>NC_065529.1:33549747-33892713 GCF_006386435.1 Epinephelus moara | reverse complement strand
CTTTGTATGACAAGACCAGCCACTTCACCTTTGCGCACCCAGATAACTGTAGCCTAATTATGCATACATGACAGGGCCGTAGTCACCATATATATTGAGGGGGACATGTGTCCCCCCCCCCAATGCCCAAAATGTCCCCCCAATATATAACTGAAACTGAAAAACAACAACAAACTTTGTTTACTGCAAACAAAGTGGCAAATAATATCTTGGAGGACATCATTGCACTTGGTTGACTATATTTCTATTATCTTAGATGCAAATATTGCATGTTTCTTTCAGATAAAACACATTTTTGACTTGTGAATGAGTCAATGGAATTTCTTGCAATATTGAAAAAATACTAGCAATCATGTCCGCCTGGCACAAACCACATGTTTTGGACAGCTGTGAAGTGACAGAATGTCCCACCATCATGGTTCTTATATTGCCAGATTCCAGAGAGTCTCCCCTTTTCATATATGGCAGAATATGTCATTTTCCAACTTTCTATAGTGAGATACATGTAAAAATGTAAGAATTTAGACACACGGATCAGTTTCTTTCATTGACATAAAAATTAATATAAAATACAGGCACATAGAAGGACATGTAATGATGGCAAATCTGGTTAGCCCACATTGTCCTGAAAAAAACAAGATATAGCATGTGTATGTAGCCTTTATAATGACTGTGATATGAGCTTAAAAGTAAAGGCAGTAAAAATACCCCAAAAACGCCTAGGGCCCATAGGGTTAAGCATAGGTGCAACATTGTGGCTTAGTGGTTAGCACAGCCACCTCACGGCAAGAAAGTCATTGGTACAAATCCACAGTCAAATTCTGCAGATCTTGCACAACAAAAGCACTGTATAGGAAATGCAGGGACAAATGTTTACCACTGACCTTCTATCCTTGCTTAGCCAAGGTAAGACAAGAGACCAACCAATGACTCCGCAATCCTAGCATGGCCCTGGAAAAAAAAAGGGTTGTCTCAGGTTGACCACATGACTGGGATAAAGGGGATGGGCTGCACTAATGCCATCTAATGCCTCAAACCAAGTCCAGCAGCTTCTTCTGCATTTGGGCAGCCAGAGAGCTTCTTTCACAGGACAGTAAGAGAAGACAGCGAAGGGCTTAGAAAGCATGAAGGAGAAAGGGGAGGAGCTGAGCAAGGATCAGTTGCCAAAGATACCACAGATAAACCGTTTGTGGATACAATCACAAGATGTTGCAGTCTCTACACACAGCATGTAACCTATGTAAAGTTAAAAGGAAACACTCGGGGAATGGTTATTATTTACACAGCAAACATACAAACAGGCCAAGACAGGGCTTTACTAAGTACAACAGTGTTTGGACATAACCAGTTTGACTTATGATATAGCATGGAGTTGAATAAGGGTTATTGGGGCCCACATCTTTGAACAATTGAAGCTACTCTTGCATTAAGTCAACAGATATTCTTTCAAGCACATTTACTGCCAAAACAGACACTTTCTCAACCCCAGCTTGGATCCTACAATCTGATGGTGAATTTCAACATGTGATGTATTTCTGTTTTCTTTCCCTTTGAACTATCATGCGAAAACCCTCCAGCTTTGCAGCAATTACACTGAAGTCAGTCAGGCAGCTATACCCAGTCTAAGGCCAGGCTTACGGCCATGCAACCAGTCGCCTCCCTTCTGCTCTGATCAATAATTTACATCAAAGCATGCAATGAAGGAAAGATATGGAAACAGAGGGTTGAAAAGCAGTGACAGAGTCGGAGAAAGACATCAAGAGGAAGGGAGCTCAGCAAACAAAGAGAACAGGAAAAGAAGAGAGAGCAAATGAAGATGGAGAGAGACAGAGAAACAGAAGCAGGAGTGGTTAAGAGAAGAGAGAGATAGGAGCAGCAGCAACAGCACCACGCTTGGTGCTCTGGCAGAGATCTATAAATAGCTCTTCAAATCTCTCTAGAAAAAGCCACTCTTCTGCTTATGCTGCTGCAAACAGAGATTCAGAGACAGAAGAAGATATGGATACCTCGCTGACAAATACAAACAGAGAAAACAGATGATGTCTTATCGGATAATAGCTGCCTATTTCAATTGCGTCACCCCGTAAAATACAGTATTAAAATCGCTTTTACCTTGATCATACATCTTAGCTTGTATAAAGATTTGACTGTAGGAAGTAAACAAAGTAAAAGCAAGTAAGCGACATCCAACACATACACTCACATCTACTGGTGTATGAACAGGGAATTGTTTGTAGTCATGTGCAGTCCCCCTCCCCCCAAAAAAAGAATAAGCACACTCACGAAATCTCTTCCTCAATTCTTACACTTGTCCACCAAAATTTTCAGTTTCTATGATCTATTGACGCTTCTCACTTTAATAAGTAATGCAACATCGAGATTTGCAAGTTGCAGTGTACGAGGGGGAAGAAAATGTTGACAGGGAGACAGGATACGCCATCTTTCTCATTGCTGGCCTTAGCAACAGCAGACTGTTGATTCAATGACTCACCTCCATCAGATCTTACTATGGAGAAGCCTTTTCTCAATGATACTACCCTTACACCAGCAGTTTGATTCAGAATTATTTAGGAAAGATAGGCGCCTAATGTATAAATGTGGAAAAAAGTAATGGAGTCGCATCTAGGACAAAAATAATCACTGTGTATACCAATGCTTTACACCAGAAATACTCAGAAGGGGTACCTCCTTCATATGCCCTCAATCTCATTTAATCTGTCTACAAAGGACCAGGCAAACTGTGATATTTTCAAGACAATCTCAACATCAAATGTGACTCTACTGGCAGTCCTTGCCTGCAACTCACCAATTATCTGCATCACATGACTGGCCGATGCCAGTTATGAATATTTATGTTTTCTGACACACATGCTGTTTTCCCAGAGCAGATGTTTGAATCACAGCTCTGACAGTCTGTGCTGTGATCCCACCTAGTTTGACACAACAGTCCTGCCATCTATTTTCAGCTCGAGTATCAAAATGTTGAGCTAAAGCCAAGGCGCAGAGACCAACGGCCATTTGTGAAGTTTTAATCAAAAAAACCTACTTCTTATTATAATTACCCTCAACCATATGTTTTACAAACTATGGATTGGAGAACAAAATGAGTGAAAGGTTTCTATTTGATCTCATTATGTCAAATAAGAATTATTCCTTACTGAGGCAAGGCCTAGGATGATTGATATTACCTTAGTTTGGAGGATGTCTAAGAAAGTTAAGGAAGGCATTACACAAAACACACTTCAATGTCATGTGCAATAAGCACAGCCTAATAGTGTAGTTTGTTTTTAATTGATTACTAAATCAGCTCACTTTTATTTAGCCTCATAACATTAAACCATGAACATAAATGATGGGTTTAAAACTTGTGGCTATTTGTTGCTTCATCTACACCTTGTTTGCTTTCCTTTCTGACCATCAGTGGACACAAACACATGCACACCGTGTAATGGCATAAATAGCACCTTGTTGTCACCAGCTAAGGTGGGCTTCAAGCGTGATTGCAGAGAACTGCTAACGTACAAACAATTTCCAACCACTTCATTCAAATTCAACCAAATAACAAGCTATTCCCTTCATCCCCAGTCACTTCAGTCACGCATTCATTCACCTAGTTTCAGTAACGTCTCCCTGCTAAGATTAGAAATATAAAATGTTAACATGGCCATCTCGTGTCAGGCATGGAGAACGCGGACTTTAAAGATGGTGCTTAACGTCACGTTGTGTGTATATATATATATATGACCAAAAATCATGGATCATCGATTCTAAGTTGTCTCAAGTCATCTTAAAGGTTCAGCTCACCGTTTTGCTGGCCGTGTGTCGCAAGTCCGTGTGGAGAATCCTTCAAGTTGTGTCTGTAGAGAACAGATGGTAGTATGGTCAGAGCCGTGGCTGTGCAGTTGACTGAAAATATTAGCTTGCCCACACGCTAACAATAGCTAGCTCACGGCATTAGCCTGCTTCCTCCGGCGAGTATAATTAGCCACCTACAGCACCTAGCCACCTAGCTAACGTTAGCCCGCTAGCTAGCCTTTTCTTTTCAGTGTACGCTAGCAACACTACGTTAAAAAAACACAGCGTTTATATTGGAAGCGGTTAGCCAACAAAGTAGCATACGTTTACAGTAAGACGAGCCTTGTTTTAAACCTGTACTAGCACTGTCAGGTCCCAAAATAGGTGGTGCTAGCTGGAACGGTGAGCTAGCTTTCCGAATGACTTACCAATGCTAATATAATGGAGCTGCTAGCTTGAGTTGGTTCACTGCGACCCCGACTGTCAAAATAGCGCCGCGTGAGGGGAGAGCGGCATGAACGTTAACGGTGGATAGCAAGCGCTGAGGAGCAGGGCAGTCGGATCCGTCACAGGAACACAGCGAAATAACAACAGAAAGGCCAAAGAATAAAAGGAGACAAATTAAAGAAAAAAGAAACAAAACGCTATTCCCCCTTCTCGGCTCCGGCTTGTATGTGTGTGTCAACGTCACTTTTTTCCCCCCTCACCGACAGTTTACGTCAGCGGCGTACTTCACATTCGCAGGGAGACGTTCAGGATACTGTAAAGTTGGATTATCTTCCGTTACTGGCCACAAAATACAAAACTGTCAACATCAAATATTCTTTTATTTTAATGTTGCATTTTAACATATGTTTTCAATCTGTCATTTTTTTCTCCAGTTTTGACAGTACTCCTCTTTAGTTGGGAGGCAATTGATATTTTAAATGTTAAACCACTGCAAAATCTTGAAAAAGCACATTCTCCCACACACTATCTCCCCCATACTAGGTCTAATAAATATATATAAAAAAAAATCAAAAATGCATACTTTATACTAACATCATCAGCCTAACACTGAATTATTATAAGTTTTCAACTCATTTTCATCCTTCCTTAAGTTCACAATTAAATGTTTGTTGACTGAAATAGCCTATATTTTTGTCTTTAACTTTAATGTGTACACTTATATCTTACACATTATCTATAGTTACCAATATAGCTGAAGTTAAATTTGCTGTAGTACCAGAAGTTCCCCACATGTGGGCAGGCAAGTACTTCTATGCCACAGTAACACCATGTCGCTCAACCTACTAGTTAACCCTTAGGCAAAAATATCTAACTGGTATAACTTGTATGTTTTAATTATATACTTCTGCAGTTAAGGAAAATCTCTGAAAAAACTTTGTCAGTATAGGTTGTCTTATATATGTCCATGTGGAAGACTACACATGAAAAAATGTCCTATTTTATGTTAACACATGTTGTGATAGGGCACCTTTTAACACATTACACATTATGTGTTAAATACCTTTTAAATGATTTTAAAATGTCATTTTTTTCTGGGGTGCATAGATGTAGGGCCCCTTATCCAGGTTTATGAAATGGTAGTCTGTAACTCAATAGCAACCTGTTACATTCAGAATGTTTGTATATAGTGTGATTATTCACACCAATAATTACAGTAGCTTTATTGACACTTCTTACAAACTGACTTTGTACTCTTTACACTTTATGACATTATGGACATTATTATAGGTATAAACATAGACACTGTGTCAGCATGTGCGCTGAAGACCTGTATCCTATTATCCTATATCAAGGGCACACCATTTCAGCAGATTTGCAGTGCAAAAGGCCACATAAAAGCCCATAAGTGTAGATTTGGGGTCAGGGAACACAATAAAAACATGTTTTTACATGTTACAACACAGTTGCGGAGGACTTTTATTTAAAAAAAAAGGAAAAAAAAGAAGACATTTACACTATAAATTAATGCAGAAAATGTACAAATTGACCGCAAAAATATATAAAAATTCACCAGAATGCAGAGAATTTTGACACATGTTGTGATGCGTGTGATGCGTGTGTGTGTAAGAGCAGAAAATTTTAAGCTGGATATGGTGAGATCTTGGCCCCCACAACACCACCACCTCTAGACTGAGCCAAAGGGTTGGAGTCTGATGCTGGCAGCGCTCTGTTAGCAAATACCTCCTTCTCCAGGTCCTGAGTGGGGTCAGAAGAGGGGTCACTGCCTCGAGCAGGTGCTGAGGAGTTTGAGGTCAAAATTTTCTGGCAGGGGACCCCAAAACGCTTCTATTTCATATATGCCCCTCCTTTCAGTTGTAAGGAAACCTACGTCCTTGTTATTGCCCATAATTTGAAGCACAAATTGAGCTAAAATATAAAAATCAACCAGAATGCTCAAATTTTTCAGATAGAGGACCCTAGATTCCCCTCTATTTAATATGTGGCCCCCGTAATGTTGTAAGGAAACCTACGCCCTTGTTATGGCCAGTCTGAAGCTGTGCAATTTTGGTGAACTGGCCTATTTCGGATTTTATCACATGCGTAAAATGCCATGAGAACCCAGCAGACAAGACTTGTACAGGTATCTGTAACTATGACACACACAGAGTCATTCGTCTTCTTCTCTCTGTCTTTGACACACACACAGAAAAGGGACGTTTTAACAGGATACTAACATTATTCACTTTGAAGGGAACATGACGGAACGTGTTGGAGATACCGCACCGCAGTCTCCGCCTCGTTGCCTCGGGCACTATTGCACGTTTTGAACTACAATTCAATTGTTTGGTGGCTGTGTGGCTCGCGCACTTTGTAACTGGGTTAAAGGGCACTGAATTTCAACTTTGATCGGCATGAGTTTGGTGGCAGGTTGCGTATCCTGCTCAGTTGCCCACGTGAGGACAGCGAGGTACATAAACTTCCTGTTGTGATAAATGCAGGTGACGACCTTATTATATGCAGTTTAACCTAAAATGTGACAAAACCAATCACTGTTAAACAAAAGTCTTTGTTCATGCAGACAGCGAGTGAGGTCCTGTCTCAGGTGTGGCACTGACTCAAGTTTTATTGATTGCGTGTACCACTAGTCATCTCTGTCTTTGTGCAGGTGATCAGCAGCCTACGTGTTGGCGCATGTTTTGTATGTGTTGTGTGGGTGCGTGTGTTGTTTTGTGTGTGTGTGTGTGTGTGTGTGTGTGTGTGTGTGTAAGAGCAACACGCACACACTGATGCTTTTCCAGTAATTTACTCGGTGCCCCGATGCGCTCATTGGTGCGTCCCTCCAACGTGTCACCACTTTTGGTGGATTACCCCAGATATCTTCACCATCGGGAGGGTGAAACTCCATTCCTTTCTCTCAGCTCCTGCCTTCACGGTGTCCAGCTGTCAACAAGGACCTCTGACAACATTTGGGGAACTTGTCACTTCCAAAGAACAACTCAGGAAAGGGGATTTTAATAGTTTTATTTGGTCCTTTACGTACGCCTACCACAGAAATTCATTTATTAACTTAAGAGTCCAGGATGACGCCGTCTTTTTTCGTCCCCGCGTTTCTTTTTTTGGCATCCGTGCTGCTGAAGGGTCTCTGGGTCAGTGGCTCCCCGGGATGCCCGTCCTGCGGTTTGCCGGCGATGGAGAAAGACGAAGAGAAAAGGATGATGATAGAAATCGCCAAACAGCAACTTCTGGACAAGCTGCATCTGAAAGAAAGACCAAACATCACTCAGACGGTGCCCCGGGCAGCGCTCCTCACGGCGCTGCGCAAACTACACTCGGGGCGCGTCAGACAGGATGGTAGTCTTGAACTAGAAAACACTTTACCTACCAAAGATCAAGGCTATGAAATAGTGAGCTTTGCTGATATAAGTAAGTTTGGTATTTACTTTTTACACTGTGAATCTGTCTTTTCCTTGCATGGCTTTAAATCTCCACATGGGCACATGCTATGTGCTGCATGACCGTGCGTAAAATGGACACAAATTAGGTCAGGGATTCCGTGTGCCTTGTTAACTACTTTAGGTTGATGTACTGTTCCATAAAATGTAAAAGCTTAGGTTAACAGTATCTGTCACTGCCTTTAGATTCAATCATAGGTGTCTGCAGGGCTTCTTGTGAGGTTATATATGAGGTATCAACCATAACATAGTGATGAATGTTTCAAATGGGTGAAGATAGATTGGCTTGTCCATTATTTTTACACAAACTGCAGCTTTACTTTCTAAGCATGGTTATCTTTGCTTGTGTATCACAGGTGACTGTAAAAATGTACAAAATATTAACAGTCTGTGTTTCTCTTAATTTCATTGATCCATAGATGAGACAGACAGTGGCGATGCAGCCAGTCTTACCTTCCAGTTTCTGCAGGAACGTGGCCAGAGTATCCAGGTGCTCCAGTCTTCTCTGTGGATCTACGCCCGCTCCTCTGAGGACCCTAATCGAGACTCCCGCCTCTCTGCCCGGGTTTTCCTCTCTGCGGAAGGTGGGGTGTCAGGCTCCAACCGCACCCTGGTGATGGAAAAGATGCTGGAGGTCCAGCAAAGTAACTGGCACACCTTCCCCATCACTCGCACCCTGCAGGCCTTCCTGGATGGGGGCCAGCGCCGGCTGCACCTGGAGGTCAGCTGCGATGAAGATGGGAAGAACCTGTGCTCCATGGACGCCTCTTCCGACACCGCCAACCAGCCCTTCCTTGTGGCCCAGGTGCGTCTCCGTGACGACCACTCCAAACACTCACTCAGGAAGCGCTCATTGCGTTGTGGTGACGATGTGAGTGTTTGCTGCAAGAGAGACTTCTACATCAAGTTCAAGGATATCCAGTGGCACGACTGGATCATTGCACCTGAGGGCTACCACATGAACTACTGCATGGGTCAGTGCCCGCAACATCTGTCAGGCTCCCCGGGCATAGCATCCTCGTTCCATGCCACCGTCTTCAGCCAGCTGAAAGTCAACGGCATCAACACGGCTGCATCTTCATGTTGTGTTCCCACTGAGCGCCAGCCACTCTCCATGGTGTACTTCAACTCCCAACACAGCATCGTCAAAACGGACGTCCCAGATATGATAGTGGAGTCCTGTGGATGTACATAAAGGACAGAGTGTAGTTAAAGCAGATTTGTTTTAACACAACAGAATTATGTGTGTATGTAGACAGATAGTCAGATAACACACATGAACAGAGGAGATGGAAATGTAAGTATTTTTCCATGTCTAGTCTGGGACAACTAACTCTAAATATGTTGTTACTTGCACTCATTTTTTTAATTGGACTGAAAATTTTTAAGTTTGCTTTGTCCCAAATTAGGCATAGAAGTGTGTTGAAATAGACACATTATTTAGCAGTTTACACACAAAACAATGACTATAATGTCAGTTTTAAAATTAAGATTACACTAGGGACATAATAGGCAAAAAGACAAAGAGATGTTTTGTGTTATATTTTAAGAAATCATAGTGTTTGTGACACATTACATGTCGTTTTTATTTAATTTAAAGTGTTGCGGTATGTAAAGAGTTGGAGAGAAAACTTTGAGTGCCAACGGAGTGAAATGTAAATGTCTAAATGAGATTTTAGTCTGAATGCAGACACATTTTTTACACACATTAATTGAAGAGAGGATAGAAACTAAGCCACTTTACCATATGGCACACTCAACACACACAAGACAGGTGTGATATTCATGTAAAACATTTATAGTGGTGACATGTAGTTTAGGCCAGGGCTAAATGAAGTCCCGAAACTAAAACACAGAGAGATTATGAAGCCTTCACTATAGTGTACATTGTAATCCATGCCCAATGCAGTCTTTTTTCCTTCACTTTTGTGTTATGTTGTTGGTTATTTATTTTGTATTTTATGATTGCTGCTGGAATTCAGCCCAAAGTAAAATGTTTTACAGATCTCAGGAAACTGGGAGCAGCACTCACCAGTCTTCTGACTCTTTAAAACATTCACTACAGTATTTTTTTTTTAACGTAACAGTCGCAGTGTCCACATACAATATACTGCATATACCCTTAATAGTTTATTTTAAAGAAGTGATATATTTCCATGGCTTATCTGCACCTTTTCTTAGCTAAACTAAATGCTGCCATTTCAGGCTTTTAAATCAATGACAGAGATCTTTGATTTAAACTTTGCCTTCTTCACGAACTAATGATGACAAAATGAAAGTTGGACACATGTTATTACTGATTTATGCAGTCTTTATATGTGGACCTGTGACAAAATGTCCATGTGGACTTTTATTTGTGTTCCGTGAGTCGTGCTGGGAGGCAGTTTTTATGACTGAACTGCAATTGTTTAAACTGGTACAATCTGTCCTGAGATCACAGCCCAGCCGATGCTGCATGCAGGCTGAAAAATGTTTGATCAGCATCTCCACTGTATTATTTACATAAGACGGCTAATCAGTTGGGTAACTCTTGTCTGTGACAGCATATGAACCTAAGGTCATTTCTCAGCAGCGTGAGCAAACATTTAGCAATTGCTTCGATGTCAGGTAATGTGAAGGTCTGTGAGGCAGGTGGGTCAATGAGCATGTGGTGTTGCACGTTGGCATTTATAGCTCTCAAAGTCTAAAGTTTTCTGGGATGAGGTAAAATTAGAAGCTTTCCAGCAAGACGGTGATGTGGTAATCACTTTTATGGACTTGATTAAAAACACCTTCCACGTTTCCTAATGGCACAATTTACAGTCCTATAACTGATAAGTCTAATTTAGATTTGAGTATGTCATACCAAGTGTTGGGAAAGTTTTTTAAACATAATAGGTTATAGGTTACCCTGGTAAAGGTGGAATAAGTACAAATGCAATTACTTCATCAAGGTAATGTCACTTTATTACTTTTGATAACTTCTAACAATGCTTACTTCCATACTTGGAAAAGATCAAGTGAAGTATATTTAAAAATGCCAGCATACAACAATGACTAAAGTGAGCGTAACCAGTGGCCACCATTGACCCACAATGCAACACGTAACAGAAACGGAGGATCTACTAATAGATGGGAAAAACAAAGAAGTATGGTAATACATTATTGGCAAACTAAATCACTTTTTGTAAAACTTTAACATTTGAAATTGGCAAAGACTCAACGAACATCTGTCAGCACATGCCTTGTGTCATTTCATAGGACACAGTACAGTCATTTCTTGTGTACAAACTGTGCTGCTTGTACCAAATACATCTATAGTGTAGATTTGAGACAGGCCTTGTTTGCTTCTCGCCTATGTTTACACCAAGCGGTGTAAAAGCCAAAGATATTTCATGTCTCTGGATGTTTCATGTTGTATTGATTTTCAGGCAATAAGTAGGGGCATCTTGGCCAAACATAATAACAAGAATTTTTTTCGACATTTCCATCCAAACTAGCCCACAAACTTGTTTCACCTCTTTCTGTTGCCTCTTAAAGCTGCTCTTGTATTTTTTCTTCCAACCTGTGTAAAACGATTTTTAACTTTATTGTGTATTATTTTATCTTGTAAGCACCCCCTGTCCCAGGACTCAATGTGACACTGAGGTGCCATCATAATGTAACTTATTAAGCACTTTATCACCCTACTGTATTTTTAGAGTAAATTTTGCTTGAAGGGTCTATACTTAAAACTCAGGTGGGTACTACCTAGAACAAGTAGATACTGTAGTCCTGCAGAAAGCAATCCGCTTATTTTCTTAAGCACTACTTGTGTTCAAATGTGTCGTATTGCATGTGTTTGCAGAGCACACAGATCTCTGTATACTGTAACTGGTCGATACCGAGCCAGGGTTTGAATTTTGTGTCAATTTAAAGTTGTAATTATTGTCTTTATTTTTATATCATGCTATATTTTATGCACAATGAATGATTTTGTAATAGGAATTCAATGAAAACAAATGTTTGTCACAGTGTGCTGAAATGATATGATTATGGTTAAAGTATATTTTTTAATAAATAAATAAATATTTTAAATTAACCTGGTTGTTTCTGTGATGTTTTTTCATATCAGTGTACCTCTCCTCTTTGGCCACAATGACCACACATTGCACCTTAGAACAGAGAGGGTAATGATTATTATAAAAATGTATACAACTGGAATATAGCAGAGAAAAAAAGTATCTGTCAACAAAAAAAGTTTCTTTCCGCAAGCTGTATGATTATACATGTTACCACCAAATGCAAAGGATGAAACATTAAAAGTCAGTGGTCATCTCCTTTAACCATATTTCCAGTTTTAGCTAACATGAGAAACACGTTACCTGCTCTCTAGTCACACTGGCGCTGTCTGTAAGGCAAAGGTCGTGTTTGCTCATACAAATAGTGGAAGTGGCGTTATGGACCGTCTGTGTTTGGTGTGTCAACAACTGTCACATTCCCTTGGCATGTTGTCATTGTCACATCATGCATTTGCATCTGGGATCGATCACAATATAAATCTCACACAACAGTACAGATGCAAACAATCAGCTCTGCAAAGAAATAGTGAAGTATGTTTGATTTTGGGAAGTTTATAAACTGTAAAGAATGTGACAGTATCAATACAGTGGCACACAATCAAACATGACTGTGCACTGTTTATTGTAATTGTCTTGTGTTATTGCAAACATTATAAACTGCTGCTAGAACACAGCCGTGCAACATGAAAGAAGAAGCATATTTGATACCCAGAGAGGCCACTGCAAATGTCGCCAACATCTTTTGCCAAAATCCCTTGAACTTTAAAAAACAGTAGGCCAAAACATAATGTCCTTTCCTGCCAAGGTTTGCCAACGCCCCTTCTACAGCCAACAGCGATGCTGATGTTTCACCACCCAAAATGGACTCTAATCAGATCAATTTGATTATATAAGTTGTTCATGTTGAATTCATTAGTAACTCAACTCACACATTGGTCTCTGAGTTGGTTCTGCTGCTGTGAATCACTGGTGCATGTACTCAGTCATGGCATACAAATCACCTGTTTTCTTATCCTTTAACTTACATCTATATGCAAAGCTATCCTCATCCATTATAACAACCAAAGGAGGCTGATGCAGGTGTTTTATCTCCAAGCGACACGTAAAATCAGCAGATCATCTTGAATGAGTTATTCAGGGTCAAAAGTGCAAAAATTTAAGTGGAGCAATACCTCAACAAATGGCACTAAAAGAAAATGTATATGCAGACATGAAATGTAAACGTAATGGTGCATCATGTTGGCTTTGCATGAGTACTCCATCGACATTATACCTACTAATCCAAGGGTGTCACTTTGTGTTGAGAAGCATTGTGGACAGAAGGGCTCAGATGAAAAAAAAAAAAAAAAAAAGGTCTTCAACATATGTGATTTTAAGAAGCTCAGGGTCTGGGGGTCATCCCTCAGGAAATTTTGAGCATCAAACCAATTTAAGGTGGAAACGTTTTTATTTATGTAAAGGAAAACACAAAATGCAGGTGCTACAGGTGCTAAAGCCACAAGTATTTTAGCTTCTTCTGGTCATGTTCTTGCAGCTGAATTTTCTCTGTTGCCATCAGGGTTGTTACATTTTACCTGCTTGTAAGACAATCTTTTATTCCTTCCACAATCCCTCTTTTTAATTCTCTCTAAATTTTTATTGTTCTTTTATCTCTTTTATTGCTAATCAGTTGATTAACTTTTTATCATTTATTCAAACATTCTTTTATTTAGCTTTATCTTATTTTATTTATTTTTACTCATTTATTTATGTGTCTACATGCTACTGTATGTTATGTGATAGTATGTGTAAAAGGCAAGCTGTTCCCCTGCTGGGATTAATAAAGTTGTCTCAATCTCAAAATATAATAGAACATAATGCAGTAAGGCTCTCAAACAGTCTGTATTGCTTTTATAGTTATTCTCTTGTAGATTAGCACTTCTAATTTCATGTCATCCCTGCTGATTCAGCACACATGTAATCAAGATTTACTCTGTTCTTCTACTCCTCTTTTGTTTGGAAAAGTAACCTTAATGTGTACGTGGCACCTATGTCAACAACACATTAGCTCACTTTATTAATTAAAAAAAACCCGTGGATGTTAATAGCTCTTTTGTGTTGTCATGATCACAGACAACTTAGACAACTTAGACAAGAAAACCCTGTGTCAAGAATTTGTTAAAGTTACTGATCGATGGGGACAAAATCCGCCATTTCAAAAAGAGGTGGAGACATGTCCTCAGCGTACTAATTTATCTGGACAGAATCTCCATTCTAAATCAAAACCACGTGCTGTCTACTGTCAGTTGCTTAAAGGGTGAGCATTTTAAAAACAAACCATGATAGTGTGTTGTGATAAGTTGTGATAAGATGGTTGTAGCTGAGCAGAGATATAATCAATAATTATCAGGACATATAGTGCGGGGTCGTTATCTTGTGTTCAGCACTGTTGGCTCCACAGCACTGTGAGTACTTGAAAGTTTCGGCCTTTGATCCAGAACGTTTTATCTGTAGCCACAGAAACATTTGGTATTTAGTGGAATATTTTTGGCGTCATGTCCATTATGTGGGTTTTATTGTTGTTATTGTGATGTACTGTATTGTTTTTATGTATTGTACTATTCATTCTGTGTTGTTTTAAATGCTCTGTCCTGACTGCAAGAAAAGTTTCCCTTTTGGGACAATAAAGTTAGCTGACCTGAATTATTTTCACTGCTGGTGGTAAAACCCTTAAAAATAATATATGGCAGCAGCACAACATATAAAACAGTTGGGGCGAGTGATCAGAAATAAAAAATATGGCCCCTTTTAATGAACTGAAAAAACAGTTTTGGATGAAAGACTTATATTTTTTATCTCATCTGCTAATAATTTTTTGTATGAAGTCATATCTAGTGTATAGGCGTTTATGTTCTGCTGCGCCTGGCAGCAATTTCCAAACTAAATCACATATAGGAACATGACATGGGTATACTATACCCCTAACTACAACACAAAGGCATGTAGCATTTAAATTAGTACTTACTGAATTGTGTTAGACACAACATTTTGCAAATAAAGATAATACAAAGGGCCAACATTACACCTGCACACTGAAGAAAATTGATCCTACATTATCAAAATTATGTTTTCTTATTATAGATATCAAACCTTGTCCAGTAACTTGTATACTAGGAGTGAAAATGATCATTGCGTAACAAGAATTGTACATATATTACAGCGATATCCTTTCTGTGAGCCAAGCTGACCATCTTAATGAGTTTGAAACAACGTAAACCAAACAGTTTCAGCATGGAGAACTGGCGTCAGGACTTTGTGGACTTACTATCAATGGAACAGACTGCTCTAATTATCACAAATCACGATAGGCTTGATGGACTTGATGAACTTTGGAACTATATTATATTGTGTCTATATTATGTCCTGTCCTTACTCGAGAAAGCTTGAAGAAATTACAGATAACAGATACTTGTTATGTTCTGTAAACTCCCATAAATCTCTGTTGTTATATTCTGTATTTTTTATTATTTATTTTTTGTCAGTCACTAAGATATTTTGTTTTAAAATTATTAATCTAAAAATACTAAGGTCTATCTGCAGTGGTCTATCTTGACCCACCACAGACACACATGTTAGAACAAAACATCTGGCAGACTCACTCACAAAGTGTCCCCGGTGGATCAGATTCAGCCTAGTCGGGACCACATTATGCTGATGAAGAATTATGTATCATATATTTATATGAATCTTTTCTTTCATTACTATTGCAATCATTATAACTATTGATATTATAATTTATTTTCCTAAACTTCATTCTCGTATTTGTTTTTGCCCGCTCACCCACCTCTGTACACACTCCTATTTAATGCACATTTGTGTGTATGTGTATTCCTCTGAGTTTGTGTGTGTGTCAGCATGTATTACATCATTGGTGGAGATATGTGTGGGTGTGTGCATGTTTGGGGGAATCATTAACATGCTAATGGCAAGTCTAAATTGGTTAGAGGGAGGCTTGGCCATGACTACATGACCAACAGATATGTGTATGTGTATCGTGCTGTGTGTTGCTGTAGGTTGTGCATGTTATTTGTCTTAATAAAAAAAAAGGAGGGTGAGAACCAAAGAGGTGTTAAGTGACATTTTGGGCAAAAATGGGTTATATATATATATGTATATCAAATGAACGCTTTTGATGAGCTCTTTCTATTGCCAAAAGGGCACTTGTGAATTGCAGACTAATCCAGAGTTATTAATCAAAACCTGAAAGACTCAACGCTGAACTGAGCACACGTAACTTTATTGGTCCAAAAAAGGCACTTACTCCCTTAAAATATTGTTTTCAGTAAATGTATTCAGTATATTGTCATCCATGTTTCTGAAGTTTAAATATTAAAGCTTAAATTCAGCCAACAAAGTCAGGACAAAGTATGGTCATTTCGGTTTTGGCTGCTCTGCAAAGTTGGTCAAATGTCACTTGCGTCCCTCCGGTTCTCGCCCCGACCAGCCAGTCCTACCAAACAGCCATACGAGGAACTCTCCTTTTCTCTCCTTTATGGTTGTTGTTGTTTACAGGTAATTAGCTTCAGGGTCGTTTTAGCTTATTTTTCCTACACCTACTTGCCTTGTGTTTTTAGGGACTCTATAAATGTCGGATATAGCTCTCTCCATTCATTCAGTCCTGGTAGAAAACATACTTTATTCAGGCCTCCAGGCTCGAGAGAGTCCAGGTACTGGGCACTCCCTTCTGGGGTGACAATGAACTGTTCTAAAACTGTGAATTAGCATTAATTCATCTTCGCTTTTCTAATGGAATGAGACAAGTGTCGATCAAAATCATGGCCATACTTGACTACACAGTAGACCAAACTAACTGCTCATTAACGAATAGCATGTCTAGTTCGTTAGTCGCTAAACGCTCCACTGTGTTCAGCAGCTATTCGCTAAGTTTGACTGTTTGATGTCCTTGAATAACTCTGAAAGAGCTGCATAGTAGATGACAAGTAACCTAAGACTGCTAAATACGACGCACCCTCACTATGTCCCAATTCAGAGGTCACCTATAAATAAAGTGACCAGCACTTTACAACCAACCAACATTATCAACATCACAGCAGAGTACGGCAACTTGATATGAGGAGCAAATATGAGCTCTCCGAGACTGCAGGGAAGGTAATAGGCAAGTCACAGAAACAATTCTAAAATATATTTGACAGTGCTGTACGCAGGAAGGTCAAACATATGCCCGCAGATACCTCACATCCATTACACTCAGAGTTTGAGCTGCTGTCATCTGGCCGTCAATTTTGGGTCCCAAGAACCAGCCACGGCATGTGTAAAAAGTCCCTATGCCATACATAACACAGAATGACCGCATTAGGGAACACTGTTATTTCATAAGATGTGCTCTCTTTTATCATTTATACAACTTATTGATGCAACCTGCCTATTTGAACTATTGTATCTTATATATTGTATGTTTGTATGTTTTTTTATATTTGTTTGTATGTACCTTTGCTGTGTTTGGGAGAAGCCAAAGACAAACTTCCACTAAGGTCCAAAATAAAGTCTATCAATCTATCTCTATACAGCAGATTATGGGATAGCGAGGGCTGCAATGGATACACTTATCAGATAAACGAAGGAAAGGTTTCTTAGCTGCAAACTGAGCCTTTTTTACGGCGTGACCTGTTGTGATGTTTTTGGAGAGTAAATGTGGATTTTGAAGGAGGCAGCCACTAAACTGGCACAGAAGAAATTTAAAAAAGGTCTATTCACCCATATCACAAAGCATTTACACCTAGTGGTTTCTAGTCATGCAGATAGTTTGGGTGTTATTTGCCTGTATTTCTATTTCAGATTTCTTACACTGCAGCTTTCATTCGTGTATTTTATACCTGTCTTTAGCTTGTTTATATTTTCCATCGTCTTGGCTTGTATTGATGGTATTTAAATATCCTTTTACAATGGGTATCTTTTGCACTTTGTCTTGATACTTTTTATGTTTTATGTAGAGCACTTTGAACTGCATTATTGCTGAAATGTGCTATATAAATAAACTTACCTTGCCTCTGGTTCCCAGTTCCTGCTGGTGCAACTTACATTCACATTTATCTGAGCTTGCAATGTCTAGATACGCAGCGACTGGTTACAGGACAACACGTGCTTGTAAACATCTGCAGGTCTAGCAACTCCAAATGTCTACAACTGAATGATTACATGATGCCAAACTGTGCGTCGTAGGATCTGCTCAGCAACATGTGAATAAATGAATAAATAAGACTAAATAAGAATAAATCTCAGAGTCTTGCCATCAACCCAAAGCCTTTTGTTTATGTCACAACTTGTATAACGGCTGCTGCACGTGTGATGGTTTTAGAGCATGAGGACAATTTGGTGTTAACATGTGTGCATGTGAGTACCCTCTGACACCAGAAAATAACTGCACTGGCCGTGCTCATGGAAAGCAGATAACTGACCTACTCTGGGGAAAAATAAAAGCCTACTGACTCACTGATACAGTGACACACTGACCCACAGACCCACTGTGTTCTGTGTGCCACTAAAACCCTAATCCTTCACTCCACTCCAATCCCACAAATCCCCGAGGGAAGGCTAAGGTGTCAGTCAGACTCTTCACCCGCGGTGTCATGACGGGACAGCCTGGTAAGGAACGGCTCTCACACTCTCTCCTCTCCCCCACCTGTCCTCAGGTAAACAGTAACCAACATTGTTATGCTGGGTGTTCGGATGAGCACATAAACATGCAGTAATTATTATTTGTTATAAAGTAATCATGCTATGACATATGTTCAGGCAGTTGTGCCATTAACATGTAGAGCAAATAGGAAAATGTCCTAAAAAGTGAGGCTGGTTTTGATTCCAAATGTCCCGTCAGACTCGCTGTTGACTCGGTCAGATTAAATCCCTAAGACAGATCAATTATTCAATTTAGTGATCTAAGATGTTGGACAACTAGCCAACCAAGTGAGCTGGTACAATGCACTTTACCAACCTTTTCCCTGAGAGACACATTTTCTATCACTGAGAGAAGTGACAACCCGTGACTAAGTGACATATTTCATGGATATTTTGTATTATATTCAGAGCATAATAATAGCAGTACAGAACAACTGATAAGCAGCACAATTAACCCAAAACACTGAACATAATAATTGCAGGAAGTTTGAGTGAAACCAGTGATTTGGATGAATTTAGCAGATTATTTCCTGTGAATATTGCATCAGAGAAAAGTTTCCTGATATTTTTAAGAACTTTTATATGTTTTTTTTTATGATTTATACATACTAAACAGGCTTCATTGACAAACTCAGTGTTTTCCTCTCCTTGACTGCTTGGCCTTTGCTCTGTTAGCTCTTTGGTTGTTTAAACTTTGTGCTTTTCTAACACAGAATGAGGCTGTTTAGCAGAGAGTGAAGACTCTGAATATAACTTATGTTCAGGTCTTCACTGTGTTTAGTTTATATCTTGAGTAATAATCTTAAGTTTAAAAAGAACAATTTCATTTCATTTTCTTCACAGAGATGAATGAAATGCTGAGATATAGGCCTAATGTGTATATTTTTTAAACGTTTTCTTCCACCCCTTAAAATCAAGCCTGGTCTCACTGCAAAGTCGTCAAATTCTGGCGCTTGGGCAGTGACTTGTGGTGTCAGAAACCAACAAAAAAAGGCGTCCTTAAGGCGGCAGCATGACATGCGGCCAGTTGCCATTATAGTTTAACAGTGCTTGGCAATGTAAGGGGGAAACGCGGTGTTGTACTGACAGTGTGTTTATTTTGAAAGAGACTGTATGTAAATGTTACATTTCCTGTGAAAACAGAAGTGTATTTTGAAAAAAGACAGGCAGAACTTGACATGGTGTCCCAGAACGTCAACAACCAATGCACATACGGTACCTTGCACATCGTATCTGGACATGGAAAGTTCATGACCAAATGTCAGTATGTGACAAGGTCAGAGTGAGAATGTGTTGTAAAAGGCCCCGTGACCCCTCATGAAGCTTTGGCAACCCACAGTGGGGGTCAGGACCCCCAAGTTGGGAACCAGTGCACTATATGCAAGTTCATGTGAAGCATAACTGACTGCTGGGACATTTCTACAATGACATCTCCATGGCAGTCACACATATGAGACAGTTAATGCTGCTATTAAATTTAAATGTACATTCTTCATATTTATTCATCAATATTTATCTACAGGGCGATATTTAAGGTATATATGCAGTAGTTGCAGTATATATATAGAATTTACTCAAGGATAAAATCTATCTATAGAAAACATACCAAACACCTACATTATGCTAATATCTATTCAGTTGGTTGCACTTATCAAATACGGGTCACGATTTGTTTGGAAGTTCAACACCTTTTGCATCTTAAGAACCATTTTAAAGGTCTTTGATTTGTATTGTTGATTGCACTCTTGCTCTGCTCGCTGGCTGTACATGGTACCTGGCACTTCGAATAACTTTTAAATCCACAGGATAATCCCATTACGACAGACCTACTTACCCCTTATATCTCTATGTGTTACATCAGAGGTTCCATGTTACAGAACAATATCCGGCATCCTCTATGTGAACTCAGATAGAGCTTTACTTGTCATTTAGTTGCTCACTGTTAAAGAGGGCATTCGATTTAGTCCTCCTTTAATAAATTAAGTTGTAAAAAAAAAAAAGAAGAAAATTCAACAAGCTATAAATAATTTTGATAATAAAATTATACTCTGTATCCTGAAAAATGTTACATATTTGCATCAAATTGCAACGACTAGAAAATTTGTAAGATCAAATAATTGAGCATAGTTTACACTCGGCACGGCAAATCCGATAATGCCAAATGCCTGTCAAAAAGAGAATAGTTTCAAGTTTGAAATATATAAAATACTTATATTATATATATATATATATATATATATATATAAAATACTTTGAATAAATTTATATTAAAATGCATTGTAGCAATAACACGTTCATTATTTCAACTTTGTCATATCTTAAAAAATCTAATTAAACTCATACTAACTACAACTAATTCATCTGTAACAACTGTTTCTTAATAACTGACAAAAAGATGACTATACATTTAACATTACCTCGTGTTGGTGTGATATTTAATACATTTCAAATTTAACTACCACAAATATAATCTATATTTTTCTTCTATTATCAACAAATGCACTGGATAGCCTCTCTGTAGGTTAGTGCATTTGCAGGTTTACTGCCAATGTTTACAAAACTCAGCATCAGTTCTTGCCTCTTGGTGGCGTCATTCAAGTAATAAGCTTGAGGGTCACAGATTTACTACAGGGAAAAATCCAATTAAATTGACTCCTGCTTTACTGGGATCGCGCCATTGACTCACGTTGTCACGTTTACTCCAAGAATTTCAAAAATCCTTGGGACCAGCAAAACAAAAACTAGTTGAGGTGGTTGAGGGACTGCACAGTAAAAGCAATTTTATAATAATCAGTAACTTGTCCAAGAATTGTGTATAATGGAAAGAAAACTTCCATCTTAGGGGTCTAAAGTAGTCAAAACTGGACAAACATTTGTCTGAGGTGTCATGATCGCCAAATGACCTTCTTGCCTACCACAGTCCTGACACTGTCAGCACCCAGAGATGTAAATATGGTCATAGTGACTGCTGTTATGGTTATTTACAGTTTGGTCAGCAGAGGGCACAAGTGAAAACTGCTAGCCACAAAGCTAAACATGACAGCTGTAGTTCTGGACAAGTTTCATATCTCAAACATCTATTTCTGGTGACTGATCTCTTTACTGATGCCACTGACAGTTTGGACCGCATATACTCACATGGAGCAGTCCGTCAACAGTATCCATACATCACAGGAATTTCTAGCTTATTGGTGAGCAGAACTACACCTGATGTCTGGGAATACTGATCAGACCAGGTACTGCCACTGGTGATCAACACTTGCCACAAGGACACAAAGTGAATCTGTGCAGTAGCAAAAGTATCCTTGGATAAACCCTACCCTACCATTCAGCCACTGTTACTCATATCATGCTTGTGTTGTTGCCTTTCTTTTGTTAGTTATATCTCTGTGAAACACATAAAAATGTATTTCAAGATGATTTTGGTGTACATACACCTCACTTCTGAAGGTGTCAGGAGCATATCACAGAGGGAGCAGTGAGTCTGGGCATGCCAAACTTATTCTATTTAGACATGCCAACTTGTTTTGCTCGTGGTTAGGCAGTAGCATTTGACTCTCTGCCTCTGCTTGCTGCTGAAAACTTAATTGGACTATGTGTCGTGTGCCTGAGATGTGTCTTATAAAAATGATATGAGACCATAAATCAACAGAGGAAAACCCTTATAGCTACATATCTGTACTTTGAAGTTCAAAGAATCCTGAAGAAACAGCCACTGGTCAGAGCAAACTAGACAGACATTGGGCTTTTTAGGTGTTTAGAGATGGTTGGAGGTCAAAGACGCCACTGTTTTAGGGACCTGCTTACACGAAAGCTATTTTGTCGGACTGGAAATCTTGGCTTCTACAAGTGTGCAGATTTGGGAGGTTACTTGCCAACACTTATATTTACAAGAAAAAACTATCTTCAGGCTGGATACTACAATTTAGAATTCTTGGTAAGAATGAAGCCTGAGGGGAAGTCAGAGTTTGAGCCTGAGTAAACATATCAAAACATGCACTATTTCAATGCCTAACGGCAAAATCATTCCCCAATATTTTGTATCTATTATCTAGAGACAGGTTTATGATGTTCGGAGTGATTAGCACTTACCTTATAGCCAAGGCTTTTTGACCGCAAAAGGACAGCCAGTTTCAAGAGACAGTCCCACCCTGCAGATTGGCACCATCTTGGTCTAATAAATATGGCATGACAACAGATATATTCCTGAAACAAGCTTGACAAACATATGAATTAAAAGCAACAGTTCACTTGGTGATACACGGATGCCACTTGGAGACTCAACAAGAAGAGAATACCACATGAATAAGGTACCCAGAGAATAGGGCATACCTGATGACTTCAACAGACGGACCAATGGGAAAAGTACTGAGATCATACTGGGTGCTAACTTGCAAGATCTCTTAACTGTTTTTGCAGCTCCTGATACATTGGCTATCTACAATTTATTTAAAAAATTTACAAACAATCCAATAAAGAAAGTTAAAGCAAGCAGAGTAGGCAAATGGACACTGTCCTTGCTTGTTTCTTGTGTTTCTTTAGTTGAGAAGAACATATTAATCTTGATTGACCAAGGAATTACGGAGTTTGGGTACCAGAAGGTACCTTTTGCAACATGGTGACCACCTGTGACTATTTGATGGATGTACATACCTTGCTTGAGCATCTCTCCAAGACTCAGAGAAGCAGCAACTTGTCTTGTCAATACAGAGGAAGAAAAGGACTGGAGGTATCAATAAATGGAGTCTTGGACAAGTGCCTCTGAAACATCCTAGACAAGTTCCCTGATGTAGTTTGGGGCACTGCAACAGCCAAAAACGAGGAGAACATAAACATACATTTTCAAAACACATATATCTGATGTGCCCAACAACACAACAGCCCACTAATGGTTGCAGAATGACATGACTGAATCGTCCCAGGTACACTGGACTGATTCCGAGAGGCAACATTGGCCCAAACCTGGTCCGAATGCTGCTAACAAGAGCCGAAATCGTCCCAAGCCTGCACTCCCTAAATTGTGCCAAATCTGGCACCAGTATTAACTATATGTCCAAACTGGCTGGGTTGAGTTTGGACACTGCAGAACTCAGTCAAGAGTACCAGCAGTGATCAGCCCCAAATCAATTGGCAACTTGTTAAGACATGATGTAAACTCTTTCTGAAGTAGCACATTTCAGGTCAACAACCATCTTTTGTAGTTCTCACGTAGGGCAGATGTCAGGCAGTCAGGGTTTGTAGTTTGTAGATATGCTGCTTTGGCTCACATGCAACAATGGTCAACTATCTGCTTGAATGTACATCATGTTCCATTTCAAATGCACCACCTCTACGTAAGCAGACTATGGTCATTGTTATGTCAATGCCATTTGCATTTGTAAACACATTATTTGTACCATTGATTTTAACACTTTTGACTAGATAAGGTGAACAAAGGTGCTGAAAGAACAACAAAGGTGTGACACATTAAAAATTGGGAAGACACAGACTACAGTGTACCTCCACCAATACAAATGGTATTGCTTAGCATCTTTATCTGACAGGGTTCTGCCACTCTGCTGAGCTTTCTACCTGGACCGCTCATTCTCTTCCAACTTTACAGACACCCTTACCAAAAAGCTGGAGTCAGTGACGGACATAAGTCTTCACTAGCTTTCTGTACCATTGTGTTTATTGGAGCACTTGGCCAAGCTAGAGGCCCTGCTGTCCAGGCCTTAACTGCTGCAGCGACAGGCAAATATTTTGTCTCTGTCACCTGGGCACCCCGCTACTCGGACCAGTTCTCACCAAAAGTCTCTGCAAATTTGTAAATAAAAATTCTCCAAAATGAGGCATACACTGTTGATGCCACTGAACAGATATGTTAACCTGCAATAACTTAGACTCACAAGTAAGGCGGAGATCTCTGATTGTCTGGTGGTGAGACTAGCAATAACTTAATTTTTTGGCCACTTGGGGGCAGTGAACACAGCATTTTACATATTGTTACTGTTTAAATTGCTACATGGTGATATTATAAGCAGATAGTTGCTTATTTACACATCCAGCAGTCCAGAGCAACATCATCATTCATTTGGAGTCATCTTTCTGGCCACCTGGTGAAGGTAAGCCAAGATCCACACTCTTTTAGCTCTGTTTTACTCTCAACTAATTAAAACTTTTGATTCTTGAGCTGCTAAATGTTCTACTATGTCTGCCATTTGGTGCTGAATAGGTAGAGCATAATGGCTTTATTCTTTTGCTACAACCAACACCTGCGCTTCTGAGAGCAGTTTAACTAAATAAAAATAATTGGCTAGAACAAGAAAACAATTAGCTTAAAGGGACAGTTCACCCCTAGATCAAAAATACATGTTTTTCCATTTACCTGTAGTTTGATGTGAGTTGCCGAGTGTTGGAGATATTGGCTGTAGAGATGTCTGCCTTCTCACAAATATAATGAAACAAGATGGCACTTGACTTGTGGCGCTCAAAGCATGAAAAAAAAGAAGAAAGAATAGAATACATTTACAAGATAATCCACAGACCTTGTTGGGAGCAGTTTCATGTATGAACTTTTATTTTCCCACCGAAATGCACCAACCAACGACAGCGTGCATCTACTGCTAGCTCAACTGTTGAGTAAGTAAGTAAGTAAGTAAAATTTATTTGTATAGCACTTCTCACAGAGAGAACCAAGAATACATACATACAAACATACAGAGACACAAAATGAAACAGCAGCAGTTGTTGCAAAACTAAATCACTTAAGACAAGTTGAAGAATGCCTGTCTATAGAGGTAGGTTTTAAGGTGTTTCTTAAAAACTTCTGTGGGAGGGCATTCCACAATCTGGGCGCAATGGACTCAAAGGCCCAGTCACCTCTAGTTCTGAGCTTAGTGCGAGGAACTGCCAATAGGCCGTGATTGGCCGACCTAAGTGTCCTACTAGGAACGTGTAACAGCCGAATATATGAAATGTATGAGTTGAGTCTGTTGAAAGCGCACCCAACGCTGGTCGGACGGATACCCATGTGCTCCTGCTTTTCTTTTGTCTCTCAACACAACAGTGATGGTTGTAAGTACGTGTGGCGACTATTCTGTTCATGTATGAAATCGTAGTAGCTGTACAACCGGGCTTGGTAAGGTTGGAGTGTTTATTAAGTTGACATAAAAATAAACGACGAGCATTTGTGAAATCCCACACTCGTGTGGAAGTGAGTTTCTGCCTGTCGTCTAACTCCAAAGAGCTACATGGACCCAAAACCATTACAAATGTATACATGCAGCAGGTCAGACAGTTGAGGAGGTTGCCATTAATGTTAACATCTCAAGCTGTCACAAGCGTGAGCCTCTTGTCCATGAGTAGATGCACTCTTCCTTCCTTCCTTCCTTCCTTCCTTCGATAAGGTTAGCAGGTGTAATTTGGTAGAAATGAAATAGTTCCTACATGAAACTGCTCACAACAAGGTCTGTGGATTATCTTGAGTAACCAGGTCATGATTTCTGGAAAGAGACACTGCTGTTGACTTTTCCAAATGTCAGTAAAACTGCCAGGAGTCAGGACATTACTAAACATATTTGTGCCATTGCAGAGTGTTTATTTCGTTGAAAGAATGTGTTTTAGATGCTTTTAGGACTGTTTCTGAATTTGAGCAGCCCGTGAACCAAATTACCAAAATGACAGAATACAGAAATAAGACTAAATTCTCCCTTAAAGCCTCCACATGTGACATTTTCAATGTGATTACAGCATGTTTCAGATTATTCTGATAAATAGGACAGTCCTAACAGACATCGGTGCAAAGTTTGTGTTGACTTTCAGCTCATATCTTTTTGGTCTGATCTGAGGGTGAGAGGGGGGCGTAGATGTCTGTCACTTTTTTGGTACTGCCATCGGAGGGAGCCAAAGTCAGTTTAATTTTTAAATTCTACACACAGTGGCACTGAAAATATGTGAAACTCTGACCTGACAACAACAAAAACAACTCAAAATTTATAAATTAAACTTTGAGATTGTCGGCTACAATTAATAATCTTTCTATTCCCTTTAAAACTCTTTAGCTTTGAAGTCCAGTATCTTTTGTAAACAGGTGGGTTTAGAGGAAGTGCCACAATGAGGACAGGGGCTGCTGGATTTAAGTAGTTCATGATCCAACAGGAGCTTCCACGAGCACAGCTCAGGGAATTACTGTCACAGTCCTTGCTGTTCCACCTTAACCTTCACTCAGGTCTTACCACACACAATTTCCTGCGGGGACCTAATTCTGTCAAGGGAGACTAAACAGAATCCATTCAATCAGGTTATTGTATGCCAGCGACTAATGTGACAGCTTGTAACGGCCAAGATGTAAAGAGTTTTGAGTGCGTGCTGGATGAGATAAAATGAGTAAATTACTAAGTATAGTTTAATATGGTGATGTTTGTTGCTTTAGCCTGCCTGACCTAATTATCACGATCACACGCAACAATGTTACTTTAGGTGTGCAAGTGTTGCTTATCTTAATCATGGTGAAAGTAGGTCAGATTTTTTTTCTCTGGATTAAAATACTGATTAGAATAGGCAAACATTTTAATTTTCAAATGCATTATAACAGTGGATATAGAATACAGGAAGTTTCTCTTTTATTGATTAACCTTATATGAGGTCCATGATGCAGCTGTTCATATTCTGGGTTCTGATCATAGCTAGGTGGCGCATGTGAACATACAAATATACTTCATTTAGTTCAGCATTTTAACCAAGCTGACACACTTCAGAGGTATATAGTACAGTATATAAATAAAGGTTAGATTTGGAGATATTTTATTGCATACATACCTAACCCAGGACCAAAAAAAAAACACTGATAATGTCTCTCCTGTCACATACAACAGTATTTGCTGGGATGATGTGAATTCTGTCCATCTGATGAAAGTGGCAGGTGTGCAGCGTACACGTGATGATGCAGGACATGTCTGTAAACAGAGGTAAATATGAATTAAAAAACAAAACATTCTGACATTTGACTCTACAATTATGGAAATCCAGGCTATAAGTGTGCAGTAAATGTGTTATAGTAATTAAAGTTTCTTACATTTGTGGTTCTGTTTGTTGCCAGACTTCATCAAACTGTTGGGAGAGAAGTGTTTTGGTTTGCTCTGTTCTCAGACTTGTATTATGCTGCCCTCTGGTGGCGGTGGAGCCAACACAAACTATTTTAAAAATCCTTTTTCAATTGAAAGCATGAAGAAGCAAAATGAAATATTTACATGGTCATTTGCACAGGAGTGCTATTATTGCATGTATTCATTGCATATTAAATAATACAATTTGCATTTACTTGATGTGTCTGTAATAATCTTGAGTCGTAATCCCACCATATTTTCTCCACAGAATATGCTGGTAAGTATTTAGGTATTTAAATTATATCTGCATTTACAGCTGCTGCATTCTGGTGAAGCTGACAAATGCACTTTCAATAAACAGACTGTTGACATATGGCACACATGTAGCATGACAGAAATGGCTCTACAGGGAAACAATTAAGTGTTTGTACATGATATAAATATATAATATGATCTCTTCATTTGATCCATATTCAACTGTTTGATACCTTTTTTTTTTTTTGGAACTCTGTCAAAAACGGCAAAGAGAATGCGTAACTAACATCAACATTTTGCAGTGTTTCAAACACACAATGGCTGTATTTCTGTTAAAATTGGATGGTGTCCTTCAGGTAAAGTGTCCTCACCCAGACTATCCCTAGTCTAAATTGTCTTACAGTCTAGTGTACATAATCCGTTCAAAACAATACAGTGGATTACACTGACTCGTGACAGGACAGCATGTAGTAGTACTATCAGAGAATGTTGTAAAACATTTCACACCCGCTCCATTTACACTTCAGTCTCTGTTTTTAAAATGTCTATTTATCTACAGTAGATATCCCTTTGTGATAAATAAAATATTGTACCAGTACACAAATATAGAAGAGATGTTTAAGCCAAATTAACTTGACCATGTTAGGGGGAAAGGAGATGCCTCAGATGGCAGGTGCAAGCATACTTTTGAATATTGCAAAGTCCCGACAACATATATGATTAAAAGTCCATGAAACACATTAGTGGAAGTTAAAAAAAAAAAAAAAAGTACAGAATTCAAGTAAAAGCAGATGTATTTGGAGACTAAATTGTGGTCAACTGGGAAAAACAAAGCTTTGGTTAGTTATGTTAACAAATCAGTGTGTATCACAGGATCTCATTTTATCATTTTTAAACATTCATCAATCTTCAGACAGATACTTCGTATACTAATTGCCTACTCTGAGTGATCAAAATGTTATCAAATTTAAAATTAGATCTAGCTATTTCCAATATAATAAAAAAATCACAAGCATTACTCACGTCTATTATGTTGACACTTATTTTCCAATTTTAGGGCATGCCATGTCCTAAATAAAAGACAGGGCATGAGATTTGATCCAACAGTCTAAATATAGAGTGTAATACGTTCGTCTATTTTGGATGCAAAACTCTTGAAATGCTAATATCACAATTCAACTAAGCAAATGCATGTTATAAATGCTATGCTGAAGTTTCCCTGTGCAACCCTACCATGTAATGTAGGATATGCATCACAAATACATGCTGCAACATGCAAGTGGCTGTGCAAATTTAAATTATTTAAATGTGTGCATGCATTGCAGACACAGCTGCACTAAAAGAAGAGTGCATTCAATTCCTTGATGAACTACGATAAGATTTCTGTGCAACCCTTACCTGTCCTGCAGTGACTGAAGGTGTGCAGCATTCATGGAGAGATGCTCCTCTTCTTGTGCTGTGTAGGTTTACTCTCTTCAGTGTGCAGGCCCTGAGGTGGAACCTGGTGCAGGCAGAGAGCGCCCTTATATGTTGTACCTGCAGGGCTGCAGCACTGTCAGCCTGAGACCCCGGACCAATGGGAAGAAAACATGTGCAAAGGACCATCTGCAATGGAAAAACAAATCCTGTAAAAGATTTTGCTGCACGGGGGAATGGTGTCCAGCTGCCCCGAGTCTTAGTGACAGATGCTTTCTCTTCCTCTCACTTGGCTAACGCGCTTGTTTCTCTGGATCCTCTCATGGCCTTAAATACTCTAAACCTGGATGCTCCTTCGCCCTCTGAATAACACTTTCTTTTACTCTCGGTAGAGAGTGAATTCTCTCGACTGTGAAATACTACTGTGTTTATTAGCAAGCTAAAGCACCGTTTGTGCTTTATGTTACATCTATATTTTGGCAAAACAACTGTGGAAATATCTCATTTACATATTAATACACTGTATATTAATCAGCAGATTAAGTAAATGTACAAGCAATGACCAACACCATCTAACAGCTTCTGACTGACAGTAAAAGCTTTTGTGTTAATATGCTTTAGCCAGGTTCGCAGAAATAAAGTGATAAGTAGTGAAGCATCATCTCATTTACAGCTCTCGTGTTCACTTGAACTGGATGGCATGGTGAAAACCTTTTTGCTTTAGCTTTCTTTAATCTGTCTCTCACAGTAAGCTCTCTATCAGCTTTGGAGGAAGACATCTAATGTTTGTCCCATTCACCTGTACACTCTAGACTTCATTGAGATGTGCATTTGGTCTTTGCATGGTTATTTAATTTTTAGAAATACAGCTGGAAAACAAAGCAATATTTCCTCTGGGTAAGGAATGCTAAAGTTGCAGTTTGATTTTTGTTTCATTCTTGTTTGGTTTTTAAAGCTGCAGCGATCAATATTTTTTGATAAACAGATCAACTTATTAAAGGTCCAGTGTGTAGGATTTAGGGGGATATATTAGCAGACATGGAATGTAACATACATGTTCTCTTCAGTGTATAATCACCTAAAAATAAGAAATGTTGTATTTTCGTTTCCTTAGCATAAGCCGTTTATATTTACATAGGGAGCGGTTCCTTGTCCATGGAGTCCGCCATGTTGCAATGCCACTGTTTCTATAGTCGTTCAGAACAGACAAACCAAAGTCTGGCTCTAGATAGGACCATTTGTGTTTTTATGTCAGCCACCGTGGTTAGCACTCCCTTTGCGAGGAGCAGCATCTGAAAACCCAGATTTTATAACCTGAAACTGCTTTATTTAGTGTTTTTATCTGTTTACATTATTTGCACTGTATGTTCTGGAGAGGAAGAGACCTCTGCAGATAATTTGGCTCCTGATAAAAACCTCCTAAACAATGAACACTAAAAGAAATTCTAACCTGGAGAGGTTTCAGCTGGTTGCAGTCTGCAGTCTTCACCACTAGATGCCACTAAATCCCCCTAAATCTTACACACTGCTCCTTTAATTGTCATTTAAAAAAAAGAAGTGGCTCAGTTGACTGGATATTTTCAGATGTGAAATGCTCCTTAGACAGACTTGACCCACAACGTCATTGTAACCTCGTTTGCTCTATGAAACCAACTGTCCATCACCTGTCCAGCACCACACAACAGACAGATATAGTTTGCAGAGCTGGTGAACATAGTGGAGCATTTAGCAGCTAAAGAGTCATATATTTCCTGCAGGAGACCAAAAAGAGCTCAAATGAGCGTGATTTTAGCGTGGGCTTACATTTGCCAGGACGAAAACACAGCTTTAAATAAATACTAATGTTGCTCTGTGGCTGCTGCCCAGCCAACATTTGTATGTGAGGCCCATGTGGCTAGTAAATGGGCTGAAAAATGGGCCCTACATGGGATTGTTCATGGGTTCCATATTGGTCCCATTCCAGTTTACCCAAGTGGGCCCCAGATGAGATGCCTATTTTTGGGCCCATACCCACTTGGTACCCAGGCAGCCCTAGCATAACCACGTGGGGCCCACTCAAGTAAAGCCATCAACATGGGCAATTGAAATGGGGTCAATATAGGGCTCAATTTTCAACCCATTTACTACCCATATTGGCCCCCCATACAAATGATGGCTTGGTGGATGGGTAAATAACCAACTGTTTGCAACTAAGGTAATAAAACTGTGTGTCAAACCTGTGCTGCTGCCCCCAAGTGGACAAAGTAATCATTTAATAACAGTCTATCATTCATCTTTCAGAGAACAGCTTTAAATCCTTGAGTGAAAATATCTATTCAATACTATTGAAGACATTTTCAGTCTAAACTTTTTTTCTCTCTCTAAAGTACTTTATATACTCTCATATATTATACTACACACCATCCAACGAGACCGTCTATACTTAGTCTTTCTGGATTTGCTGCTTCACCTTTAATCTCCTCCCATTGATAATCTGGACTGAAGCCTGTGTTGGATTCTCTCCGCAGTCAGATGAAGCATATGGCTCCAGCATCTGTGGGCTGATTTACGTCCAAGATTTCCCTGCTTGGCTGCTACAGCAGCAGCTATATTAGGACTAAAGCCCAAGACTCTCATTGACAAAATCTGATTTAACCACTGGCCGTATGTTCTCAATGGACTCCTGCCTCGGTTCAGGTCACCAACTGTTCGTACTTTGAATCAGCTTTCATTGTTGCTTTAAAGTGTAGATGTATTATTTTAATGTGGACTGAAACTCATCCTGGTTACTCTACTTGTGCTATCAAATCCCTTTTTATCACTACTGTTTAATAAATATAGCAGGCTTTCACAGTTTTACGAGATTAACTTTTACTTTTCATGTAATTATAACTCCTAAAATCCATTTACATTAATTTTAATATTTGTTTAGCAATAAAAGTTGCTGCAAAACCTACTGCGCCTCAAATACTTAATTTTGTTGTCCATGCGGGTCTAAATATTAAATATACTTCTTTAGAAGGTCAGCTACAAAAATACATATTTTTCTACTTAATATCTGCATAGATAAATACAAGAAGTGTTATTTTTTAATATGGGTGAATCATAAATGTAGATATTTTTCTCTTTGTGGAAAACAATCTCTCCAAGCTGACGGAGTCGTCTAGAGACTACAGACACGGGGACGTCACCTGGCAGTTATAGACTGTATGCTTAACATTATTAATATTATTTAATTCTCACAGCTGACTCACACTCCCTGCACCGATGGCAGCAGTTCAGCATCAAGTAAGGTCAGCTAATGACATCAACATGCTGTGTATACCTAAAACACAAATTGCAAATGGCAGACGCAGCAACAGTGGAACATTTCAAACTGCTTATTAACCACAACTCCTCGTGACGCCCTCACATTTTATCTCTACTAACTCCTGATTACCTCCGTATTGTATGCGACAGTACTACAAAAACAACAGCATCGTAATATGATCCCCAGTCGAAGTGCCAACACCACAAATACAGACAATGATGAATAACACAGACAGGGGTAATAACACTGGAGCCTGCTAATGTCTGAAACCACATTAGTCTGGACTGAGTATGAGTTACAGCATTTTATAATATAATAGACAACACATTATAAATACACAAAACTGCCTCACCTTGAGATGAACTTGTCGTCTAGCCACACACACTTAATCACTCAAGGGGTTCAGAAAAACATGATAATTCACTTGTGTACTGACTGACTGTCTGTACATAGCCTATGCCTTGCCTTGCTTCCAAGTTTGCATTAAAGAAGCACTAATTGATATTTAGAGCATTAATATAGCACTAAAGAGTAAAGACATAGTGAAGTAATGGCATCCTAAACAGAGAATAAGGTCACGCTCCCTCTGTGTGTTGTAATCCGAGCTTCTCTGTTCTTTGCTGTGGTAGACAGTCTGGCCGTACGTCCATGTTAGTGCATGTCTCTGTTCCACCAGCTAGCTAATCGCTGCCACTATAAAATGCACTCATACATTGGTTACCGCTCAATCGGGAGGTCGTTGTCATGGAAGCATAGCGCCCACCCCTCTGGTTCCCCCTGGTTAACACTGTTAGCTCAGCTGTGGTATTTAGCATCGTTTGTGCTGTTATCACCGTTAGCTACTAGCCACTGGCTCAGCCACCTCCATGTTGAGAGCCGTGTGCAGACAACCTCTGAATCATAGGCTCTAAATATCGTATAGAGCTCCTTTAACGACAGTTCAACAGAGCAGAGTACACATGGCAGCCTCATTACACACAGACTGGGAAACCACTTTATACTCCAGTGCTGGAGTAATGCTAACTGGCTTCAGGTTCTGTATGTGCCAACTAGTTTGTCATAATTTTGTTAAGCACATTATTATGATCAAAAAAATACTAGAGAAAAATATTGACTAGAATAGTGCTGGGGTTAGAGCTACATTACAGGGCTCCATTACTGTAAACACATGACCTGCTTCAGTTGGTTTTGCTTTTCATGGTGCAAATTTGAAATTAATCAAATAACTGACACACGGATTGTAAAAGGTACAGTTCACCCCATATCAAAAATACATATCTGAGTTGAGTTGCAGAGTGTTGGAGATTTCGGCCTTAGAGATGTTGGCCTTCTCTTGAATATAATGTAACTAGATGGCAGCACAGTAAAGCTGCTGCTCCTTCAGTTGGGGTCAGTTGAGGTGGTCCGGGCATCTGATCAGGATGCCCCCTGGCCGCTTGCCATTAGAGGTGTTCCAGGCATGTCCCATCAGTAGGAGGACCTGGGGTAGACCCAGGACACACTGGAGGGATTACATATCTTGTCTGGCCTGGGAACGCCTTGGGGTTCCTCAGGAGGAGCCGGAAAGCATCGCTGGGGAGAGGGCTTGTGGTTCTCTAAGTACCAAAAAAATATATGTCAAAAAAAAAAAAGTCATTTTCTAGAAATCCAAGATAATCCACAGACCTTGTTGCGAACTACACGGGCTGAATGTATCGCCATGCAGGAGGAAGCATCTACTCATGAATGACAAGCTCGCGCTTGTGACAGCAGAAGGTGTAAACACCAATGCGTCCTCCTCAGCTGAGCTGTAATGTTAGCTAACTCAGTGGTGCTAGGTGAGGTAGCAGTAGATGCACACTTCCTGCTGCGTTTGTTGAGTTTTTCAAATGTATTTTTTTGGTACTTTGAGCACCACAAGCTGAGTGCCATCTAGTTCCATTATAGTCAAGAGAAGGCAGACATCTCTACAGTCAATGTCTCCTACACTCTGCAAATCACACCACAATGATTTAGACTGATAAACAGAACTGCAGGTAATATAATATAAGAGGAAACATTTGCATTTTTGATTATGGTGTCGACTGTCCTTTTAAGACCCTGGGAGTCTAGGACCACAGGGTCTTAGTCCACAGTGACCTACAAGAATAACTTTATATACAAATGTATTATTTATTTGTATCCCTGGCTGTTTAATTTGTACAGATATTGCATGACTGTATGTTCTCTATATAAGAGGGACATAAAATGCTGTAGACCTGTGGCTCTGGTCCTGGTCCTGAGCTGCAGACTCGACTCCAGTCCAGGTTTTGTGGTGGATTTTACTGGCAAGGCGCAGCAATCCGCAGCATCCCCACACGTAGCCAGCCACACACGCTGTCCGAGAAGCTGCTATGAAGTTACACTATTAAAGTAAACAAAAACATTTATAGATAGATTATCCCAATTACTAGATAGGAGCGCACTTTATATAGACGCAGCCATGTCCATACAAGTATTTCATAAGCACATGCATGCTGTAATGTCTTTATATAACTTAACTATATCGCTGTAAATGTGTTTGTGTTTACTCACAATGACCAAAAGGCGCAGGAGTGAACGTATATCAGCCTGAGTGGATAATCTGCAGTGCATGTTAACTTTGAGGGAAAACTGAGGCAGCATGGTCCTTTTTTAAGAAAAACAAAAAGTGAACTTCCTGTTTCGGGGTGGTCCACAGACTGTGGAGAAAGGGAGGGAGGGAGGGAGGAGGAGAAGGGGGTGCGCATTCCCGCATTGGCTGTGCAGCCAACTCCAGGGCGCTTTGAGGGACTCCATAGCCCGAACATGGGGTTCAATTTTGTCACCGTTTGCGTAAAGTGACTCTGAAGCGAAAACGCGATGGAAAAGCGCTGCTGAAAACAGGATAAAGTGTCGGTTTCTGTGAAGAATCCAGTCATCTCCATCCGAGCGCGTCTGTGCCAGAAAGTCGAGAGAAAAGGAGAGGAGAAGGGAGGCTTTACTGGAAACTCAGACTCTCGCAGTCCTTGGACACTCTGAGCTCCTCCAAGGACTCTGGGATTCAAGTCAAAAAGTTTCATGCTGAATGTTCCTGCATTAACCTGAGGTGAGTGATGGTGATTCATATTCGCTTTTCAAATCACGGGCGACCACTGATAAAAGCTTAATTACGAGTTTATCTGTAGTTGGAGGGTTGTGTTTAATTATTCGGCACCAGCATAATCACTGTCTGACTTTCTGAAGTTGGAAAAACTTGTGTTATTACTGAAGTCCTCTTAGTAAGCCCTCTTTTGGATTTATCGCTCCAGATGATTGTGCGCGACTTTTACGCATTGGAAGCACTGATTTAAATTAATTAGGCTGCTTTACACTCCCTGTACACTGAAGATTTCAGTGATTAAGTTGCATAATATTTCTACTAACCGACTTAAGTGTGTATTGCCTCACGCCGGTTTTTGTGGATTCATTCCTCCTCATGCAAAGTAGCGCTGATCCTGTCTTTCCTACCCATCTGTTGAGATGTGAGGAACACTGCTGCCACGAGTGAACGAGTTAAGACATCAGTAAATGTACATTTTCCTGCCTTCACATACGTTTATCTCTCAGGGGGAAAGTGCTTATTTTAGAGGTCTGACTACAAGCCCAGTTTAAAAAATCATCTGGCACAGCCGAGGGTCGCAAGGCCACCCGAGAACAGCTGTTTCTTGTAACCTGAAATACCTGAGGTGCCAATATCTTTTCCAAATGTGAGTTTCTGTTGGGACACCCACAAAACACCAGCACTGAGCGCTGTGTGAGGCATCAGGAGGAGGAAAACTCCTGTAACTGCCCCATCAGCCCATGAAATAATGTCTCAAATGAATGTTTTGCAGCATTTTTGTCCCTTCTTTTGACTAAAATAAACACGCACTGAAGCCTCCCATAATCCATCTCTAATCTGAGATAGATTATTGAATCTAATCTAATTATATCTCTATAAGAGATGACTGTAGCTGCTAATGTGGGAAGATTAGGCTGCTGGTCTTCATGTAGTGGCCCTGCACTGAAGAGCGTCAACACTGGACTCAATAGAAGAGCCAAACACTTATTTCTTCCACAGTGACAGTGAGAAGTGCTGAGCACACAAACTCACAACCTCCCTAAACAGTATTTGCACAGACACACTCACATACCCAGAGTGAGTGTATTTGTAAGCCACAAAGGGTCTTTAGTAGATCTATCAAAACATAAGAGCGGAAGTCGGTGATTTATTTGAGAAGTTTTTAAGTGAAATGGTGGATTATGTGTCAAATAATTGTTGTATTATTTACATTTTTAATTGATAACACCGGACAAGAGGTAAAAAAACAGTGTGCTCAGCAGTTGTAACTGTCTTGTGTGAGGTGGAAATTAAGCGTATAAGCACCTCAGACATTTTGTTTGATTACAGGAAAACAGAAAATACAATCAAGTACAGATTTTTTTGCAGAGAAGCCGTTCTCAAGGTTGAGACGGGAGAGAGTTTTCGAAGGGAGGAAAGTGCACTTGTCCTTTGGCCACGTGTGAAAAGCTCGGCAGGGGAGCTTCCTCACCCTCCCTGGTCTTTATCAAGTGTGTTAAGGCCAAAAGGCTCCTTAATGGGAATGCTCTTAAACAAACAGACCATACAGGAAGCAACTGTCCTCCTGTCCAGTCACAGGAGAGGACTGATGTGGTTTATCAGAGCACTGATAAGTCTCTATCAGGCTGAATACAATTGAATGTGGTGGCATGAATTCCTTCTCCCATTAGGCCAGTAGAAATAAGAGCTCCCGTGGCTCCTTAAAAAGCTTTAAAATAAAATCAAGATAATTAAGATCACAAATTGTCTTAAAATGTACCGTAAATTAGCTGCACGTATTAAATCTGCAGTGTTGATGGTTGAGGCGAGATAACTTTTGGAGGTGTGTGGCACCAGTGGATGCAAGGTGTAATTCATACAGAACGTTTTTGGCTTGGGACAGGCTGTTCTGACGACTTTTATTATATAGCTTATTAGTATGCTTGATCTGTTCTCTGATTGGTTAACTATTTGCAGCGGCGTAGGTTTCAGTTTGGGGTCCTCCCCCTGGAACTTTTTCAGTGTTAAACACTTAATTTCCTTCCTTCTTGAGAATTCTTCTGCATCAATGTATGGAGGAAGGGTCTTCAATTTCAAAATAAAAGACCTCTGCTACTTACATATTTTTATTGAGGGGGACGCCCTCCCTGAATCTACACCTTGTTTGAATGGAAAAGTTTGAATTGACAGTAGTCACAGCACTAAACAAAAGAAAGGAAAAATCAAGTTTTGTTTTTCCAGAGTAGGGCTCAATACATTATCTCTCCTTTCCATCAAAGGAACTGTTTCAAAACTGTTTTGGGACTTGAATTATATTTGTTGAGGTCTTAAAAAGCTTTGAATTATATGTTAAAAATGGTGCAAGAACCCTGATAAACAAATGTAGCAGAGGATTTTTGTAATGTATGTTTAATCTGTTCACTTAAGCAACATACAAAGCAGAGGTAATCTGAGAGATGACAGTCGTTCATTAAGAGACGCATAACTGCAACATACATGGACTCTTTGTGGCTCTCTCTGGCATTAATAATGTGGACAATGTTTGATTTCTGTGTACTGGCCGCCAGTTACGTGACACACTGGTACCCAGAGGCAGGCAGCAACAAGTGGTGTGTTTTTGTCCAGATTCCATTTTGGTCCGCTCAGCAAGAAACATGTGTCACGTGATGCCCTGCAATCCCCCCCTCCTCACCAATCCTCCTCCCCAACACCCTCCTCCCACCTTCCAGTGAGAGGGAGGTGAGGGGGAAGGAGGGAGAGAAGAGAGGGGGGGAGAAAGACCACCCTCACTGGGATCACAGCCCCTCAATCAGACCCTTTCACACCCTGTGAACCTGAAACAATCAGGGTTTAATAGCAGCTGTCTGTCTGTGCCGGCCCTGGCTAAAACCATGTAGGCTCACAGCGCGGAGCCGATCGGCTTCGGCCCGCTGAGAGAACAGAGTAGACAGGCCTGGGGATGCTCCAAAGGACACATAAGCAAAGACACACAATCAAACACTCCTTTTCTCCCTTTATCCCCCTGCTACTCTTTTCTCTCCTCATCTTCTAGTTTTCCTCCCATACTTCATGAAGAGACATGAGGCTCTCTCAGATCGCTGGTGTCAGGGTCTGGTATTTGAAGGTTATTTTGGTTCATCGGATCACGTTTGTGTTGTTTTCAAACCACTGTGAGGCTTTGTTCACGTTGTGTGTCGTCATTTGTGGACGTTGTTCACTGAGACCAGAGTGAATTGATTTTGTGGTTTGTTGTTTTGGTTATCATTGAGCCAAACTCTATCCCATGGGGGCCATCTGAACATCACGACAAGAAACCACAATAATCACCTTTGCCAGTAATCTGTATTCACTGAAAATAGTTGCACAAGGTAAGACTGCACTGACGGTATCACTGAAAACACCTCTTCCTAGAAATATAATAGTGAACACATCAAATGATGCTGAAATGAGGATGAATGACACCAGAGGGCAAAGGCATTAGACACTTTACACAGCTCCACTCACATTAGCCAAAGGGCACACACATAATAGAAGGGGGAAATGTTGCAGTCATGGGAAATATTCTGAAAATCATTGTTCATGGTCACTTAGAGCTTTCCCACCCATTAGAAGGCGTATCAGACAAATTGATCTGCAGAGACAATCAGTTCAAAGCAGTAGAAAAATGAGAGGTCGGCTGAGTTAGATGTAATTATTTCAGTGGACGGATGATGGGAAGTGTCAACTGGACATTCCCTACTAATGTTGGTTGTTCTGGAAAATAAGGATCCCATAACCTTCCACTATTTTCTGGCATTTTATAGACTAAGCAATAAATCACTCTAAAAATGGTTAATAGATTAATCAATGATGGAAATAACTGTCCATGTGCTTCATTTAGTTTTAATCACACTGTGTCAAGAGGCTCATCAGCTGAGAGCTGGCATCAATCAGGACATCCCATAAAACAATCGTACTGCCAAAGGGAACATTAATGTTGGATGACTCTGCAAAAAATCCTGGATAACGTTCAAAGACAACTACAGCAGGGTTAAGGTTAGCAAAAGATCATGGGTATGGCAAATAAACTGCGGTTAAGGTTTGGTGAGGGTTATGCAACTCAAACACTTGGTTAAGGTTCAGAAAAAATGGTGGTTGTGGTTTTAAAAAAAAGCGTACAGTAATGTTCTGAAAGAGGACGTGAACTCTGGCCTTTTGCATAAAGTTCACAACGTCTCATCCATCACCCCGACCTCAACTGTGTCTCCCAAGAAATTCTGTTTATACATCAACATAGATGCTGAACATGTCTGCTAACTGTTCACTGGCAGTCATTTTGTTTGCCTAAAATATACAGTACACTCTTGCAGTATAATATCAACCAACCGCACAGGTTGACTGTGCAAGCAGCTTGCTACTACCTGTAGTTTATTCTAAGGTGGCACCCTCTAGTGGCTGAATGAATTATTACAGGAGCAGAGGAGGAAGCGATTTGATGTAGCTTAAAAAGTGACAAAGTCCACGTAATGTTGTAGGGAGCCCCAAAAGGTGGGAAGGAGGGGTCAAACAAACGCAGGACTTTCACCCAGGAGACCGCTGTTCCCGTCCTGAAGTCAGTGTTGACTTTTTTAAATAATAGCGTAGCCTACTATGCTAGTGTGTGTAGCATAAAACGCTAGTGATATAAGTGATGTGTTGTATGTGATGTATGTCATGTGAGATAAGTGACGTTGCGTTAGTAACAAAAGTACTAATTTAATGCCAAACCACAATGTTTTTCCTAAACTAAACGTCACTATGTAGTTTTTAGCTTACACCTAACCAGATATTTTCCGATTGGAGACGAACTGAGGCGGGACATGACGCGGAGTCCCTTGCCATTCCTTTAATTTGTCTGACTATTTCTGCGTTGGCCCCTAATAACAGAAGTTCCCAAATCTTTTCATCTCTCCAGTTGGACATTTTTGTTGCCGTCTTCTTGTAAATGACCCTTCTTTTTTACCCTGGGAGGTTTGTTTTCTTCTGGTTTTGCGCAAGCCTCATGACGTCCTTAACATGCCTGCTAGCTCGCTGTGAATTCTCTCGACAATTACCTGCTCTATTCACACATGGGCTCAGTTGCACATTACATAGACTTAGCACTATGGAGCTGGCAGGCCATTTAATGTCCGATCCTACTGATTTGCAATTCTGTGTTTCACATCTAGCACATATCGGGTAATGTCTACATCATTTCAGGTTTGCAGTGCATGTGTGAAAGGTGTTTATGACAGTAGACTGAACATCTTTGGGTTGTGGATAAAACGAGACATTTGAATACGTCATCTTGGGCTTTTTCTGACATCTTATAGAACAAACAACTCGCCAATGAAAATAACTGTTAGTTGCAGCCCTAATTCCTAAAGGACACCAGGCTGCAAATGAAGGGCAATAGCTGGGAGCACAAAAAACAATAATACAATGGAGGGCCACCCAAACATGTTCCTGGTGATGTCCTGATCCTAAAAAACCTAATATTGTACCAACTAACCAGTCGTCCTGTTCCCTAATGTGGGAATACTCCGGCTTAACTCACTGCTTTAAGGCCTTAACGCTACATGTGAAAGGTCAGGTCACATGTGCAGCACTGAGAATAATGTTGTTTGTATTTTACAGTAAATGCAGTGTTTGTGTGTGCCTGAGGGAATATGTGTGTGAGTGTGTTTGTGATATAGATTTAAGCATCGCTGCTGACAGTAAAAGGCGGAGTCGTCCCCTTCCCCATCGTCCCGCCTCCGTCTTTGAATGAGGGTGGCGGTTTTTGATAAATTTGTGTGTGTGTGTGCACGCATGTGTGTAAAAGCAGTTAGGCATGCAGACTGTTAACTATCATCTCATGTGGTTGATATTAGAAATCAAACTAGTGCTAATAGGATCCAGGTGAGATTGTGAATTGCTCTCATATGCACACAGCCTACGGTGGTACTTTAGTCATTTCTCCGTGTTACTTTAGCTCGGTTTGTAACAATGGGTGTGTGTGGTTGGGTTTTCTTTGAGAGATGGTGGTCGGCTGTGGATGACAAAGGCGAAACATTAGCAGGAGGAGGCAGAGGAAAAAAATGTTATTTCTTTTCCAGTTATATAAGTTTTCCAGTTGATAAAAGTGAATCAAACTGCTGTAGGTAGGATAGAACTGTGAGTGATAACTGGATGAGTTTGTTGTTCACAGGTGTGTGTAGAGTGTTTATATTCTTGCATGATTTTGTACCTGTATGTGTGAGTCGCTTTAGCCACATGTGTTTCAATGTGTGTGTTCTCAGCCGCTGATGACTCACGGCGCACTGTCCTGTCGGAAGGCAGAACGAAGAGGAGGGGGCGGTGTTTGTTATTTCACCAGGTTGCCATAGCCACAGTGCATTAGGGTGCTGCCATCATCAGTGTAATTACAACGCAAGTGTCTGACAGTCACCCTCCTCGCTGCCTGCGTCTCTCTGACGTCCACCAATAAGACCAGTGTTTCCTTTATGCTGCTGGATAGCCATGCAGGGTCATCCTGAGAGTTACTGTGTGATATGATGACTTTTTAAAGCCTTTTAAGTTCAACACAACACGCCAGAACAAAAAACATCTGGATGAAACGTTGCTCCAGATTACAAATGCTTTCTTTGCCTTTGTTCCCTCTCCAACAAAACTGCCATCCCTCATTTTAACTTTAAGTAGAGAGGTTACATTACTGCTCTTAGCAGCTTGTGTGTAAGTCACTAAATTTTCCAGTGCCGTTTTTATGTGATAAGCTATTACATTTTACTGCTGGAATAATTATTTCCGACTTCCCCGAAGCAAGAGGGAGAGAGATAGACAGAGGGAGACGCTTAGTTGAGAACGAGTGCAGAGGCATATCGATGTTGCGTGTGTTTGTGATGAGCTTTCTGGACAACAACTCTGTTATCTGACATGAGATAACATCAGGAGATCCGTGGCTTGACAGATGTTCTCGGGCAACTTGCAATTCCACATACCACATACCACACACTCTGCTTAATGTACACAGCAATTATCTATAGACATTAATATATAAAGCAACAAGGATATTTGTGATCACTCATGTGGTGGTATGCAGCAAGCTTCACGTTTAGATGTTAGATATGCACAAAGATGCAGCTGCACATGAGGGCTAATGTGTTTGATATTTTATTCAGTTTATTTTTATTTGACGCAGCACCAGTTGGCACCAGCAAGTGCTTTTCAGGGGCTGAGTATCATTTGTAATTTTATTAGAGTGTCAGTCCTGCAGAGCAATCCTCTTTCAGTAGCTTAGTTTTGGAAATATAAACAGGCTTTAAACTTTTGTTTCACTTAAAGGTCCAATTTGTAGAATTTAGGGTCATCTGTAATGTTCTTTAATATTCGTGATGTTTTCATCAGTTTATTATCACCCAAAAATAACAATCATTGTGTTTTCGTTAATGTAGAATGAGCTATTTATATCTACATACAGAGTGGGTCCTCTTCCATGGAGTCCGCCATGTTGTTTCTACAGTAGCTCAGAATGGACAAATCAAACACAGGCTCTAGATAGGGCTATACGCATTTCTGCATCCGCCACCGTTGTTCTCCTCCCACTTGGCACGAGAGAAGTCTCAGTTCTGCAACCTCAGCACTAGATGCCAATAAATCTAATGTTGTGCTCACACTGAACATGCGTTACTTGCGCGAGTTTGAAGACTAGAATATTTTGTGTTGACTCGCTTTATACGTGCAAATAACTCACGTCATACGCGCATGAAATCGCTGAATCAATGAATGAATCCCCGGAGGATCTCAATGCTAGTTGGCTATCGTGGCGCGAATTGGTTGCTGAAGTTCAGATTTTTCAACTCTCACGAATAAGCATATGACGCAAAATCGTACTCCTCGTTTAATTTGTGCTGCTTTATTCGCATATTTTACATCATGCCACCTAGTGGGAATTTGCGTCTTTACGTTGACTTTACATGTAATACACTCGCGCCACTTGTTTTATTCGCGCCAGTGTGAACACAACATAACACGCTAGACTTTTAATTAAATATGAAAAGTGTTTAACTCATCAGCATTAAAAATACATAACTTTGCCTGAGGAAAATGTAATTTGATTTAGTTCTTTAGGATCAGGAAATATCAAAGAAAAGGTAAACAAGACTTAAAATTTGCCCAATTATTCTATTTGAACTTTGGATATTTGACAAATTTGATAGTCGATGTAAAGGACACTTTTCAGTCAAGTTTCGCTACCTTGCTTTTACCTGTTTTCCAACAAAACTAGTGTGCATATGTTATTTTAAATACGGGAAAACCCGCTAAAAATAGGTAACAGGCTACATTCAACGTAATGAACAAACTGGAAAACAGGTTAGTAAACAGTAGAAAGCAGCATGGAGGCCCGTGAAAATGCTGACAGTGGGTAACTTTTTCTTTATATCTTTTACTAACTCAATCTCTTTCAAACTTTGTGCCAATGAATTTGTAAGGATGTTCAAACACTGCTTGGATGGAGAGAGATGAAATTTGTGGTAGCACGTCACAGTATCACACAGGAAAAGTTTCCATCACTGCCAATCAGTGCTGGAACTGATCAATACTGTGATTATTGCAGAGTCATTTGTCCTGAGAATGAGTGCTGATTGTAACTTTTCCCACTAAAGACAAAAGCCACATATCAGTGGGTGTTAGTGGGCTTTTTGTCCAGTGGAAAGGGGTTTTAGTGTAGACTGTAGAGCATTTGTATGTTTTTACCTCAACCTATGATTGCTGGGCGGTGAGTTAATGACTGTTCAATGATTATGTAAAGATCTTGCAAAGGATAAATCGAGCGATACCAATATTTCCAAGATAAAAAACTGTGTAAACTTTCCATAAGATTTGTGTAAAAAGCTGTTTCAGAAAGCGAGTAAATGGAGTTCAGATACATTTACCCTCTACAGAATCTACTTGTATATATTTTTAAGTGAAATGAAGGACATCTCAATGTGTTCCAGGTTTACAGAGTTCTAAAAACTAAATTTCAAACAATGGGTGACCCAAACCACATTCACTTCGTACTGCATGTTCATGAGAAAAGAATAGTGTGGTCAGCCTCCTAAAACCACAAAAAAGATGAAGTTCATTCTCTTTGTGTTTTCTTCTCCTCTCCTTGTTACTTCTCATCCAAATGTTTCCAGTTCTGTGTAAATCTCCCTCCTCGTTCCCATTCTTTCTCCTCCTCCTCCTTCTCCTCCTCCCCCTCTTCCTCCTCGGCCTCTTGCGTCTTTTTCTATTCCTGTTTCCCTGCTCTGTAAGTAAGTGACAGTTGTGAGAAGCTACAGTGGCTTGCTGATGCCACGTTAACCAGATCAGATGCCATAACAGGAAGTCGGTCCACATGCATGGACGTAGCACAGTGACACACGCACATGACTTACTACCGCTGCAAGCCAAATGCAGGCCGTGCCGTCACCGATACACTGACATGAATCTGCTGTGGGTCAAAGGTAACTGCTCCCTCAGTCAAACAGTCTCATATTTACTACAACAGATTTGACATGACATTCGGTCTGCCGAGCGTTTTGATCAGACTTCAGGCTTCGTGCTGACAGTCGCAGACTCTCACTGATGACTCAGAGAAAACTCTGCACCTTCATTTAATTCATAAGGAACATCTGTTGATTGTTCTTGTAGCACAAACGATGATAAATCCTCCGTCAAAGAGAAGCAAATGCGACCGAGCCGAGCTCATTCAAGCTGAAGAGCTCTGCAGCACGTGATTTACAAAAGTGATGTGGTGTGCTTGTTTGTCTTTTTGTTTTGTTCTGTTGTTTTTATTGTGATAGCCTAAACTGAAGTGACTGGATGTTTTCTTCTGTTGCATCAAATATTGTTTACAGTTATGTTCCCTGTGGTCCGTTGCCATAAAACGTAAATGGAAACTAGCGGTCTGACTTTGTGTTGAAGCTGTTACAGAGAAAATAATTCCCTTCAGGAAACAATAAACTATTGGAAGGTTGTGAGATGTAATTAACTCTGTTTCAACAAAGCTTCGCTGTCGCCTCTTTTACAGGAGGCTAGAGAAGAAGATCGTACAGTAAGACAGAGAAATACAGTTCCTGTGCATTCGGTGCATATTCGCAAACTTAATTAAGCCTTTAGGAAAATAATATTATTGGCACACGTTGAGAAAGAGCTTTCCATTTTCATTAGCGGTGGAATTTGTTGGAAAGGAAAGAAGGGCAAAAGAGACTAAAGGGTGAAGGAGAGAAACATTTCATAGTGAGTGTGGAGGAGGGAGAGAGAGAGAGAGAGATGCAGATTGTTTTAAATCCGCAGCGAGTCAGGCTCTCAAATTTATGCCCATGGGCTGCTTCTTGGGTGGGCTGCAGGGAGGGCGGTGCGCTAGCTGGAGCAGGGGAAAGTTGCCGACTCCAGACTGCTCGCCTTGCTCTGAAGCTTGGCTTTTCCTGCTGGAACACATTTACAACTCAACCGTCCTGACTGGCTGACTGGTTGCCTGGCCCTGCCCCGCCTGACTTCACTACACCGACTGATTTTCTGCCACTTATTGAGCAACCACCGCTTTCCATGTTTTAGATGGTTTATCTCATTTTAATGACGCATTTCTTGTTTTTAGCAAGAGAGAAGTCGTCAAGAAATTATCAAAAAGTTTTCATATGTGAGAAAGCTTCTGTTCTTTTTGTAAAAATGGGAAGTTTAAAGAAACTTCCAGGCTGAAAACTGATTTCCTTCAAGAACTAGTTTGTCCTCCATAAACGATTCACGTCTCAACCCAAAAACTTGGATCAGATAAGACATAATTCTGTCTCCTCTGTATTTCATGCCAGCATTGACTGTTTGTTTTGCTCAGCATGAGAAGGATCCGGGCCCACATGTAGCCTTCGAATAGATTCCCTGATGTTTAGGATGTAGGAGAGTAGCTCACTCAACAACCAGCTATCAGACAGTTTGTTTTTCACAGTGGAGATTCAGGGCTGGATAGAAGCTGCTCACAGGGGCGTCAGCTCAACATTAAATGTCATAAAAAGTCAAATGTAGGAAGAATCCTGTGGTAAAACTGAAATTTAAGATATTGTTTAATGTTGAAACAACTTGTTGCCTTAAACAATATGAACCAGTTTGAGATCTTCCTCATGTTGTGTCGTACTTAAACTCTGAAAGGGCTGTTCAGTGCTGAGTTTCTCCAACTTTTGAAAGCAGGGAGGTTTTCTCTGCCTCAGTAACAGCGCAGGACTGAAGGCTGAATACACAGCGAGGGGGATGACATCAGCAGCATGTAAATCAGCCGAGCAGCCCAGGCAATAATCTAAACTTCAAATTTAGAGGCTGGTTGCTCGGTTCACCACGATAATTTGCTGACTTACATACACACACACACATGTCCATGCATGCATACACACTACAACAATAGGAAGCCAGAGGAAGTAAACAAGTAGTTGCTTCAGTCTGAACAGGGATCATTTATCTTGTGATTTCTTTTCGAGACTTTAATCACAAAATTAAAAACAAAGTCAAACAGACATTATCTTTGAAATTGAAGGAGCAGTGTGTAGGATTTAGAGAGGTTGAGTTGAAAATAGCAGTGAGGAATGCAAACTGCAACCAGCTGAAACTTCTCCTGGTTAGAATTTCTTCAGTGTTCATTGTTCAGGAGGTTTTTACCAGGAGGCAGATTATCTGCAGAGGTTTGATCCTCTCCAAAACAAACAGACCAGGTGATGAAGACAGGTAAAAACACTGAATAAAGCAGTTTCATGTTGAAAAAATCCATGTTTCATCTACCCTGTTTGGCACATTTCAGATGATCTGCTCACCCTGCCTTTGCAAATGCTCACCAGTCTTTTCTGATAAGTTTATGTGTGCTCATTTTATGTCTGATCCAGACATTCAAGAGGTTTTAACTGTGAGCCGAATTATCTGCAAAGGTCACTTCCTCTCTAAAACAAATGGACCTAGTGATTTAAATCAATAAAAACACTGAATAAAGTAGTTTCACGTTACAAATCAGTTTTTCTCCTATGCTGCTCACCTTTTTAAATTTGAAAACTTAAGATCTAGATGTTCAGGAGGTTTTCACCAGGGACCAAATTATCAACAGAAGTCTCTCCCTCTCCAAAAAATATATGGAGATGGTAATTTAAACATGTTAAAAACACTGAAAAAGCAGTTTCATGTGGTTTATTCAAAACTGTGAAATGCCACCACAAGTTTTATCCTTCTTCATCCCAGCAATGTTTGAACATCCTTACAAATTCATTGGCACAGAGTTTGAAAAATAGATTGAATAAGTCAGAGATATAAAAAAAAGAAGTAACCCACCGTTAACATTTTCCCTGGCCTCCCTGTTGCTTTCTGCTGTTTACTAACTATAGGCTATTACCTATTTTTAGTGGGTTTTCCCATATTTAACAAAACCTGCGGTTCAGTGGTTTTCTCTGTTCTTTGCTATTGTAGAAAAATGGAGATGCAAGATGGCGATCTCCGTATGCGAGGACTAACACCATATATAGATATGAATGGCTCATTCTTAGGTAATGAAAACACAACGATTCTCATTTTCACATAATTATACACCAAATGAATCCCCTAAATCCTACACACTGGACCTTTAAAACTCTGCCTTAGGAAGGAAAAGAAATGCACGTGGGTGTATTTCTTCTTCCAAGCAGTCTCAGCTCATTCCAGCCTGTGTGTCTGGCTGCTTTGTGAGCTAATTCGCTCTGAAGGTATTACGGTTATTGGAAGGCTTGTAAACCATTAAGTCTTTATTTACAAGAGAAAGAAAAGAGGGTCTGGGTAACTGCGTGGGGGCGAGTTAGGTCTTGGTACGAGCGCTGACCCCACTGTAAGTGATCAGGACAACTGAATTTCTCGGCCTGCGGGACATCTGGTCCTATTTGCAGCAGACTGCAGACCACTCCTCAATTACATAATTGTGCCCATTAATTACATGAGTAGGGCCTTCATTTCCTGGTAGCCAATAACTAACAAAAAGAGAGCCAGTAAAGAAGGACTCTAAGACACACATGATTATAGTGTGTGTGGTGAAACATGAAACATGGCCTCCCATGTGTAAGAGCAGCCCAAGGTTAAAAAGCCACACAGTATATTGTATTTCCAGCGTTATGCTGAGAGGAGTGTGTGAACATCCACGGAGCTCGTGTAAACTTCATTCTCATGGTCGAGTTTCAGAGTAAAGCGGGAGTGAAGTGACGTGGCAACACAGCTGTTAGTTAAACACTCATTCTTGATGTTAAAATCTTCAGACAGCTTGTTGTTATTTCAGCATCAGTAGCCACTGTTGTTGGCCACACACAAAGCTCCCTGCAGGTCAGTTCTCCTGGTGAAGACCCGGAGAAACACCTACATGTTGTGACTGGATGGATGCAGGTGTGATGGCTGTGGTGGGTTTCACACCGTGACCGTGCTACTCACGAGAGCTTCTGTTTGAGTGGGAGGATGATGGCTACCTTAAAGTTTCTGAAATGACTGATCCAAAAATGACCCACTGATACTGGATAGTGCCCTTTTTGTTTTCCAAATGCCCAGAAAAACATTACTCACATGCCCATACATACACTGAAACAACTATTAGTTGATGTAGTTGTTCCTCATGTCCACACTTGTCTTGAAGAGATCCTATATCTATTTAAATGTACTGTACGTGATGGGGGACAAAATCCTACTGATTCTTTTCATTACTGATTCATTATTTAGACTATAAAATGTCAGAAAATAGGGAGACATGTCTAAGTTCCTAGTCCAAGGTGACATTTTCAAATGTGTTTTTTGTGCGACCAACTGTCTAAAACCTCAAGAGATTCAGTATTACGTGTGACAAGGACAAGCATTAACCCCTCACATTTTAGAAGCCGGAATCACCAAATGTTTGGCATTTTCGCTGAAAAATGGTTAAAAGATCGTGTGATTTATTTGCTGTCAATCAGCTAATCAGCTAATCGACTATTTGACTAATTGACAGATCCTAAATCCTGCCCCCTCCTTAGTTACTGTAGCCAGATTGTACAAGCATGACAAAAATTAAAATGGCGATGTCAGTGGCATTTAGCCGGCTGCTGGAGTGTGTAATGGATTGTTTCTGAGCGTCAAGCAACATAGCTTCAAGAAGCCAAATGCAAGGACCAAAGTAGCCTATGCAATGGAAGAATATGTCATCAATGGGATGCTAGACATCGTGAATATCCAAATAAATAACACTAAAAGTTGCTCAGGGTGGCACATAGCCTTACAGGGATAGGCTAAGGATCTGACATAGGGCTAACTCCTCTTGATGTAGCTATATGTTAGCTAGCTAGTTAGCTGGCATTTTGCTAACATTGGCAAAGTTAAGATGTGACTATATACAACATCATGTATCCAAAAGGATTGTGGGCCCTACTTTACACCTGGCACAAAGTGGTGCACAGCACAGCGCAACTGTCATTGCTAGTTTCAGATTGATGCAGCTGTCATTTTTATGGCCAGGACCCACATTGTGAAAGTAGCAAATGTACCTGCGCCCATCTATGCACCCATGGATGTGTAGGTCTTCACATTAACTGTGGGTGGGCGCATAGTTTGTCATGCGAATGGGTTGTGGTTCTGTGAAATATTACATCAATAATGAACAAAGTATTTATTACATTCTTTATAATGTGAACATAGCAGAGAGCAGAGCAGAGCTGCAGATCTGCTGTCCAACTCCTCATTAAGAGAGACACTATGCATATTTACACACTTCGGGGCAGCGTAACTTCTTAGATTATTTCAGCAGCTAAAAGTTTAGTTCTGTTTCTTTTGTCAAGTTTATAACTATAGTCTTTAGTTTTGCTGCTTAAGAGCACGATATTTGCTGCAGTGACATCACTGCTCTTTGTAATTACTCTCCCCAGAAAACCACTCACTAATTTGTCTTTGAAGGGGAATGGATGGCACTCTGATTGGTTGAATTGATGTTACGCCCAAAACCCACCTATGATCAATTAAGAAAATAAATACAACCCCTTTGCACCCTACGTAGCGCCCAGACTATGTGTGGTGAAGGTGGAGTTGGACACGCCCTAAATGTACTTGCACCATGCACTTCAGGCGATGCGCTATAGATCATTTAAATAGGCCCCCCCCCCCCAAAGTCCCCGAGACACATCATCTTCTAAAATTTGTTTTCTTTTCAACATAGACAAGACTAGCACATAGCATATCTGAATACAACAGGAAAGGGGAAAGTTGACCGAGGTTCTGCCGGGGACCAAGCTTCATCAGCTGTTGTTGGAGGACAGAGAGAAAAGGGGCGGGACTTAGGAAGGGTCAATATGGCAGCTCTAAATAATATTTAACCTGTCCTTTGAGCTGAGGATGCAAAGCAGCATAAGTTCTGTGGTTCCCATGCCGTGAACTGACCTGCTGCTGCACTCAGCATGAAGCAAATGTTGGAATGACAATGCGGCTGTCGCAGCTGTTGTTTTTTCAGGTCCAGAGCTGTTGTCGTCCTCTCCTCCTCCTCCTCCTCCTCCTCCTCCACCTCCTCCTCCTCCTCCTCCTCCTCATGTACTTCTTTCTTCTGATGCTGCTCTTGTCATAGTCACTGTCCTCATGCCAGGGGGTACAGAGCAGGATCAGCCTGTAGGACAGGAGCTCACACAGTAATGCACCTGCTCAGCACAAGTTTGAGGAGAGCGTGGGACAACGGAAGAGTAACTGGCGGGGGAGAGATACTGTCTTTCTGTGAGTGTTGGAGTGAGACAGAGAGAGGGCAGCGTACAGTGAAAGGAAGAGGCTGTGAGAGTGAGTCTCTTGGTCTTTAGTCTGTGGGGAGGATCGAGGTACCATGCTGGGCATTTATGCCGGGGCTTACAGGACCAGACTCAGCTGAATACACAGAGGGTCAACAGGGATCCACGCTCACTTTTCTTTTCACACAGAGTAGAGCGCTGTGTGTTCGCACTCTGATAGACTGGCGACCTGTGCAGGCTGGTTCTCTGCCTTCCGCCCAGTGCATGCTGGGAAATGCTCCAGCTCTCCCCCGACACCCTAAACATGATGAATGGATGAGAAATGCTGCCTGGATGTGTTGTGTAACTCTTCATACATCATATTACATTCTCACACAAACTGGGACAAAAATATATTTAATTACGTTACACTTTTTGTTTTTACAAATAAGCTGAAACAAGAGTCAATAAATAGATTATTCTATTGATGGAAAATTAATTAAATAATTGAAATATAAAAATTTTAACTTTCCAGTTATGAATATTTTCTGTTTTTTAGGGGGCTTCTATGATAAGTTTTGGATAATTGTTCAGACAAAACAAGACATTTAAAATATAAACACGTCAACATGAGCTCTAGAAGCTTATGATGGGCATTGGTTTTTATTTTCTGACACTCTACAGACCAAACAATTAATGTATTCATTAAAAATTATTCAATAGATTGATTTATAGTGAAAATATTTGTTTGTTGCAGCCCAATTTAAAATAAAATATACTTGATGGACACTAACCATCATTAGAAAGTGTGCCAAACTTCAGAAAATGACACTGTACTTATGACCTGAGCTTCTTGACTAATCTTCTGACTGGCTGTGGCTCAGAGGTAGAGCGGGTCGTTCACCAATCGAAAGATCAGCGGTTCGATCCAGGCTGCATGTCGAAGTATCCTTGAGCAAGATACTGAACCCCAAATTGCTCCCGATGGCTGTTCCATCGGTGTGTGAGTGTGTTAAAACTGAGTAGCAGGTGGCACCTTGTATGGTAGCCTCGGCCACCAGTGTGTGAATGTGTGTGTGAATGGGTGAACGTGACTCGTAGTGTAAAAAGCGCTTTGAGTGGTCACTAGATGACTAGAAAGGCGCTATACAAATGCAGGTCCATTTACCATTTATTTTATGAGTTTGAGTTTTTGTTGTTGTTTTATCTGTTTAAAGAAATCCTCCACCTCCCAAATGAACATTTGTATGTCAATTTTTTACCCCCGTTAAATTGAATTCATAAAGAAAACTCCGGTGAAAAAAGAATCCAAAAAATTCTTGATTAATTGAAGTCATAGGTGACCACATTTAAAACAGCAAAACTATATCAAAATATGTGTTAACAAGCTCTCACACAACTCGTGCAGTATAATCCAAGTCTCATTTATCCAGTCATATGCTTAGTGCTTGCCAAATGCATGCATTTTCACTAAAACACCTTACTGTTTAAAACTAAACTGAAAGTGAAACTTATCTGTGCTCTCCTCAAAGCCAGAATCAACTTCCAAAATGTCATTTTACCTCGCAGAACACGGGAGCTGCTGGTCAACTACTGCCTCCATCAGTTAGTTTGTTTGTGGATTTGTATGACTAATGTGAATCTAAATTGACCCTATAAAGCACCGAAGTCACACAGTAACACAAAAACCAGCTGATTGAGGCAGTGGTAGATCAGCAGCTCCTGTGGGGTAAAATTATTGTTTTTGTCAATGGAGTCTTGCTGTGCAGAGAGTGAAGATAAGTTTTACTTTTTTGAGACTTGTATTATACTGCACGAGTTATGTAAGAGTTTGTTAACTGATGTTTTGATATAGTTCTGCTGTTGTTAAACATGGACCCCTATGACTTCAATTCATTACGAATTTTCACAGTTTTTGGATTCTTCATTCAATGTGGAGGCATGTGAGAAAAACAAAGTTTTCTCTGCAATTTCAGCGTAGCATGGGCTGAATAATTGATACACAAATGTTGATTTGTGGGGCAAAGTAGTCCTTTAATGCTCTTTGTTGAAGCAACTGAACTCGTAGTAAAATACTGAATGTATGGTATTGCATGTCTAAACAGAGATCAATCAGGACTTGTAAGCTTGAAAAAGCAGTACTCACAATAAGATGTATCTGAGGGTGCTTCAGTTTGTATTAACCTGGCAAAACTTTCAATGTAATGTCCTACAAAATGTGACACTCATGAATGATGTCTCTGCTCTTCCTAAACACAAAACCATACAGCCTCTTTTCAGTTTATCCGAATGTGATGACTCCGCAGCAGGTTGTTACTTTCTTGGACTTTCCCGACTGCTGATTGTTTCCCCAGCAGTTAAACCCACTCTGTTCCCGTTATTTCTGTTCAGGACAGGACAGGCAGTTGTTCTACTGTGGCACATTTATTGGCCCTTATTAGCTAGCACCTGTAGTCCATTACGAGCCCTGCTTTGCTGACGGTCTGACAGATACATACTGTCTTTTGAGTTCTCAGTGTGGTGAGAGGAACACTTCATTTGGGATATGAACGGAAATTTGTTCTGCTGCTGAGAACAATCGCTGGATGTTCAAAGTTTCAAACACTGAAACCCACAGGATCCCATTCAAAGGGGTTATTTATCGACTCTTGTCTTCTCGTGCAGCTGTGGAGCAGAAATGTGGTGAGCACTTGTGCGTGTCAATGTGTCTGTGTGAATGTTAAGTGTTTTGTGCATGTGCTCGGGTGTACAGTGGGCGAAGGGTCCCAGATGTGGATATTGCGCAACGAGGGAAGTTGTGGGTTATTATCTGAACGTTTGGGTTGAAGGTTGTGGCTGGTAATATAATTTTTTTGGAACAAAAAAAAAATTAATACATTTTCATATGTACATTTTAAAGCATATTTCAAGCAAATGTTTGTTGAATTACTGCCACTACAGCCACAAGTCACAATTCAGATATAATGGTAAATATAAAAAGCAGTTTAACAGTAGCACAAGTGGAGAAGAGTCTGTGAGCTGACTCAGAGGTATCTGTTACAGAGCAATATATATTTAAAGTGTGCAAAGAATGTATTGAATTAGGCATGGCTGAATTTTATTATCTCTGCTAGGCAAAAACCTGGAGGGGGTCATGTCTAATATTTTGTGTGCACATTTATGACTGTATTCTCAATGACCTCTCGAGCAGTGATTCACAGTTATTGAAAAACCTGTTTTATTGACCGTATTTGACTGATGACTCTTAATTCCTCTTAACCTGCTGGTAGGAACCACGAATGATCAACAAAATCATGTAGCAAAAATATAGAGCAAAGGCATTTCTGGCAAATGGCTAGGCTAAAAACAAGCAGTCCGTTCTCATTCCCAGGGCATCAAATATGGCAGCCAAGTCAGTGGGTGTTGGCGTCAGATTCTGACGCACAAGGCACCTTTTAGCGTCTGTATAAACATACCGGTCTTTGACTAACTCCAGTGTAAACCCATCTGCGGCAATGATGTAGTATAAAGAGCAAGGAAGTCTGTGTAGTGTGGGAGGTCAGGGTGGTGAGTCAGTCAAACAAGCACAGGACATTCACCCAGGAGGCCGCTGTTCATGTTTCGTGCAAAACCAAAAGTCAATGCCGAGTGTTTTTAACTATGTCACGTTGTTACTGTCACGTGACATATGTGCCACATGTCATATGACAGTCATTTGCTTACTTCAAGTTACATAACAAACATAGTTATCTTAACCTAAACCATTATCTTTTTTTTTTTTTTTTTTTAAACTAACCCTGTAGATTTGTTGTTTAAACCTAAAGTAGTTTTGGTGATGAAACCTACTTTTCCTGTGAACACTGAAGTTAATTCTGAAAAGACACTATGCATGTAACAAGCCGAAACTGACATGCTGTCCACGTCCAAAATTGATGCTAGAGGTACCTAGAGCTACCTTTGTGCTAAGCTAGGTTAGCCGACTGGTGTTGGTAGCTTCATATTTACAGTGCAAACATGAGTGTTGATTCGGTGAACCTTGGTCTACACCTGATCTTGTGAGCCAGGGATCTTTGACCCACATGTCAGATGCCTTTCTCTCCCATTTCTTGTGCCACTTTTTGTTGCCATCATCATTTAAGTAACTTAAGTAGCACTAACAAATCAATGCATAATTACAAACAAACTGATCTGCAAGTCATTAGATCCCTTCACATGAAGTTCCAGTTGGTGGTGAGTTGAGTCCTTGTGGCTGCCCCCTCCTCCCTCCCTCGTCTTGTGTGTCCCAGCTCACACTCCAGCTTCCTGTGGGATAGAGCCGAGCCTCAGGGCAGAGGGATGTCTGTTTCCAACCAACGAGCTCTGTCACACATGCTCCAGCTTGTCAGGCTGAGTTTGTGTGGGGGTGATTGGGTCTTACAGTGAGAGTGTGCATGCAAGTGCCTATACAGTATGTCTGTGTGTGTCTGGCTGTCTCCTTGTGCAAGTGTGTGTGTGTGTGTGTGTGTGTATAGATGGTCAGAGATATGGGTGTTTTCTCTGTGTGGGTGGAGGTGACTGTCTAGGACATGATGAAAAACCCACATTAGCAGGAGTTCACAGTGGTCCAGGTTCATCTCAGGTTGCCTAAACACAACTTTGTCTTTGTGAGTTTTATCTCAGGGACAAGATGCTCTGGAACATTTACTATCTCTTGTTGCAATGGAAAATAAATAGTGTGTATACTTGCACCCGGTAACCAGTGCTGTTCATTAGTGTACAACTATTAATTCACCTAATTGAGATAAACACAGGACATGTTTGTGCGTGCTTGCAAAATCTGCTCTCATATGACAACAGCTAATAAATCAAAGATCTACAATCAAAATTACAGTCAAATAAACTTAGTTGGCACCAACCTGCAAAGTTTAGTTTTGTATTTAGTTTTCTTATATATCAGAAAATATTTTCAAGGGGTGCATCTTACAATTATTTTTATTATAGATTAATCTTGCCAATTATGTAGGTGTTATGACACAGTGCGGTGGAGGGAACAAAACATTTTCGCAGCTGGGCCCAGTGGAACTCCAGGCTCCCTTAAGGTCAAGATGGCGGTGAAGATAACAAATACAGGGACTTCCACTTAACATCTTAACATATCAGGTATGGAATTAATAGGCAGATGCTTCAGTGCCAAATGAGACCAAACTTTTCAATGGATGTCAGTTTCTGAGCCACAACAAAGGCCAAAATGTTGCCTGCAACTGACTGTAAGTCTTCTTTTTAGCCAAGCTGATTTACGGAAAACTTGTGGCCCCTACAAGCAGGTAAAGAGGAGTGAGGAATGAGCAGTCAGTGACGTTATTAAACAGTCAATAAAACAGGTTCTTCAACAATTGTGAATCACCACAACCACAAGAGATCCTTGAGCATACAGCCATAAATGTGCATACAAAAATATTAGGCTTATTGGTCCAGTAGTTTCTAAGATTAGCAGCAGACAGACGGATATGCACACTCATACACACAAAGGCCTACACACGCAAACACATGCATGAACTTCATTTGTAAAGCACTTTTGTAAAAACATGACAATTTCATAAATCCCAAGTTGATGTCCTCAAATATGTGATTTTATTCGTTCAACACCACAAATCCTCCAGAATTATTGATTTACCTTCACATTAGAAAAACAACGAATTTTTGTATAATTTTTTACTTGTATAAAAAATAATCAATTACTAAAATAGCTATTTCAGCTGCAACATTTACACATAAAATATATTTAAGTATTTGGTTTTCATCCTCTGTAGGAGTTAACCTGAAGGTAAATCTTTTTCATAAGAAGACGTTAGCATGGCGTTCTACTCAAAAACAAGTCGTCACATTAAAAAATGTCCTCAATCATATTTTCTTCACTCTGTTTTTTAAACTCAGGAAACTAATTTTGTGGGTTTTTGCTTGAAACCGAACAGTTCAGTACTGTAATTTCACACAGTCAGGGTTCTGGCATGTTTATGTGGTTCCACATCATGCCTGATCGCTCACAGTCATCATGTTAGGAGACAGTCTGTGGTGTACAAACATCAGCGGGATCTGTGTGTATTTCTGTGTAAGCAAAGCTGTGTGTCTTTAAGTCGAACCTTTACACACACACACACACACACACACACACACACACACACACACACACACACACACACACACAGTGGCTTGCTTTACCTCAGTACTTCTTCCCTTGCTGGTTGGCCATCAGAGCAGACTGGTGGTGCGTCTGAGGTGAGTGGCTTACCACCATGTCATTGCCTGGAGGGTTACTGCTGTCTGTTGTCACCTTTGCACAGAGACACACACATAAGTTGTGTTCCTCTTCTGTGATTGATTCAGAATGAAGAAAACCGTCAACCTGAACATACAGAAATACGAGGGTTAGGGGGAAAAGAATTCATTCTTGGATGCACTGCGATTCTCTCTTGAAAGATTCTGTCTCAGTGCAGAAATGTCATTAATCAGAAATTTAAAACCCAAGTCACGACATCATGATCCCCTGTAACGATTTTGTAAGACCAGACTGTACATTCCTTACAGCTAAACCTATTGGATGATGAAATGGACGTGAACATCTGCATCGTGTTTACATTCTAATCTGGAAGACTTCTCAAGTTTTGGTGAAGACAGCTGAGCGTGAGCAACCGCAGGTGGATACAATCCAGCAAGTAGTCACACAGTGAGAAAAAATTAATCACATACAGATTTTAAAAAGTTGGATGCCTCCATAATTGTTTCATAACCACACTGTAGCCCTCTGATTCGGAATTGAATTGAATCATGAGGTGCCTAGAGATTACCACCTCAAGAAAAAAAGGTAGACAGTTTCGCAAACCACCAGCTAAGCACCTCATACTTATTTGTACATTCATACATTTTTGTATTTTAAAAGGAAGATTACACAACAGTGTCGAGAGACAGTAAAACTGTGATGATATTGGAGTACAACATCACGGTTATTTCACTGTGTATGTATCACTCCGCCTCACAGCTGATTGCAATCAACAATCAAATCAAAACTGACGGTTAGTGTCAGTTAGGTCAGCAGTTGCGTTGTAGGCTAATTAATTCATCCACTGTCAAACAGCCAAAAATATGGATTTATTTCCTAAAATAAGTTTTGAATTGAACTATGAATGGTCATCAGAGGAAGATGAGGGAGAGGAGAAGCTGAATCCATCTGAGCACACATCCAGGTTTGTCAGTGTTTCATCAGCGGAGCTCAATGACTTGGAGAAAAGCAACATACTGTCAGATCAGAAGGCAGAGTCGGCTGTGCCTGTGAAGCGACAGTCCACCATGCAGTCACCAGAGACTTATTTCACCGGCTGCACAATTAATGGAAACGTGCAGATAAATGTGTATAAAGAGTAAGTGCCTGGCGCACCATGTCTGCGTTACATAGCAACGGTGACAGCGGAGTCCTGAGGGAACTATTTTTGTTGGCGGAAGACAAATAAAATGCTTAAATTATCTATTTTGTCCTCATTTTTCAACATTTCTTAATCAGCCTTGCTTATTTAACTGTTGAACTGTTGTATAAAAGCAATATCACACTCGAGCTCGTGATGTTGTACTGTGATATCGTCACGGCTGTGATTCGGTCGTGCCGATATCACAGTACAACATCACTCCCTCTCGTGTGATATTGCTTAATCATAACCTGTAGTTTATGCACACCTGGGGTTAAGAAAGGCTAAGACAGTGGGTCCCAAGTGGTGGGTCAAGGTCCAAAAGTAGGTTGGATCCATTCTGAATGGACCGCAAGTGACTCTCAAACTTGTCCTGTTTGTAAAAAACACACTTTATTGTAAAGTACAGTAAATTTCGGGGACAGAGCTTTCATTTTGAAGTGCTATATCTTGCTATAGAGTGAGTGACTAATGGACAGATACTTGACAGAGACGGCAAACTAGTTCAACAACATGGCCGAACGAAAGCATGACACTGAATATATTAAACTGTGTGGACCTTGAACTAATGACTAAGGAGAAATCTGGACCCCCGTGGCTGGACCAGTTGGGAACCACTGGGTTAAGATGTAGTGAGCAAAGGCGGATTGCTTAATATTCCACGGCTCTGACCTAATGAAATCCTACTGATACCACTATTGTTAACATAACATAAACAAAAAACTGTCTAGTTATTATGCTGGGCTTGCTCTTACTCTTCTTCTCTGTGTTTATTAACGGTTTAGATGCTGCACCAGTGAAGTCAATGTAAGCAATGTGGTTCTGTATGAGCTGCACTATTGCTGCGATAATTTTATTATCAGAATAATAAATTATAACAAATTTGCTATTATTGGCCGATAATCTTCCGGCCTGATATATAATGTGCACCCCTACATTTTGACACTTCTTTCTTTTAATTTGATAACTAACTGCAGACATGCTGTATGAAAAACATTTTGTTACATATTCATGATTTCACCTGTAGTACTTTGATTTAATTTGTTGTTCTCTTTTAGTCCAACTGGACAAGTCATCAAACATAATTAGTCCACACATTATACGTAGTACAACAATGGATACCTGTACACAGCAGGGAACCAACTTATTTACAGAGAACTATATCATCAGCTACATGTTTCTATTGTCTTTATTTATTTATTTATTTTTAATTATTTTATTTTTAGTTTAGTTTATTTGTCCTTAGACAAGCCTGATATGAGAATGCTCTTGTACTAAGCTCTAATTTTGGCTTTGGCAGGACATAATGTGTTCTCGTTGTTCTTGTACGGACAGAATGTCTCTCTCTCACCAAATACAGTCGGTCATAAATAGCTCCTGGTTTTTCATATGATGTAACATAAACTCAAAAGGCTTATGTCAGTGGTGTCATTCACTGTCAGCCACCCAGAGTACTATGTAATTCATTCACTGGGGTGTCCAGTTGGCAGGAGTGACAAACAAAAGTAAAGGGAAGGAGAGCTGGTCTGACTGTTATTGTGGTTGTATGATTTGTATGTTGTTGAGGTTTTGGTTTTTTGCCATGTACGAATTTTGGTGTATTACTTTTCATAGGAATACATAAGAACAGAGAATGAGAACAGCCTGCTTACAATCAGCTCATTCTCAGTGTTTTGTGTTTTATTAGACTGATTTAATTTTCTTCATGCAGCAGACATGACTTTAAAGACATGACAACATGACAAGACTTTAAAATTCAGGGCTGTCACTATCGAGATATGACTGCGAAAACATGGTGTTCTTGTGAGATATGTAAAAACCAGAGTAACTGGCGATAAGAATAAGCACAACGTGTGCGTACACGTGTACACGCATCCGTTCACACGCTCACCTTTACTAACACAACCCTCTAATACACCCACAGGTCAACAAGGGAGTTGTTTAACCTCAGCCAAGTGGGGTTTGGAAGTTGAGGGGAAGTGAAATTAGCAAGTAGCAGATAATTCACTGGTCCATCCTCTCCTCTCCTCTCAGTAAACACATTGAAGAGCAAACGTTTTTAACTTGGAGTGTTAGCACCAGAGCTCTTCTGCTAACTGACCCGGGGCTCTGAAGAGCTGCACATAACAGGCGCCCACATTGGCTTTTGTGTGCAGGAGGGTCTTTACATAACCAAGCACATTGTCTAGCAACCAGCCGGCCACTGAAGGGCCTTGTAAATGGAGGAGGGGGTCTGCTTGAGTGGAGGCCAGTAGCCGGGTTGAGAGGCTAGTGGAGCTAAGCTAGATCATGACTAAAGGCTAGTTTGTTAGCCTGTGAATGCCCCTAAGGGTACTGATGCAATGAGCTCCCTCAGCAGCAAAGAGGCTAATGAAAAGAAATGTTGCAGTATTAGTTTTAATTAGAAGAACAATCTGATTTAAAGACAAATTACTCCTGCTTTCACACAAAGATCACCATTCTCTGAAGGTGTCTTGAACGCTTCATGTCATCCCTTTCACTAACGGTCACATTTTTGCCGATGCAAATCATTTCTTAGTTACCTAACGCCCCTCACTATGCTCCCTACCTCATTACTCCACAAAGCCCGGCCTTCTTCACCCTGTTTCCAGTGTTTGGGCCTGAGCCAGAATTCCCTCGGAGCTGCCCAGGATGTTGAGGTATATTTTTCCTCCCCGCTCCCAGCGATTAGTTTTTTCAAGATGTTTTCTTTTGGCAGAAGAGAAATGTTTGCATGTCTCTCCCATTGCACCGTCCAGATCACACCCAAAAGACTCTGAGATCTTTAATAAATAACGCCTAGGGTCATTTAAAATATTTCAGTGGTGGAGCTTGTTAACAGGAAGGAAAATAACTAAATTCTGATCATTATTATAAAGTATTCATGTCTTGTTACATGTTTTAAAGCTATACTATGTGGGAATTCGGTTACATTCAAACTCTCCTCCATGCACTGCTTGTATGTCCACTGCAAGGTCCTGTACTATTGTGGGAATGTTGTTGATTTTCGTAGCTTCCTTTTTACAAAGTCTCAACCTCACCTGGGTGCTGTACCCAGGAACGTCCTGAACGCAGCAAAATATGAAGAAAACAAAGGGAGAGGGCAGGGTCTCCTAAGATAAATACACAGCTTTGGATGGATTACTGTACGGGCCCACCGGCTACAGGCCCAGGGGTCCAAAGTATCAGGGGGCCCACTGGCCTTCACCTGCAAAACGTCACTCAAATATGTACCAGCCTGGGAGAGACTCAAAATGATCACAAAGAGACACCAAAAGACCACGGAAGACATTAAAGTTCCTCAATAAGACACAAAACAACCAAAAAATAACAAAATAAATTCATAGAGAAATAAAACCACCACAAGGAGACACAAAATGACCACAGAGAGATGCAAAAGAACTGTTAAGAGACAAAATAACTAAAAAAACAAAACAAACTAGCAAAACAACTATAGATTGACACAAAACTACCAAGGAAGACACAGAATTTCCTCAGTAAGACACAAAAAGACACAGCTACCTCATAGAGAAATAGGAGAGGTGGTGGGGCCCTTATTATATCTGTGCCCAGGGGCCCATTGTCTCAAAATCCACCCATGTACACTGCCACAAACTTCTAAGGGGTTCTAAGAGATGATTGAGAGGCATCGTTTTTAGAAAAATCTTGCATAGCATACCTTTAAGTGTTGAGACTCAAACTGACATGTATAATTCATACTATAATTCTGCAAGATTCATTGCCATTATCCGGGTATCACAGTATCAAAACCTCTGAGGAAACCACTTCAGTTTGACTAACATCAGCTGTCCTCAAACAGTTGCGACAGTCATTTGTGTGGCAGCACAACAGGCTCTCACTCGTAACTGTGATTTTGACGCAGCGACTCATTATCAGCTCCACACTTCACCTTAGATCAGATGATAATGACCCATTTATCACCGACACTTGACGCCCCTGTCATTCTTAACAGCTCCCTGCCAGGACAGAGGAAGCTTTTAGTACTGTTCCTTGAGATGTCGCTATTGTCTTCCAATACACAAAGACAAGGTGTCCTGATGGCCCCTGCGTGAGTCCCCGGATGGCCCCTAGATGTACCACGGAGGGTTTTCTCACCATTGTCACCCCTGCTGCAATCGCGGGGCACGGCCTGAGTGTGGAGGCGGGGGGAGGTGGATGTGGCTTGTATGGGTGCTTTGTAAAGATGTGTGAAATAGGAGTATGGGTATTAGGGGTTTTGGCTCGGTTGGGGGTCTATTGTGCTGACGGCTGAGCCCCCTACTGGCATCCATGATCTCCTTCATTGACACAGAAGCTCTGCTCCGCTCCCTGTGTGTTTTTTGTCAACCTCTTTTTCACTACTCCATCTCGCTCTCTGGCTTTCTCTCACTCCCTGTTCTCTTAACCTTCAGCTCTGAGTCAGAGCCAAAGAATCTGGAGAGTTCTTCCCTCCTGTTTGAGTTAACTGGACTCACACTGATGCGTTTAATGGCTGTGAATGGCAACGATGACAGGTTATTACAACTGTGTTTCACTTAAGGCTGCTTGATTATGGCACAAATCATATTCAAGATCATTTTGGTCAATACTGATCAAGATTATTTAACATGATTACTCATTGACTTTGGAAACATCATGCATTTATTTAACTTGAAAACTCGTCTTTTTAACAGTGGATTTTCTTGAACTTCTTGACCTTTGAAAATAATTCAAGACCCTGCACTGTTGGCAGGACTGCGATTACTCAAAGCAGCATGCATGGAAATAAATTACAATATAATATCTTTGATGTATTTCTCACTTTTTCCCTAATGGTCAGAATAAGTCATTGAATTTGTCCCGAGTTGCTTTTCCAAAATCAGTCCCCAAGAGGGTCTGAATAGTCACTAAATCTGGCAAGAAAGTTGTGAAGTTGCCAATGCCAAGTGCACCACCACAGAGGAAAGGGATTCACTAGATTTACAACACAAGACAAAACAAGAGCATAATTGTGAACAATGATAATTTTGTCTCGATTATCCTGTTTATTCATTTATTTTTATCATTGGAAGCAAAACTCGTGATTGAAAAGAAAATTTGATTGATTGCCCAGTCCTAGTTTTGTTGTAGTGTGAACTGCTGTTGTATCTATGCCTTTTAGAAGCCCTGGAAGACATATATTATATGGCCAAAAGTATATGGACACCCCTGTCCTTGGTCAAGAATGTACTTAATATTTCAGAAACATTGAAATGACCGCAAATCATCCCAGAAAAATCCCACTCAACACCAACCAAACTCTGAGTACAGCTGAGCAAGATGGAGATAATCAAATATCACAATATTTTTGACCAAATCCACTGTGATCGATATTCCAACGATATTGCAGAGTTGACTATTGGCACTTTCACAAAATATTTACACAATAAATTTTTTGATTAATAATCATCAGGGTGGCTGAGGCTCAGAGATAAAGCGGTTCGTTTGCCAATCGGAAGAACAGAGGTTCGATCCACGGCTCCTCCAGTCTGCATGTCGAAGTATCCTTGGGCAAGATGCTGAACCCCAAATTTCTCCCGATGGCTGTTCCATCTGTGTGTGAGAGCATGTGAATGGTTACTCAGTAGTATGTGTGTGAATGGGTGAATGTGAACTGTAAAAATTGCTTTGAGTGGGTCTATACAAGTGCCGTCCAATTAATGTGGATATGGTGACAAAGTGAATAAAGGCAAATAATTAATAGAACAGCTAGAACAGAAAATGATATCAATTTACTGTAATGCAGCTTTGAAAACCATTCTGACCAAAGCATTCAGTGATATTTTAATAGCATCCTTCCCACTTGGTGGCAGCAGCTTGGAGGAAAAGTGGAAGAACAACATTAATGTCCATGTTTTTAAATCACAAAAACAGTCTCATATGGAAGTAACATTCAGGTGTCCACATACCTTTGGTCACACACTGTGTGTCATTTAGATATTAAGACATCTGTTACACCATTTTATTGTCAAGCTTTAGGTATTTTCCACCAGACCGTAATCATTTTACGGTGATATATAAAGTGTATTCTTCTCTTTCTAATCTATCTTTTCTGTCTGCCCCCCCCCCCACAATGTGCTCGGGGTGAATTGGACACAGGTTGTGAGCGTGTTTCGGACAGATTGTGAATGTGTGTGTACATACACCTATTTGCACAGCGTTATCCAGCTTGTGCGAGGCCAACAGGAGTCGTGCGATTGTCAATAGTAGAAGTCAATAAAAACCCGTCATCGACAAAGAGAGAACAAACAGCTGCGGTTTGTTCAGGATTTCCTAACAAACACTCCACAAGGAGGGCAGCGGATAGTGGAGAGACAGACGGAGAGAGAGAGAGAGACAGAGAAGGGGAGGCAGTGAGGACTTTACTCTCCCTGTGCAACACCAGATCTAAAAGGGTGTTGTCTCATTCATCAGGTTAGTCTCTAGTAATTATATATATTGTTCAATTGTATTGTATTGTAATATTACTGAAGCATTAACATGTAAGCATCATTTTAAAGGAGCAGTGTGTAGGATTTAGTGGCATTTAGCGGTGAGGATTGCAGATTGCAACCAGCTGAAACTTCTCCCATGTGCCAAGTGTGATCTCCTGGTTAGCATACCTTCAGTTTTCATTGTTCAGGAGCTTCGTCTGAGGTCTCCTATTTTTCAAAACAAACAGATCTGGTGATTTAAACTGCTAAAAACACTTAATAAAGCCGTTTTATGTTAAAAAACAAAACAAAACAATGTTTCCCCAATGCCGTTTGGCTCGTCGGACAATGGTTGCTAGCCCAGCTCCTGCTAATGTGTGCTCATCTTTATTCTTTGATAACACAAAATCCAGATGTGCAGATGGTTTTTAGCAGGAGCTGAATTATCTGTGGAGGTCTCCTCCTCTTCAAAACCAGTAGACCTGGTGATTTAAACTGGTAAAAACACTGACTGAAGCAGTTTCAGGTTGAAAATCATTGTATTTTCAATGCTTTTCAGCTGAGGGGTTGCCAACTACAGTGGCTAATGTGAAAATGTGATTAAACCTTTTTAGGGCCAGTGTATGGTTTGTCCATTCTGGGCTACTGTAGCAACATGGCGGAGCAACATGGCAACTACTGTGGACAGGGACCAGCTCCCCATGTAGATATAAATGTCTCATTTTAAGGTAGCAAAAACATTTTTTATTTTAAGGTGATTTTACACTAAAGAAAACATCCTATTATATTATATTCCATATCTGCCAACATATCCCCATAAATCCTACACACTGGACATTTGAATGTTTTATGGTGTTGGTACAGTATAAGTACAGTAAAAGTACAAGGTAACATGAAATGGAAATACTCAAGTGCCTTAAAACAGTAAATCCATCAAACATACTGTACATGTAATCACAACATCACCACAAGGATCAAGAGCCCAGTGTTTTGTGGTTTATGAATTTGTTCCATAAGTTATCATACTTAGTGCGGACATCCTGACATCACCATAAAAAAATCAAGCTGTCTGACCCTCTCATGTCCCTCGTAAATGTCTTCAGCTGGTGCAGACCAGCCAGACTGGGACAAATGTTCAGGCTGACCGCCTGTGGCCTGCAGAGAGGAAACGAGGACAGCCTGTGGGACCTCGTTAAAAAAGAAAAAAAAAATCTGTCGTAAGTGTCACCACTGGCTTCTCAGGAAGCTTACATGTGTTGGCTGTGGTGGCCTCTAGCTTCTACTGTGGGGACTTCATCTGTGATTACCTGTAATTTACTTTCCTGAAGTTTTTTCAGTGGATGTTACACTCGCTCCTCCCATGGTTATATGCTTTTACTCTCACTTTTCAACTTGGTCTTTGTCAAACTATTCTTGTTAAGAGCATCTGCTAATAAGTAAATGTGTGAAATGTGAATCACAACAGTGTCCCTGGCTTGCACTGTCCCTTGGGATAAGCCAGCACAATAGGAGCACAACACTAGAGCCCTTATGCAAACAAACCGTTCTCGAATGAAGGAGGCATTTAAAAATGATCGCTCTTCACAAACAGAATGAGACCCTCCTCTCTCTGTCCCGCTGTCCCCCTCCTCCTCCTCCTCCTCTTCCCTAAACTCCCTCTTTTTGTCATTCTCGCCTACTTTCTCTCCCTCTCTCCCAATTCTGTCCCCCGTGCCTGTTAAACACATTTGGCCTGTGCTAAACCTGGAGTGACAAATACTCCACTCCTCTCGTCATCAAAGGGCTATATCTGCGTCCCTGTTTTCTCAGAGCTTTTGAGGGGCTGATCAGTGCAGGAGTGGTAAGGGGAGAAGGTGCTGCGGTGCTGGATATAAGTTGGGAGCAGGGAACGAGTGGCCAGACTGGGGAATGAGAGGGAAAAAAATGAGGGGGGACTGAGATCGGAGGTGGAGAGTGGAGTGATTAAAATTCATCCCACGGTGCAAACAAAAGGAGGAATGAAAAAGCGGGAGAATGCAGCGGAGAGGAGAGAGCGAGTGCTGGGGGGGCGGTAAGAAAGATTTGGGGTGAAAAGAAGATTGTAAGCCTCAGCAGATCCCTGAACAGCCCCCCTCCTCTAAATGACTGCCTTTGACTCACAGCACAATTATCCTCTGAGACAACGGAAAACAAGGGAAGAAGAGAAGGGGTACTGAAGAGGAGTGGGAGATAGATAGATGAAGAGCAAGAGGGAGAGGAGGAAAGAGAACATTAATTATTCGGCAGGCTTTTCCTCCCAAGATTTGCAGAGGCAGGCTGAACAGGGGGTCAACAATTGACTCAATTACAAGACAAACTCTCCAAGGGCCCTACACCGCCACTCACTGCGGACCCTGCGGCTCTCGGGCAGGCTGTTGATTTTTTTTCTCCTCTTCTTTTCTTTGCTGGTAAATGTTTGCCCCTCTTCAGGTGCCCCTGGCAGACGCAGGAACTCCAGCCCTCGGCTAGACTTTAACCTTTTCAGCCGCTGAATGATTCCCCTCTCTGTTCTCCATGAAGAGCCGGAGGGAGAGAGGGAGCGAGGGAGTGAAGAGGCAGAAGAAGGGCTAGAAGCTTTCTCTTTGTCAGGCTTTATAGCTGGTAATGAATAAGAAACGTCTGGTGACCCAAGAGCTTTTTTTTTTTGCCATCGCACAGGTGGAATTCTCTCTTTCTTTCTAGTCGGCCTCGAGCGACATGGATAAGATGCTGTAGGAATTAAAACAAATTCAACTTAACCATCCAAAACTCAAAAGGGATTTTACATGTAACCTATTATTACATCAGCCTCGGTCACTGTGTCATGTTGCCCTCTGACTTCTGCAGTAGAAATGATCCACCAGTGCCTACATTGGTATTTTTGCTTATTGTGATGTGATTTCTTAATATCTTTAAACACCTCACATCTCCAAAATCTGCACACCCTCAGCTAAAAGATTATGTTAATCATTAGCCATAATAACTGATAAAAGTATTGAACTTGTGTCATATAAATTAAAAAAAAACAAAAAAAAACAACATAAAAGTTGGATGTTTTATAAAAAAACAAAACAAAATATTGGTCTGAAAGATTTCTAAATGTATAAAAATCAACATAATGCTTATTAACACTTTATAAGTTATTGGAACTATGTACATTCTTTTAGCTTTGAGATATGCTAACTTGTCTGAGCAGAGTGCAAAGGTGTTTTTAATAGTTTCATTATTAATTCCTCTGGTGCCACTACACGTTTTCGCCTGGTTTTGCACAGCACAAAACGTTTTCATGAGCACACAATGTGATGACACAGCAGACAGAAGCCTTAGCTTGCTGCTGTAAAAAGAAAAAATATTTACGCTATTATGGGGTTTATTATAGACTGATATATGGGATCATGCAAACAACAATGTCCCATGGCCATTAAGAGAAAATACTGGTGGCACCACGTCTTGTCACTACATTTGCACCGTAGTGTAACGCCATGATAACGCATTTAGCTGCAAAAATATTAAATACTCTAGCTATTATGTTTTGTTTTTCATATCGATATATACAGAACAATGATTTCCCTTGCCCTCCAAGGGACGCCCATAGTAAAGAGCTGAGTCTTTTTATGGTATTATCTGTGCAGACAGTGGGTTTGTATTGTTTTTACACTGGCAGTTTATGTTCTTGCTGTTTCAGTCAAACCCTGGTGGTTCACTAAGAAAAAATGTATTACAATGATGAAGCATAAACAATTCCATTTTATTAATGAGTATAAAAATGCATGGGCCCTGGATGGTATTAATAAGTAATTCACTAAGTAATTAATAATTTTTTAAAAATTGTTTAAATATAATCAAATACTTGACACATTCATAAATGATTTGCGCCTAATAAAAATTTCATTTTAGTTATTCTATTTAAATATTTTTCAAGCTGTGATTAAATGTGTACTGATTAGCAGTACTTTTCTAGGAACAATATGCAGATCAGTACACTTGGAATTATTATTGTCATAAATAAAATTATCAGTAAACTGATTTCCTAAAAATCAGGGGACTCACAAGAGACTGACAAAAACAAACAAACAAACACATGGCCAAATTTGAAATAGCAGAAGCCGAGATATCCAGATTTAGTTTTGGGTCAAGCTCTAAAAACACTTGATCCTACATTTCCCATGATGCAACTCAATAGCATCTTATATTAGACCCTCCCAGCCTCCTTAATGTCCACTTCTTTCAAACTCCACACCTCCAGTTTGTAGAGCTCAGAGCTGTTAAAAGTGTCTCAAGCTCCAGCCGAGTTAACCCTGATGACATCATCATCAACATTATAATATTACCATTAATATGTGAGAGCCAAATGACATTATGCACTCTTTCTGGCCTCCTAAAAAAATTACAGATACAGCACCTGCGTTCTGTGTTTGCAGTGACACTGTGAACACATGAGAACTTCTGGGAGTGTTCACCATTGTTCCTGGTGACCCTGCATTGATAAGGTCGGACAATACAGTGAGGAATGGGATTTCAACAATAGGTCTCCAGTCCCTCTCTCCTCAGTCAAAAGGACTGCTCAAGCATAGTGCCGCTCAACAGCCCGCTCCCTCTCTCCTCCTCTTTTTTCTCCCTGTTTCTCTTCTTCCATCAACTCACTTTTTCTTCACTTGTTTCTCTTTGTCACTCTCATTTTCTCTACCCCTCTACCTCTCTCTGTCTTTCCATCCCTTCTGATTCACCCCATCCCTGCTTTGTAAAAGAGAAAGGCGAGCATGAATACCACACACGCAGACTGTGAGTCGCCCGCTGCACAGCAACATTACTGCTGCCAGATTTTTTCCATCTCAAGTGAATCACTCTGCCTCCTTTTTTTCCCTCTCTACAGGAAACAGTGGTAAAAATGTACTCTCCTTGCCCTCCTTTCATCTTTAATTCCTCCTAGTTCAAGTCTTAAAGCTGAGTTTTTATTCAGTTTATGTAATGTGTTTTTATTTATTGAGAATAGTATCCTGTGATATTATGGATACATGGGTCCTTAGGCAGGGTCCATCTCGATATGAATGTTTCTTAAGATAATTTTAATCTGTGTGTGTGTGTGTGTCTGAAATCTGACTTTTCCCTATGGTTTAAAAGTTCCAAGTCCCAAGCAGACATTGATAAGAAGTTATTGTCTCAAATACTATTTACTAAACACTTCAAAGTTTATTATACAGTTTAAAATCCAGAAAGTTTTGTTTAGAAAAGTGAGAGCTGGAGTAGATTGACAGTGAATGTGGTCGCCTGTTTGATGGAGATCACACATTCTTGAGAACTGGGACAAAACATTGATTTTTTTTTTTTTTCGTTTTCAGTTAGGCTGGGAAAACATTTTTTAAAAGATCAAAATCATGACTATTAAACCTTGTGATGGGCCAACTTCCCAGTGATTACATTTCTCCTCTAATAGCTACATAATGGATGTCAGAGGATGTGACGGAATTGACATTGTACGGGGTTGACAAAAAGTTATATTTAAAAGAAGTCGTAGTGAGTTTTATTTTTCAAAGTTGCAGAATTGACCTGTTAAGGTTGGGACACACTAGTTAGAAATATTATTTCATGACTTTATCAGAAAGTAGTAAAAAGTTTACCAGTACTTGAGCAGCTTTTCCGCATTTTTGGAAACTAGGAAGTGAGACAGGAGTCCTTAAACCTTTTTACACAGAGTTAGTGCAAAAGAGCCACTTAAAGTCCCTTCTTTATGCCTCCTTTGTATTTTTACACAGACCCAAACGACAGCAAAATCATTCCACTTCAGCGTGTGACCATACACTGCATCACAGCTTTGTGGAATCAAAAGAGGCATGACGGGCGTGACAAAAAACATATGCGTCCCCAGCACTTTCTAAACCACAACAATGGCATTAACTTGTCAATAACAATCATTTACCGTCGCTGTTATATGGCAGTTGATCTTGTCCTCTGCTCAGATGGTAAGGAGCTCCTGGACCTCATTGTTTTCCCAATTTGCAGACATTTATGGCCGCTGTTTTTCTTCTTTGAGTTAGCTGCTAATTGCTAACAGCTACTTTTAAATCTCCAGTGGTGGGACGCATGCTATTACTACCTCCCATGGCAGGTTAAAGGCGAGGCCACTGAAAGCAGATCAAAATATTTTATAAATTGTATTTTATACATATAAATCCTTAAAAAATAACATTTCACCCCAGAAAGGGAATAAGTCTTTTTTTGTGGCAGGACATGACTTATCCCACCTCTCAAGAATAGGTGATTTCTAGGTAGGTGATTTTTGTTCAATGTAGAGAATAACAGAAAACGGGGAAAAGTGTGAGGAGGTGATACGAAATAAAGGTTTGATATAGCTTAAAAATTAGCTAGTTAACTTTAGTATATTTGGTGTCAAAGATTATCACTGCATCAGATGATTTATATTTTTATTTTTAGAAGAAGTATTACTGAGATTTCAAATCTCCTTTACAAGACTGTCCTGGCCAAGACAGGCAGCAGCACATTTAAACAAAGTTACACACATTCAACATGTAACAGTTACAGACAATAAAAAATCTGAATCCAAGCATACCAAGAAATCTGGTCATCATGTTCTGGATCACAAAGAGCAAATAGTTACTCATAGTATCCCAAGTCAGTCTGCAGCAGAGTCCGAGCTGCAGGGGCAGTAAATTCACAACGACTGTACGATTGCAGAGTTGGTCATGTGACGGTTAAAAATACCATCACCTCTGTTATTCAGCACCAACTCACATATATCAGAGCTTTCAGAAATAATCTGATGTCCCCATTTGTAACTATGGTTGTTGGGGAAAACTGTGTTTACAAATCAGAAAATGATTTTTACCACCAACAGACATTAAACCACATTATGTAACTAAGAGACTGACTCAAGAGAAAGTTAGCAAATTCAATGACTTGTTGCCACAGAGGCAGCTTCCAGCAAATGTTACGTTGATTCAAATTATAACTTGCATCAGTGGTTTTAGTGTTTATTGCTAAGTTGTCATATTGTAGTAGTCTAGTAGGTTTTTTTGAGAACAGTATCACAGAAGAAGTGATAAAAGCTTCTCTAAAATAAAATCGCCTTGCCCAGAGGGACTGTTTGAAAAGTCCTCCAGTTATAGAGCAGGACAGACACAAGGTATGTGTGTGTGTGTGTGTATGTGTGTGTGTGTGTGTGTGTGTGTGTGTGTGTGTGTGTTTGCGTGTCTTCAGTGAGCCTTTCACAAGCTGCTGACGTAAATCGTGCCCTTCTTATTGTGCTTGTCACATCAGGTCCCTGGGTCATCAGGGCCACCAGCCACCCTCTCATTCACCGTATGTGTGTGTATCTGTTTGTATACATGTGTGTACATCTGTGTGTATATCTATGTGTGCAGGGATACGTCTTTTCAGTGTATGCGATGCAATTTATGTTTAATTAAGTGAGCCTCGTGTACAGTTTGCCTTTAAACGCTTGAATCTGTGTATTAGAGAGAGTGAATGTTTGTGTGTGTCTGGTTTTTATGTGTGTGTGTGTGTGTGTGTGTGTGTGTGTGTGTATGTGCATGTGCTCCCTGTGCATCACTGAGCACTGCATGGAGATACAGAGTGGAATTTAGGGCTGAGACACAATGAAAGGGAGCCCCTTCCTCATGCATGAGATAGGATCAGTGTTTACGTGCACAAATAGCAGAAAGCTTCTGTGATTGCAGAAACAACTCCTTCTTTTCTGAAGACATTTAAACATCTTTAAATGGCCGTTCTTTGACCGAGTGTAAATGTAAACTAGTAACATTGATTGAGTGTGGACAGTGATGCTTCGAAAACTAGTTACACTTGGTGAACTTTACCAACCATTACCGTTGGTTGTTGCCTGTCATGACCATGTTTGGCAGCGATCTCTGACTTCCAGTAATCTAGCAGAGACTTTACTGCAGTCTGTGTACCGCATTGTTTGATGGCAGTCTTTATTAAGCTTTTAAACCAGTCTGCTTTGTGTGGAAAGTGTTTCAGTGCACACCTTTGCTTTGATCTGTCCCTCCCTCTGCATCAGACATCACTGCCTCCATGGCTGAGACATGCAAGTTTACAGCACCCTGCAAAAAAGAGAAATACTATGACCCATTTGAGATTTGTTGTGGGAACTGGCACTGGTTCCAGCAGAAAACAAGTCTTAGCCCTTTTCCACCAACATGGAACTGGGTCTGCTGTGGTTCCTGCATCTAATTTTTGAACTTTTTAGAGCATTTCAACCAAAAATAAATTGGTGGTTCTCTCAAAAAAATCTCAAGTTTTTCTTGACCTGAAGTGTGAACTGTGACATCAGTGGGCGTGTCATATGCCACAGGTTGGAAAGAGAGGATGGAGTAGGAAACAATGAAGACGTCAAGTGAGAAATCATCAGAAAAAAAACAGCATGCAGTGGTCATATTAACAGTTGGTCCATGCTGTTTTTTCAAGTAAAGAAAAATGTCTGTAATAACAAGACAGACATATCAAGTCTTATCTGTGTAATGATGCTTACTCTGCATGTAAACATACCCCTACAGGTTCATTTTCTTATGTACCAGCAAGATTTGGATATGTATAATTTTCTTTAGAGAACTCAATTTAACAATAAGGACATAAGCATTTATTCTTAAGAACGTACTTATGTAATGTAAACTTTTTGGGGTATGTTTATGATTGTCACCAGGCAGTTTTAAATCTTTACTTCTTTAATCCTTTATCTCTGTATAATATTGTTGATTGTGACACAGATTGATGTTTGGTATTTACTCCTTTCCACTACATGTGGGTAATGTGACTAATTGCAAACTCACAGCCACTTAAGATGGCTTCTCTTTGTTACAAAAGTGTTTGCAACTGCTGCAACATTTCAGTGACGAGACCTTCATCAGGCAGATTTTCTACAGGTTGTAATAACAGAGCAAAGGTTTGCAGGTAAACAATGTAATCTGCCATTTTGCTACGACCATTTACTTCGATTGTGCAACACCTTCCGTTGATGACACATCCTTGATTACAATGGTTCCACTCAAAAAATTGAAATGGAAGTGCAGGCTGGTTTACTACATAGCACCAAGGTGCCAAGAGTGTCAAGAACCAGAGCTAATTTGGTGGAAAAGAGGTATATTCGTACTAGTGGATAACTTGAGGGCCTGGCGTTCATTCTTACACTTTGCATACAGTGTGTTAAATGTACCCTGTGGCATTTAAATTGTAAACAAACACAGTTTTGTTTGCATTTAACATTTATCACCAGATCACATCAACTGTGTCCTTAAGCCTCAGAAAACATGCTCCATGTTACTCCTCTTGTACTCCTCTCGCAATGGTGCCTTTTACCGTATTACTAGCCTGTTATGATAATTACCATATCAACTCATCAAAGTAAGCAAAAATGATTGTCATGTCCATATACAGTATGATTTTGCCCGTTGTGTTCACATAAGTATGTCACCAAAATTTTAGTCTAAAGACTTTAGTGCAGTGCATCAGCGAGTTGTCACAGCACCTTAGCCAAATGAACAGAAAAAAAAAAACTATGCTGAGAAATGTTACGCTGTTATTTCTAGTGGCACTTACTGATCCGACAAACAAGCAAAAGCAGAAGTCCTGCAAAGCTAAACTGTAGTTCACTCATCTAGCCTTTTTTCATGGCCAGATTATGTATGCCATCCTTTTGTTTCTGGTCAATGTCGTAGTGTGCATAAAACAAGTGGTGGAAGACTTCTACAACGAGTGGCTGCTAAGAGGAATTGAAAGAAAAAGTTTGATTGACAGTCCTGAGGTCAGTCTGAAATCGTGTAATGTGTGGTGATGGCACTTTAATGAGATACAATAAGTGACAAAACTGGTGCAGGCATTCCTTGTGTGTGGGGTCTCCCACAACACATTAGAAAATCTTGTAAAATGTGTTCCCAACTTAAGTATTGATTTCACAATTGATTTAAATGAGCCACAGATCACGTTGTTGAAATTCTTCATTTGCTTTTCATTTCACAAGTTTGTGCATCTGTTTATTTGAGAGCAAAACCTAAAATGTGGTTATAAAAAGTATTTTTATTTGTCTGTGTGGATGTGTGCAGGCATCAGTGTGCGTGTGTGTGTGTGTGTGTGTGTGTGTGTGTGTGTGAGTGTGTGAGAGAGAGAGAGAGAGAGAGAGAAAGAGAGTGTGTGTGAGTGTCTTGAGTTCCCACCAGGGCTGTAATTAAGTGGCATTAACATAACTAAAAGGCAACAAATCAGCTAATCAGCTGGCTGTGAATTGGAGGGGGATGAGGAGCTTAAAACAGACACACACACACACACACACACACACACACGTTTACAGTCAAAATTACAATCACAATTATTTTTATCCATATTTAGATCGTGACTATTTTTCACAATTATTCATTATTTGGGGGAAAAATAAAAATAAATAAATAAATAAATAATAGTCAGAGTGCTTCTCCAAGAAACAACATATAAATTAAACTGTACCTAACTTATGGGCTAAATAAAAACAAAAGCAAAACTGTGTCAATTGAACACATATTTTTGGCCAAATGAATGTGATTGCATTTATTATTCTAGACAGTCTTTGATGGACTTGGATTTGTATCCAACACAGCTTGGAAATTCAGTAAGGTAATGTCAGCCACCTTAATGCATTCATCATACTGCAAATTGTGGTGTTTGTCAGGTGGTTTATCGAGTCAGTTGTGTTGCTTTGCAGCGCAGACACAAGTCCTATGCAGTCTTTGCATATGTTTTGTTCTCTATTTAATCCCAAATACTTCCAAACAACGGATAGGCAACATTAAGGAAAATTTTTCACAGGCTGCCACTGCAGGGTGTGTGGGTAGCGGCATGACAACTCTTCCATTTTGGAGGCTGGCTGTTAAGGAAACACTTGATTTGCCATGCGGTAGAGGAAGCTGAAATCGGTATAGTGATTAATATTTGATACATTGTGTGGCTCTAGTGTGGATGTGCAGTTTGTGACCAAAAGACAGACTGATACAGGATTCTCTCTCTCTCTCCACACTAATACGTTTTTGTTTCAAAATGCACAGCTATTGCTACGTACACACTACTCTGGTCACTACAACGGTGACCTTTGAAAACACTGCAGACCCCTTTTTAGTTTAAACCTCCGTGGTTGCGTTTAAGTCTGGACGGGTGGAAACGGAGACTTGTGGAAAATCATTTGGGAGTCAGACTCCCACATTCGCTCCTTGATTGGGTCTTATCAGTCACAGCTTATCAAGTCAAAACATTATAGCTAGATCTACATAGCTTTTGAGATTTCTTCCTTCTTGTGTGTGACTCCTTTCTCATTGCCATGACTTCCTTCAGTGAATAATAATGCTCCCGGCCTGTACAGCTCCGATATGTCATCCTATTTGCTTTGCAACAACTCGCAATCTGTTTTCTGCCCCCTTGAACACCTTATACTTATGCACTTTCAGTGACAGTTCCACATTGTTGTCGGTTCAAGCAAAGAAATGTCTGGTCTTACTTTCTGGCACCTTTGTAGTATTTTCTGTAACTAAGCAGCCAGCCACAGAGTGGACAATCTGCTTTTTGTTTACACAGATGCCCAGTGTGCTTGAATTGTCCAGAGAGAATATTTCCAAAATGGCACTCAAGTCTCCTGTGTATGGAGATTGTTTTTTGTTCTAAAATATCAGTGTGGATGCGGCCTCTCTCTCTCCCTCTGTAGGATGCATCTTTTTATTTCTCACTGTAATAATCAGCTGGGCAGATATCATGGCTGCTGCTTGGCTCAACCGTCAGCAGCCTGGCGTCAGTCAGTCCTGGGATCTCGAAGATGTAACTATGTGTGTGTATGTGCATAAGTGTGTGTTTATGTGTGTGACTGCGTGTGTGCATGTGCGCGTGAGTGTGCTGTCTGCGTTTGTTTAGTTTGTAGACTCTGGACAGCCATGACTCGTCTCTTCATGACAGCATATGATCCTGAACCCAGCCAAGCCTTTCATTCGTTCAGGGAAAGTGTGTGTACGCATTTGTGTGTGTGTGTGGGCACTTTTGCCTGTGTGTGTCTCCCTGAGTCACATGCTAAGCCCCAAACACCAGCTCAGGGATCCCAGCCAATTAAAAGCTAACGCAGGCCCGGATGCCTTGCCCCTACCAACATCTGGGTATTAAACTAAACGGCTGCGATATATTAGTAATGAAGTCAGCAGCTCTGAGAAGGACCACACAGGAGAAGTGCACATTTTACTGTATGTTTCTGTGTGTATATGATCCAAACAGCTGCTCTGTAATTTGTTCGCTGGCTAAATTGATGAGGTTTGTTTAAGTAAATGGCAAGCAGAATGAAAAAGAAGAACATCACTTTCGTCCCGAACAGATCGCAGCAGTCATCACTTCTCGTATGATTTATAGTTTACTGCAGATTCCCAGCGGGCACACGAGGGAGATGAGTTGTGGACTGAGACAAATTTGAGCACGGGAGGAAAGAATGTGTTGTTTCACATGTTTTTCTTTCACACTTTGGGAAAGTGCAGAGTGAGAGGAGGAGGAGCAAATACATGGAAAAAGAAGGAGGTAAGAGGGAAAAGAGGCGAGTCGAGTGAAAGTACTAGCGTGAAAGTGATGATATAACACTGTATGATACAATGACCCTTATCAAGGGTGCACACACAAACACACACAGACGTGCACAACTGTGAACTGATGAAGACAAGTCTCCACATGTGTGTTCAGCTGCTGGGACAAATTTAAGTACAGTTTACGCGCTGAGGAGGGAAAGAGAAAGACTGGTTTGTTATGTAGAACAACACTGCCTGTTTATGATGTTTATGATGTGGAGCTAAAATATATGTATCACTGTTTCTGATGAAAAACCCAGAAAGAGGGCTCTGCCTATTCCTAAACTTTAAGCTCGACTGTCTGTACACACACACACACACACACACACGCACACACACACACACACACACACTTTCTAGCTAACATCTGCTCCTCCTGTACAGTGACAGACTTTTGTTACAGCTCAACTTTTGCACATATTCAGCTCCAAATGGCTGTGAGAGGTGATGTCTGTTAAACATGATGTCTGCAGACTGGAACTGAATGTTTGATCAGATTTAAGTCCTGTTTATTAATGCTTAATCAGATTTATCCTGTTTAAACGATGTGACAGTTCCCCAAAAGTGAAGCCAAAATATCTTGATCGCCCCCTGGTGTCTGGCTGCAGTATAGGTCAACAACCCTGCCTCCTCTATGTTAGCGGATTGGACATGGGCCAAACTAAATAATCAAAGTACACATCAAATAAATGTTTCCCAAAGATGGTTTCAATCATTTTAGGTAGTTCTTTTATAATGCCGATTTATGTTAAATTGTTTGTTTTTCTGATAAGTATGGTTTTAATTAGTTATATGACGCTACAGAAAGGGGGTTTGTCATCATTGACAGCTGACAGGAGTTTTCCATTTGCACCACGCTGGGTCAAACTGATCGCTGTCTTGACCAGGACTCTCTTAAAGAAGAGATTTTGTATCTCAGTGGGACCCACCTGGCTTAAGAAAGGATAAGTAAGTAAAACTATGCTGCAACGATTTAAGGTTTTTTTTGTCAGTTTTAACACGATGAGCTGCTCCTGATATGGACCACCTCAAACAAGCGTGTGTTGCAAGACTCAACTCAGGTCGAGACAGAAAGGCATTTCTTTAAGTCTCTGCTTTCAGCGCTTAGCTTTGTAGCTTCTAATTGAATGTCTGTAGTTTAGAGTTTAGTTTCTCTCGTGTCGTCTTTTTACTTTCAGAAATGTGCTATATTTGACGGTTTCATTTCTGTTTGTAGCTGTATAGGAGTCGTATTAAGTTACTGCTAATGAAAACATCAGCATTTCCTTATTTTGCTGCTTCACATTAAAACCATTTATATAACAAAATAAGTGACAACTTTTATTGTGAAGAACCTATACAAAACATCGTGTCTTTATCATGAATTAGCTGACCTTATTAGCGGCTTTTCTTTTAAAAAAAACAAAAAAAAACAAACTACTAATACCACAGGGAGAAAGAGTAAGAGCAGTAACAGCCACAGTGATATGTTAGATGTGAAGAGGAGTTACAATGGGAGGAGCAGGTCTGTCTGTTCATCTGTCTTCTCCATCAGGCAATTTGTCTGAACCTCTACCTTTTTATTAGTCTGTCTGCTTAACTACAACCTGCCAGTCATTGCATTTACCGTATCTGTCTGTCTGAGGTTGACCCTGCCTTTAAAGGGTTACTTGGGTCTTTTTCAATTTTGACTCCATTTTTCCCCATGCTGTTGTGTCTAAGTGACTAATGGGAAAAACATTTTTGAGATCAGTCCAGTATTGAGCGGGAGGGCTTTAGCCGGCAGCGCAAAAGAGGCTGCAATGTAACGATTTGGGGCATGTTTGCACCATCAATATACGTCCACCTAAAGTGCTTATTTTTGCTACTGACGGGTTCAGATTGTTAATCTAAGTGTCTGACAACGTTATGAAATGATTCCTGTAGAGATAGATCATCAAAACCTACCAGACTACATTTAAATTAAAAGCAATTTTAGCATGTATAGCGTGTATAGAGCCAGCATATTTTCATATTTCCAACTGGGTGAATTCAGGGTTTATTTCAACCAAACCAGAGTTGGTGATTGTTGGAACATGGAAAGATGAAAAAAGACAGTTACTGGCATTTTATTTTGTTTCTTTTAACTTTGAATAAAGTGTGTGCTACCATGATAAAATTACTGTTTATTTAAATGGAGTCTGGTGGGTTTGGCGGTCGCAATTTCTGGGTTGTTTCCGATTGAACAAAAATCATATTACTCTTAAAGAAAAAGGTTTGTCTATGAAGGGATCCTTCTATAATGTCAGACTCTAATAATAATAGTCTGAGCCTGTCTGTGGCAAAAACAAGAACTTTCAGTGGATGTCAAGTGACGGTGCGCACATGCCCCGAGTGGTTACATTGCAGCCTGTTTCCCGGCTGCAGCTTTCTCACTCAATACTGGACCGATTTCAAATACTGTTGTTTCCATTAGTCACTTACACACGAATACATGGGAAAATAAGATCCAGGTTGAAAAATACCAAAGTCACCCTTTAAATCCATACAGCCTAGTTATGCAAAGTTAGCGGTCAACAAATTCCACGTGGCTTCTCTTGATTAATCCTGCCCAGTCGATCTGTGTCTCGTTTCCCTTCTGTGAGAGGCTCTTCAGAGCTGTGGTCACTGTGTCTGTCTGGTGGCCTGCAGGCCTCGTCTGCCGCTGTCGTTGTTTGAAGGGACTGCGCAGCGGTTTCTCCCACACACCGAATACAAACACACACATACACACACATAAACACATAGCCTCATGTAGTGCACTCGCTGTCTATGTCTCTCTCTTTCTGTCTTTCTTTGCTCTGAGCCACACACATGCGCTGGGTATCCGCCCCCACACACTCTCCCCCCTCCGTCCACCGGAGCCCCTCTGTCTCCCTTTTCTCTGTCTCTTTTTCCTCACGAGTGTTCCACCTCCTCTCTCTCCTCCCTCACTTCCAGCTGTGTTATACAGCTAAGGAATATAAGTAGCAGCAGGCCGGCTATAAATATCGCCTGCCCACCCAAGACTGTTAGGATTATTATTTTTCTTATAATCACTGCGGTCTTTCTATAAACCGAACAGATTATTATCTGGTTTTTGTCCCTGCTTCAATGTGTAACAGCCAGCTCCAGCGAATTTCTGCAGAGGACATTTTCCTCTCGCTGGTGTCAGGGAGATGATTGACAGGAGGTTTACAAGGCCTTGATTTGTACTTTAACTACCACTGCGACTGTAAAGACTCGGCAGCGATGAGTAGAGTGGACAAAAACCAGTCGGAAAATGACGTAGAGCTGCAAGAAGGGTGGGAGGAAAAGAGCAACAAGTCACTGGGTGACGTTCAGGAGTGCTGTTGAAGGTGAAGAGGAGTGCTTAGCTGGATTTACAATGACAAAGCTCTGCTTTTTTTTTCTTGAAAGTGGGGGTTGGGCTCTCAGTTGTTTATAGATGGAGCATTTTCTACGCGCTGCCTCGGTCTACAGCTGGAAGCCAGCTGTGTGAATCAACCTTTCCTCATCTGCTTTATCCATCCATCCTTCTCTCCTCTTTTTTCCTCCGCTCTTCTCCTTAAAAGGAGTTCAAAGAAATATTTGTGGTTAGGGCATTACCTACCTGATACACAGACATGCAGAAGTTGTAGAAGAAGAGGGGAGGACAAGATGTTACTTCAGTAGACAGAGCGGGGAGAAAGGTGTGTAGGGGGAGGAAAAGAGGCTGGAGGTAAGGAGAGAGGAGGGAGGAGAGGAGGGGAGCAGGGTACAGGAAACCACAGGTATGTGCAGGATGGCGGGTGGGTGGCCTGAAGAGAGGACAGAAAAAGTGGGATTGTGGAGGAGTGAAGGAACAGCGAGTTATGGGGGGGACCAAAGAGGAAGGAAACACTCCCATGTTGGTAGTCTGTCCTTTTGATAGAGTCGTCGGTTAGAATCCCTGAACAGACAAATGTTAAACATCTAACTGCCTTTGAGAAAGCAAAGCTGCTCAGCGGCCAGCAGCACAAAACTCTGCTTGTGCAGGCAAATGAAAACATGGAGAGGTGAACCGCTCCTAATCTTAAAACAAACACTATCAAGTCACCGACTGATCAGGCCAACAGTTACAAAGGTGGTAAAACAGTAATCATGAGTGTGCAGCAAAGGCAGTGTGTTGCTCTACAAGGCAGCTTGAGTAAATTATGGTACTTTTAGCACCAAAAGTGGTTCTTTGTCATTATATTTAGCTTGCATTTTACCTTCTTTGCTCTTCTCCACACCCTTAACGATTGTACAGGACCCCGTTTTCCTCTGACACAGCGTAACTTTTATCATGTTGAATAAGAATATGGCTTTCATCTTGCCTAAACTAAAAAAAAGTTAACCAAAGGCTTATCAAGTGCTGTTTTCTGCTGTGTTTGCTCTACTGTTCTTGGTTTAGCTCTGCTCCCGCCTCTACTGTTTGTAGTCATGTAAAGCTGCCGCTCTCCAGCCCTCTAGTGCCCTGATGTCTGTCATCAGTCACTCCGGCAGTGTAGCAACAAGGGATCAACGTTTCATTCTGCCATTTCGACAAGGTGAGAACCCCAGCAGGGAGACATCAGCACCGCAGCTTCCTCAGCCCACAGTTTACAGTACAGGGATACGTGAGGTGTGAATCAGTGGGGTTGAAGCCTGGGTTATGGTGTTGACTGTATTAAACCACAGTGCTAGTCTAGTAAACATTAGTTTAGGGCTTCAGGGATTCTTCTTTCTCAACGTAGCTGCCAAACGACAAGTTTCATTCGTAGTATTTTTGTCATGTGAGGACAGTCACTCATTTCATGTCCCTAACTGTGGCGTTAACATTTTTGGGGGTGTTCCTAACATTACCAGTTATTTAATTTATTCTATTTTAATCTAGTGATTTAATTTCTCCCTGTTTTTTGTTGTTGTTGTTTTTTTCAAATTGCCTTAAAGCTACAGTTGGTAACTTATAAAAATAAGTTTTAATCATATCTGATAGGGCTGGGCGGTATGACCTAAAATTCATATCACGGTATAAATCGAATCCCTTCACGGTAATGGTATATATCGTGGTATAAATTTAAGTGTAAAAGTTATAATAGAATGGGTTTTGTAGTCCCTTAGCAAAGCTAAATTGACAAAAAAAACAACAACAACAAAAGCAAAGATATAATGTATTTTTTAGAGCATTTATTGTGCAGAATGCAGATCTCAAAATTCAAAATTAAAACCCAGTACTCTATGGTGCAAAATGTCCCCTGGGATCTATATCAAAAGGTAATTTCCTTCTTTTAGCAAAATCCTAAATGACTGAGTTGTGTTTTTTCCACCTGGACCTTTATGCTCTGCCATTTCTCTTCTAATCATCACGCTGTAACCTGTGACAGGCTGTTATGATACCACAACTATCACACATTCACATATGGAGTTTTTTGTGGAGCCCCTAGCGTCACATAGGTTTACATTACCAAAGGTTTATGACAAACTCTCTTGCCGAAAACCAACTCCCGTGTGCGCACGGCGAGAGAGGAGAGGGAGAGACGCTGTGCTGCTGCCAGAGGAGACACTGAATGAGTTCCCTCTGAGCAGTAAGTCGCTAAAAGAGTCTGAGAAGTCCGGGGCTGTTCATAAGACATTAACTCACTCACTCACAAGTTCTCCAGCAACACATGTTGCACGTGCTACGCTATATCACGGACGTGAACCAGCTCCTCTTGCTCCGCTGTCTCTGTGCTCGCAGCCATTTTCACACTGAGGCAGGTGCGATGACGTCATCGACGATAGGACGGTAGAGCGCAAATCTCTACCGTGGGCCAAATTTATATCATTTCTACCGTCTACCGCATATTCCGTGCAGCCCTAATATCTGATGAAACCGTCCCTTCATCCACACATCAGTAGAGGACACAGATAGTCTGTGGAAAAAAAAAAAATCAAGGTCCTCCGCTTCCTCGTAGAGCTCCTAATGGCATTTGCAAGGATCCAGCATGCCTGAAGGGTTCATGCACATTTTTACATAAATTTTCATGACTTTTCTATGACTTTGAGGCAAATTTTCCCGACCATTATTCTCTGAAACATCTGTGTGGTACGTCACATGAAAAATAAGAACAAAAATCTAGTCAAAATTACCTGTCAGTTTTTTTTTAAAATGAGGAGCCAGTCCAAACAAACATATACTGTGTATGAGTACTTGCATTCACCGAATGCAAATCTGCAACCGTTAGCACCCACAGTACCTCTGCTGCAGGTAGGACTTTGTTTCTGGACACAGCAACTTAAATGGGTACTTGTTTGATGGTGGATGAGAGGGAAGCTCTGCAACTGGCAGTGGGAATCACATTGGTCACTGGGGTAAAAACGTCGGTAATGGGGGTTGATTCGCATAGCAGTAGCAGCAGCTGGTGTTTAGCGTTAGTTCCTTTAGCATGGCTAACTAGCGCTGCCTCTCCTATGTTCAAAATGTTTAAAGTTAAACTACACAGTCCACATTTTGCATGTCCGGGGTCCCGGTCGTTCTCATACCTTATACTTGTCCAAGTGAAGCCAGGCGTTAATATATCGGCATTAGCCTTGCATTGCGTGAGTTTACATCTAGACTAAGTAGAAGCTGCAACTCAGCTTAGAGTCTGGTGTAACCCACGCTCACAACATAACATCCACTAACTTGACTAAACTGCCTGAACATAAACACCGTACAGTATAAACTATTGTATAGGTATTTGTAAAGTGAATTTCCATGACTTTTAAAAACTTTCTGGGTTTAATTAATTATTCCAAAACTTTTCCCTGCCTGGAAATTGCTTTTTTCGAATTCAATGACTTTCCCAGGTTATTCATGACCGTACAAACTCTGTATTACTGTAAAATATTTGCATGGCCAATTTGGGAAGCACTAGTTGGTGTAATGCTAACATGACATGAAAGATAATCACGACAGCACTGAAATCAATAATTAGTAAGACTGAATTAAATGCTTGCTTTTCGACAAGTTGTTTGTCCGTGCAGAGTCATGCCATTTTTGTACAGTATCTTTGTTAAATGTCAGTCTTGGCTTAAGACTAATTAAAGCTGTTTAAATAAGACTCAAAGTAGTTGTTTAAGTAGATATGACATTAATCTTCCCTGCAGCAGGTCAGTGAATAGGGCTTATTGTACATTACAGTGATGTCTCCAGCCCTGTGGCCTTTCGGTGGTCACACCATTAGCCCCCATCACATTACAGCAGCTGTGAGGAATTCACAGAGTCTGGGTAAAAGGGGTAAAAAACACAGGGGAGGGTGGGTGGGGGAGAAAAGCGGGGAAGGAGGAGAGCCTGAGTTGGGTGGGGAGGGGGTTACAAAAACAAAGCCAGAATTTAAAAACAAAGTTTACCACTGAAGGAAAACAACAGGGCTCGAAAAAGTTGGTGGGTGAAGAGCGAGAGAAAGAAATGAGGAAAAAAAAAAAAAAAAGAAAACGAAAATGAGGCAGAATCTGGACTGTGGTTGGCTGAGGGCCCGAGCCCCGCCTTCGACCCCCCTCTCCCTCCCCTCCGCTCAGTCTCCAGCCCTAACACAACAGAATCCCCCACAAGCCCAGCCACATCAGGAACGGCTGGCTACATTATAGCTGCCATTATCGTCTCTCAAGTCATAACAGCCAGAGAACACCCACCTCGACTGCAGCTCCGCCAGGAGGGGGAGGGGCGAGGGAGAGGTCGCAAGAGCAGGAATGAGCCGGGAGAGAGGGAATGAGGGAGAGGGTGGAGGCAGCGGGGGAGAAGAGCGAGAGAGAGAGAGAGAGAGAGAGAGAGAGAGAGAGAGAGAGAGAGAGAGAGAGAGAGAGAGAGCAGCAGATAGCCAGAGATAGAGATACAGAGAAATGGAAAAGGCAGAATGAGAAGAGGGAAGTTGGGAATGAGGGAGAGGGTGGGGGACAAAATAGTTTCAGATGGGTGTTTACACTGCAGGACATGCTCCAAAGATGTGTGCTGAGTTTGAGTTAGGCTGTTTTGTGTTGTCTAAAGTAAGAGATTATCCTGCAAACACACACACACTGTATACTCACATTCCCATCTGAGAGCAGAGAAGAAATGAGGTTAAGAGGAGAGGGGCTGTCATTAAATGCCTCTTTTTACATTGGCTGGGATAGAGCAGGAGGGGGGAGGCATGTGTGAGCCCCAGTTTAGTGTTACACCCAAGAGTAAAGAGTGTAGGAGCAGAGTGGAGCGGGGTGAGATCAGGCCCTTTGTCTGACACGACCAGTGACCTGTGGAAATGTCTGTCCTCTCTGGAGACTTCCTCAGAGGGAGGAGGACTGGCGCTTTATGGGAATGTCACAAATGCCAAACCGTGCATGACTTAACAATGTTTCTCTTTGTATACCACAAACACAAACTATCACCTGAGAACTTATGTTTGTGGGACTAATGTGTAACCAAAGGCCATTAGAGAAAAGTCACCTAATGCAGTCGAAGCCCTGCAACAAGTGGGCTACTACCTTGTGGATCTTATGGTGTTGATTCAAAAATCGAAAATACATATTGTTCCTCTTACCTGCTGTGCTAGTTATCAGTCTGGATTGCTTTGGTGGGCAGTGGTTAGCACTGTTGCCTCACAGCAAGAGTGTTGTGGGTTCAAATCTGCCGGCCCTTCTGTGTGGAGTTCACGTGTTCTCCCTGTCAGTGTGGGTTTTCTCCAGGTTTCCAGCTTCCTCCCACAGTCCAGAGACATGCAACTTAGGTTAAGTGATGACACTTTAAAGGCACAGACACACCAATCTGACATGAAAGAACAAGCGGCAAAAAAAAGCCGACTATTGCCTTGCTGCACGTCACCACTGTCTTGCCCAAAAAGTTGCACCTGAACACACAGTAAAGACTGCAGCCGATGGCCAACCAGCACCTGCGTGACAGAAAATAACTCTCCATAGCAGCAGGTGGCGGTAGTCTGTATTTGTCATTCAGAAAGGGAAACCGGACAGATTCAAGTTGCTAGTTAGCCAGTTAGCACATTAACAACACAATGAAATGTTAAAACATTTACTGTGCACCAGTGAAACATTTCCGCTAAAGACCTTATTGAAAAAAGAGAATAATCTGACCCAATGTAACAACTTGATCTCACTCCCCCTTGAGTTAAGCTGTTTGTTTACTTTCCTCACTTCCACTTCTCTTCTCATACGCCGAGCTGAACTGCCAATCAGCGTTATTTCATTCACTGACAGGCTCCGCCCTGTAACGCAAATTCAACATGCTAAATCGGCTGAAAAAGGTCAACAAGGGCCGTCAAGGGCCAACAGTGTGGGACACACAGCAAAGACTGGGGCAACAGACGCTCACTGATGGCCCAATGTTGACCGATGGCCAACCGTCTCCTTGGTGTGTCAGGGTCTTTAACTTCCCGTAGGTATGAATGTGTGCATGAAAGGTTGTCTGTCCGCCCAGTGATACTGCTAGTGGGTCTAGTTCGGTTGAAAGAAAATAGTTCCTACATTAAACTGCTCACAACAAGGTCTGTGGATTATCTTGAGTAAGTAGGTCATGATTTCTGGAAAGAGACATTGCTGTTGAGTTTTTCAAGTATATTTTTTGGCGCTTTGAGCACCACAAGCCGAGTGCCATCTAGTTCCATTATATTGTAGATATGGCAGACATCTCTACAGCTGATACCTCAAACACGCGGCAGCTCACACCAAAACAATCTAGATTGAGAAATAGCACTATAGGTAAGACGAAAAATATGTTCTTTTGATTTAGGGGTGAACTGTCCCTTTAAGGTAATATCATAATATGCACTAGCTTATGGCGGCTAATATCAGCTAATTTTAGTTAGATTTGCTAGAATAAGTCTTTTCCACTTGCTAGTATTACTTACACTTTTTATTTTCCTGTTATTGTCACTTTAAGTGAGGTAAAGTAACAGACCTGTCAAAGATTATTTAAAGCGAGCTGTTGTAAATGCAGCAAGTGTGTGTGGCCAAAGCTAACAAATATGGAATAACAGTAATGCCAAAGTTTTCTAACATTGGCTATTGTTCATACCAGACCAAGAAAGGCTGTAGCAAAAAAAGAAAAAACACAAAAAAACAGCTGACTGTGTTCAACTGAGTCACGCTTTATTGCTTGAATCCAACTTTTGATTTATAGGAGGAGGGATACGAGAGATCTGCAGTTGTAGTTAGTATCAGCTTTTGCTGAACGGTGGGTCTTTACAGTGCAGCGGTTGGGTTTCTGACAGTGAATGACTAATGGACCATTAGGGATACAAAACCATATTTTATTTATTGGTGGTAAGCTGTGTTGCTTTGGTGAGTGAGTAGGTAAGCCGGAATGGAAATTTATTAGGCGAGACCACAGTCAGGACTTCTTGGTCTTGTTTAAAAATATCCAGTAATTGAGGTGAACTCAGCCAATATCATCCATCCAGGATAACATGCAACTTCAAGCAGGGGCTCGGAAAAGACAAGCATGAATCTGTCTGTGTGGAAAAATAATACAGTGTCCCAGAGCCATGCTTTAAAATGTAGGTTTTTTTTTTTTTAAGTGTCTCGATTGGTGATATTTGAGAGGTCAATTTGGGGTCGTCACACACTAAAAATATGATCTTCCAATTTGTGTTTTTTTTTTGTGTTTGTTTTATTGCTGTTGCATTTTTTGTGTTATCCAAAACTAAATAGATTGGCCAAGTATTTCAATTAGCTGATTAGACATCACGGGGGTCTATGATCTTGATTCTTTTTGACAGATTTTTTCTTCTAGAATAAATGATGAATCAATTCATTTGTAACATATATGAAGAGACCTTTAAAATACCTATGCCTGACACCCTCTCACATCTAAAGACAATGTGAGTTTTTAGTCACACAATATAAGATTCTGCAAAAACTGGGGATCCTGCAGGGTCACTATTTGCGGGACTACAACTAGATTCTTTTTTAGATTTTTTCCCATCCTCAGAATCAGAATCAGAAATACTTGATTGATCCCCGAGGGGAAATTATTTATGTTACAGGAAAGATACGTGAAAATATAAGAAATTTAAACAGTAGTATTAACAAATATATAGTTAAATAAACAGGAATTATTAACAAACATAAACGTAAATAAATATATATATATACATATATATATCCTGACCTGGTGGACAATATTCTGCAAAACTCCCTCCAAGAAATATGACATTTAACAATTCCTTACAAGTCCACAAAATAACATAACTCTAGAAACACAAGATAAAAGGTGTCATATGTCAACAGTGTTCTTGTACATTCAGCATTAGTATAATCCATAAGAATAAATTGTATTTGTGAGCAAACATTTCGGATTTTGATTTCTCGCTACCAGCATCTACTAGTTAGCTGCGCTATTTTAGTGAGAGGAGACCATGGGAATGAGACACAAACCATTTCGAAATTTAAGATTTCTCACTAAAATAAGTGCCGATTGGTGGATTAGATACGGCAATTAAACACAGACTCTTGTTCACTCCACAACTTGACTGAGACTCTTTCACATTGTTGCGCATCCTCAGAGTCACCTTCATGTTTACTGTCTACCTGGTTTGCTGCTTCCTGTTTGTTCCTGTTTGAGTGCAGGTACTGGTTGTTGACAATATTCACATAAGTATTTGCATGAGCAATGACTAAACACTTATGATATTAAAGAAGCGTGCATCATCTAGGTGTTACTCTTATGATTTAATTGCAACATTGAAAATTTGTCTACGACAGTGTTATGGCTTGAAAAGTCATTTGGTGTCAGGCTGACAGTAGTTGCATTTCTAGCTACGCTTCAGCTCTTCTGCCATATACTGATGCTATGGCCTGTTTGTTTGCACTGGGTTCATCATATTCCCATGTAAAGTTGATGATGTTAAGGACAAGTGATTGTGTGAGGTTAGGGATGTCTGACTTTTAGGTGTGGCTTACGGGGTGGCGATATTGTAGGGCTGTGAAGCTGGAGTGTTTGAATGGGGAGGTTTGGGGTTTAGAAAGTGGCTGGACATCCTGTCCTCATCCTCAGCTCCTTGGTTCCTGCCCAGCTTGCTGTGCCGCAGTGGAGCAGACTTGTTTAGTTAGCCGTTTGATTTATGGCCTTGGGGTTTTTAATATGCTCCTGCCCCATCCCTCTAAAACCCAGCACCACAAAATTACACCGGGGAGCAAACTCCCTGAGAGTTTCTCACAAGATATTGACCTAAAATAGCACAATGCCACGACACCTGTGTCAGCAGCACCATGCATTTAAGAAATCATCCATCTTTGTGTGCTTACATGCTGCACAGAAATACATACAAGTGCACATACAGTAGGTGTAAGCATGCGTTTTACACATTTATACATGGGATTTGTTGTTTGACATTTTGCAAATGTTCAGTATCAGCAATTTAGCAACTTGGCAGATGTGTCACTCAAAAAGGTTTCCTCATTATATTGATAAATGATATAAACTTGACATTTTTAATGTGCAAATTTAGTGTATAAAATGTCATTTCCAGAAGACAGGGATCCCCAGACTTGGTCCACATTAATTCTGTTGACTTACTCTATGTTTGCGCTTAGTTCACAGTAATTTGCTGGATAAGAGCATACTCTATGTACCATGCAAATTAATTACACGACGCACAGTTTATAGTGTGTGTACACGGAGCTAAAACAGTAACACTCACTCGCTGCTCTGCTCCCTGGAGAAACGCTCGCAAACATATTTTTAAAAAAGATTCCAGCTTGTTTTTGCGCAGGTGGTCTCATACATTATTCACTCTTACTCTGAGATCCACCACCATTTATCATGTCAAACGCACTCTCTCCAACACACACGCACACACACATACACACTGCACTGCAAATACACTTGTCTCCAGAACTCCCTTCTCATACACACCTGCCACTGTGCTTACACAGTACAAACTGCTTCGCTATATTCACAGTGACACTCACTCTTTCTCACACACACATTCTCTGCAGACTTGGTGGCCACTGGATTATTATGCTACCCCCTGGCGAGACTGACAGGTGTGTGTGTGTGTGTGTGTGTGTGTGTGTGTGTGTGTGTGTGTGTGACAGGCTGTCTGGCGACCCCCTTCTCGGTATTTATGAGTTCTGGACAGCTGAGGTGCTCGGCGAGATCTCTATTTAGCGCTTCCGGCTAATTATCATACACACATCCGAAGCAGGCGCTGAATATATGCAATTAGGCCCGGACCGCCCACATCATTTAGCCGCTTACTAACTTTGCGTATCAAATCCCCCTGGTGGCTTGTGGGCTTAAATAGGTCCCTACTGCCCTTTTAACACTTGTGCTACTACATAACAGGCCTGGCAACCTGTTAGGCTCAGACCACAGAGCTTTCATCTGCAGCGGACTGCAGCTTTCCCAGTTTGGGTTTGAACACTTGTCACATGAGCAGCAGCAATGTGACATTTTGATTTCACATGCACAGACAAGGATTGAAATGCAGAGTTAAAGAATGTGGTGGATAAAATCTAAGTATATATTTAATCTTGCATTTTTAAATAGAATAGAATAAAAAGCCTTTATTGTTATTGTACAAAGAATATACAACAAAATTAGGAGTGCTACATCTGATCAGGCTCCAACTAGTCAGTAAAAAAAGCAAATTTAAAAAAAAAACAGACGACATAATTATTCATGAAAGTGGACATAAATAGTGTAATAAAAACTGGCTGTATGAAGCTGTTGTTAATGTAAAATAAATGGTGGATTGCACTTAATAAAGGGAATATTGCACTAAGACGTAGTGGATTGCACTTGATAAGCAGCGGATTGCACTATTTACTATTTAAAATATTACTACACAAGAGACAAGTGTGTCTAGGATTTAAAGGGTTTAAAAATACTGCCAAAAGGATTCTGTCAGATTTTGATGTATTCTTACGGGATATAAAAAACAAATATGCAATACATATATACTCTGCTGTTAAAAAGTCTGGAATGACCTTTTATATTAATGCTTTTCTTCTTTCCTTCAATAACTGGTATTTTAACAGAGATAAAAACGGTATAATTCCAGGCACCAAATGTGTTGTATAAACTTTAAATATAGATTTGGCCTCAAAAGAGGAATAATTAGATGATTAAAACCTTTATTTAGTTGATGTTACCATGAGGAGAATTCATTTATTCAACCTTTATTTATACTGAAAAGATCGTTGAGGGACAACCGTGTTTACAACGCCATTTAGTTAATTATAGAAACAAAGGAAAAGAAAAAATAGAGAACAGAGAATAGGCAATACCAATTTTAAAACAATAAAAAGCCATTACAGCATTACCATTAGGAAAAATAATTTGATAGATAAATTAAAATAATTACAATGTAAAATAAAAGTTTTGTAAAACAATTACAAAATAACATCTTTTTGTAAAGAGGACTTTCTATGACATGAAAGCATTTAAGTACATTTAAAAATATAGAGTAGTCCTCTCAGCCATCTGACTGGAGCGAATTAAGTTTGTGGTCGTATATTTAATGCAGCTCATTCTGAACGATCAGAATGATCATACAATTTTTGGCTTATCTCCATTTGCGGTAGCTGTGACATCAGTGTGTACAGTAATTTTTTGATCCTAATTACCTGTGTAACCATGTAAGAGCCCACAGTCCCGACTATTAGTACCTGCACTGATGTGGTTGGATGTAATGAGCAGGTGCTTGTTCCCCAAATCTCTCAGCTAGAATTACCTCACCTTACTCCTGCTGAAAGATACCGTCTCAATACGACTTTCACACAAAAGACTGCTTTGTTCCACTTTCCTTTTTCTCTGTTTGTGTTGCTAGCATCCCGTCACTATTTGTCTTTTAGGCTATGAGGCATAACCCCAGTTTTTTTCTTCTTCTCTATGCCTTTTCCATGGTGATCGCTACTTTCCAGGATGAGAAGGTGCGGCAGGATTTTAGTGTCTGTCAGTGGTGTCTGAGGTGCACGACACTGTTTAGAGAAGAGAGATTAGAGCCAACCCCACTGTTTGTGTCACAGGGGTTTTGTCTAATCTGTAGGAGTGTGTCAGGGCACATTCAGTACCATCACATGACCGACTTTAAAGTCTCTTAACGTATACATGTCTTATTTCCATAGCTGAGAGGTGTCTATTCCTTACACCAATTCAAGCTGTTATTTAAGGGACATTGTTAATTTTATGTAATCATGAATGGATGTCAGGTTTCATTTGTCTAAACTGAGCTTTGGATGATAATATTTCTATAAATGTGTGACTGTAGAAGGGAAACTCAAGAGTCAGGCCCTGATCAGACTGAACGGGATTTGCAGCTTGCTGTATCTTTTTTTTTTTTTTTTTTTGTTGCTAGGCAACCACCTGTCCTTAGCTCAACTGCTATTTTTCTGTGATGTTAACTCTCAGATCTGTACCTTAAAATCTACATAACATGGACAGGTGGCGGCCGGGGAGGTGCACGGGGACTGGACACAGGGAAACGGATATGTGTGTGTAGACTACATGCAACCCTCAGAAAAAGGAGAAATCACAGGAAGTAGGTCTACCACCAGCTGGTCCAGGAGCTTTGCCTGGATGTTCGTCAGTTCAAGGCTTATTTTAGGATGAATCATGGACAGTCTGACAGTCTGCTGTGCGTCGTGGAGTCTGATTAAAGTTGGTAAAATGTTAGAAAGTAGTTAAGGCAACATTCGTTCAGATATGTCTTGCAGCTTGCCTAAACCTACAATGAAAATGAGCCAACATTAGCTTAACACTATATGCTACCACTTGTCATCACCACCACAGAAGACACGCCCCTCAATTCATCTGATTGGACAATATTGGACTGTTCCGCTCTGGCATAACTATATTTCAACTTAAGGGCTCGTACACATGCTGTTTCTTTAACTGCCTGGAAAATGTGAGGTCAGGCGCTGGGCACTACTCTTGTGCCAACTCTGTGCCAACTTTTCAGGGTGCAGAGGCAGGTTGTGTCTGAGGTTGCTAGGCAACCATAACCAGCGCCATATCCTAGCCTACCTACCAGAAACCCTGAGTGCAGAGCTGATCTTCTTCCAGGCGCTGTTTTTAAGTGTGTTGGTCTAAAATATTGTCAGTGGGGCAGATGTAAAGCTCTGGCAGCTCTGCACTAAAATGATCAACTTCTGCTCCATATTTATCACAAACTGATATTTACAGAAGAAGGGAAAGATATCGGGACAGATGTTGGCTGTGATTGGTTGATCCTCGTCACATGACATGACAAGCAGTGCTCGCTGCTGTGTTTTTAAAAAGTTTAACATAGTTTATCTCAGGGTGCAGCCATCATGCCCTGAAAAATAGGCGTTCGGGAACATGTGCACACTGGAAAAGTGTCCCTCTGGTGTTTGAGTGCACCTGCCACGCATCTACATTGAAAACAATGAATCTGAGCGTGCAAAAAATGTTGCATGTGTACGTTCGGGCACTCCTGCAAAACCCTGAGGTGCTCAGCAATTTAAAAGCACCAAGCAAAACTCTTAACTCTAACTTGTATAGTTGTGAAACATTTTGCTATTGAGATTTGATATTCCAAACTCACAAGTAATCCAATAAAAATGTAAAAAACTGAAGCAGGTACAGCACCATCATTAACATTGTTTACTATGCTTTTACTTTTTATTCTTCACAAAATCTGACTTCTAACCATCTGTATTTAACGCACTGTAAGTTAAGACCGCAGGATGTACTTTTCCAGCGTGTTTAACTGCGGTTTTTACATTTCTACTTTTACGTAAGTAATGATTTTGTACTTTTCACCAGCTTTGTTTAAAATAAGTATGACTCAGGCTTTTCAGAGGGAGCTTATTTTGCCCTTCAACTGTTTTGCTTGGTTTGGTTTGGTCTGTTATTAACATCCTACATATTCTTTTTTCCCCCCAACCACAATTGTTTTTGTCTATTTGCCTTTTCATTCTCATGCACTTTAGTTTAGTTTGGTGGGGTTTGTTTGAGTTTCCTCACTTCACCCTAACCGTGTCCTCGTCTTTGTGTGTCAGGTCCAGGGTGTACGGGGAGCGCTAGGTCTCGGAGCTCCAATGCCAGTGGACATGCAGCCACACCAGGGGCTGTATCACTACGAGACCTCACCCAGCCAGCCGTCCAGAGGGTAAGACAGTTAGCATGTGCACGTCCTCACTCATATTACTCTGTGGCTGCATTTTAACCTCTAGCCTATTTGTCATGGGGAATTCCTAAAATGTCTCACAGCAGAGAAATATAAGGACTAGTTCAACATTTTGGGGAATATACTTATGTACTTTCTTTCCATGAGTCGGATGAGGTAAAACTTTTCGATGAGAAGATCAATACCACTCTCATATCTGATCGTCAAGTATAGAGCTACAGGGAAGGAAGGGAAACGGAGATGAAGCAACCCTTGAACTGTCCACACTTCGGAAATACTCCCACCAATAACTGTAAGCTGACAAGCTGTATCTTGTTTGTTTAACTTATACAAGAGCAATAATGTAAAAAGGGCAGATATTGATAGAGACATTTAGGAATTAAAAGGATCTAAAAATATAGTGACAAATATTCTTCTTTTCTACATGACCAAATAACATACTTATAGATTTCTGAAAAGGATCCTTTTAAATTTGGAACAAAGATACAAATATACTAAACTTACTAAAACAAACTTCAAGTACCATGTTGAGGACAAACTGTAAAACGGCAATTGTCTAAGTTGCCACAAAAATTAGTGGCGTTTCTGTATCACAATTTCTTTTTTAGTCATTAGCCAACATATATAACAATAATGATATATCTGTGAGAGCTGATATCAATCAACATGTGGGCCATGCAGATAAATGCAGGCAGACATGTTGGAGCCATTTCTTGATAAACATCAGCTCATCCGCCGAGCACCTCTATACATGGGTTGACAGTTGGGATGCCACAGTGAGAACATTTTACCACCTGTTAAGAAACACCTAGGACGCCCAGTAGCTTAATGGGTAGAGCAGGCGCCCTGTGTACAAAGGCAATGTCTTTGCTGCAGCGGCCACAGGCTCAACTCCAGCCCACATGGAATCGAGCTGCACGTCATCCTCGCTCTCTCTCCCTTTCACACTTCAAACTGTCCTGTCAATATAGGCAAACAGCCCTAAAAAATAATCTTTGGAAAAAAAAGGGAAAAAAGAAACACCAGTGTAGCCAATTACGCAGGACATTTTACAGGCAAAGATGTTCATCGATGACACTCAGTATCTGTAGAGCGCTTACTTTGATCTTTAAAGTTTAGATCTTCCCTTTACTGTAAACAAATCAGAACAGGAACAGCTGGCGTTGCTGAGGCAGCACCTGTTTTTTCTCTTTTCAATAATATTGCAAAGGTTTTTATCTTTTTGGCTGCGGATTTGGCTCAGTGGACCCCTCGTCCTCTTCATCCCCCTCTTATCCAACCCGAGGATGACTGCTTCTTTCTCTATCATCCTCTTGGTCTCCTCAACTTTTGGGTTGAGGTCACCCTGGTACAGTGTTAAAACAAAACCTATAGTCTACTCAATAAAGGTGAGGTAAAGATTTACGCTCAGTATGGTTAGGTAGATTTAATCTCATGTCCTGAGTAAAGAGTACCTAAAAAACTGATACACTACAACTAATCAGGTAAAGAGTACCTAACGTTCTCATTGTATGGCACAACTGATTACTCATAAAAAGTGAGTAATATTAACTCTTGGACCCAGCTGGTTGTTGAATGTGAACTAAGGGCCCTCCAGCTGAGAGGTGACAGTGCTAACCACTGTATCACCTTGCCGCTCAGAAACTATACTGATCATGCCAATTTATTTTTAGTGACCAGTTGACCACAGCATGCTTAACTGATTAGTTGCGACCCAAGAGAAGCATGCATTGTTTGAACACAGCTCAACACTGACTTTGGCTTTGCTGCATGGATGCTTACACGTGCATGTTGCATTGTAGGGATCATACAAAAGCTTGGGGTATATTTTATATTTTATGTTGTTGAATTTTATGTTGCAGTTGTTTTGGTTACCAAGTTGGTAGAGTCGGTATAATTGACCTCATCGCAGAGCTCTGTGCTGTGACTCTGCTGCTGTACAGAGCACACACTTAGTCTGACTAAGCATTGATAGCATGCATAGTATTTTTAGTATCTTCAGTTTTTTTTCTTGATGAAGGCTGCTGATAAGCGAAAATGAACTAAATCAGTTTTATTTCGACTAATTGTTGTGTGCCAGAACACAGTGTTACACTGATAACAGACTACAGCAGCAAGCCAAGTTGACAGATATGATCGGCACGATTGTATAAAACCTGGCAACCTCACTGTGATGAGAAGACTTCCAGAAGTTCAGGCTCGGCATGAACTATTAGCACTCCCCCTGAAATCACAAATAGTTGTTTTGTGTTTCTGTACAGGTTTGACATCATGTCCATAAGTTTTAAAGGTTTTGGTAGGCACATTTTCTAATTTTGGACCCAGCCAGGCAAGCCGTTTCCCCCTGCCTCCAGTCTTTATACTGAGACAGATCAATCTTTTCAGAAATCACAGCAGTCCGTCTCTAAGAAGCAAGGATCCTACTCATCTTAGAGGCTCGTAAACTGTTCCTATTTTAATCACACAGATATTCTGAGGGTGCAGAAGCCCAGGTCTCGCTGCAATTGTTGTGGACACAGTGCTAGCTCAGCCCCTCACTCCTCCCCCTCTCCTCCCTCCTCCCCTCCCTCCCTCATGCCACCCAGGTTGCGGGCGGACTCGGCCTCTCTCTGACAGCTGCTAATTACAGGCTGACCAGGCCCTGCTGCGCTCTGCATGACTGCCTCGCGCCCCGCTCAGGTTACCCAGAGTGAGGGAGAAACAGAGAGAGATGGAGAGAAAGGTGGCTGGTTGGGACAGAGAATGACAGAGGAGCAGGAGGAGGAGGAGGAGGGAGGAAGAGGAGATAGAAAGTGACAGAGAGAGAGAGAGAGAGAGGGGGGAGAAACAGAGAAGGAGAACAGAAGGGATGAATGGGAGAAAGGAGTGAGAATGGGAGGGAGAGGTAGAGTCAGGGGGGACTAGCACAGTGGATTAGAGAGGACAGATTAAGCTCCTGTGTGGAATACACGTTGCGGTGAAAGAATTAAAGAACTGAAAGGGCGACTTAGGAGAAGGTGGATGGATGAAGTCTGCCCCTTTAGGAGAGGAGAAAAAGAAGAGGAGAGACAGATTTTGAACTGACCAGTGGGACTGATGAAAGGTCAGAGAAAATATTGAAATTCATGAGAAGGCTGGAAAGTTCCAATGAAGCTTCCCTTCTCTAGTTTGGTCGGGGAAAACCCAGATGAGTAAGTTTCCACAGTGTGGACCAACATAAGGACGATGCCCCATCTAGTGGCGAGAACCAGACATCACAAGAGATTCGCCTTCAGCTCTTCAGGCAGAGCTGCTTTCCAGGCTGTACACCACCTGTTAAAAGTTACTATAGATATTTTAGCTTATAGATAATGTGGTATTTATAGAAGCTGTCCAATTACCATAATCTTCCCTCACTTACCTGGGCCCAAAAGTGACACAGGACACTCAGTGCTATATAATATTCTTTCAACATGTATTATTGCAATTTTATTTATTCAGTTTTGATAGAATTTAGATATTGTTTTTATGCATCACCCTCATTTATTTATTATATAATTCCTGTGTCACTTCAGGGTCTCCAATCTGCTCACCTACCACAACTGAATATGGTCCTCTGTGATGCTTTCTGTCTCTCAGTGACTTGCATCCCTCAACCACTACCAGTAAAATTTCTATTTAGATACATAAGTACATTTCAAGCCCAAATTTACTCTCCATTATGTATAGAGGAGTAGGATCAAACAATTTCAGAAACAATTTGGCAAAAAATTAAAGAGAATTTACTCCTCTTCAATATGTGTTAGGCACACTGTGGTTCAGTTTGAAATAGTGCATCATCTTCATTGGACCAAAGACAGATTATCTAAGATTGAGACAGACATCGACCCTACATATGATCGGTGTAAGCAAGCTCCTATACAGAGATTTGATGTAATTGTTCTGTGTTCAAGTTGTCCGCTTTTCTTTATATTTGAAAATAAAAAAGAGCCTGATCCAAAAACAAATCCACTATTGGTCAACCTCTTTCACATCTCCTACTTTTTCAGCCCATCATGTCTTTTTGCAGTTGCCATGTTTGACGTTAAGTTTAGATTATTTCTCATAATTATGAACTGTGTTTCTTTGATATCTGCAGCCTAGTCCCATCAGACCAGTCTCCCTACAGTGATGTGTCCTCGCTGCGTGCCCCGCTCCTCAACGGCCCTCCCCAAGACTGCCGCGCTATGTATAATCCCATGACTCCCAGTATGACTCACGGATCAGGCCCAGGACAGGGGATTGGCCACTGCATGGATCAATACATGAGGCCCCCTCAGGCCCCACCGCCACACAGTATGATGGGCCACCGGGGCATGCCGCCCACAGAGGGTGAGTCAGAGTATCTTTTACATCTCCTTAATCGCACAGCTGCTTCTGATTTGGGCTGAAAGATACCTGAGAGACTGAGTAAGAAACAGAGAAGAGACTACTCTGATTTCTACTAAAGGAAAGACAGGCAGGTTTTACTCCTGAGATATAATCATGTCTTCTACTCTGCAGAAAAACAGCAGCTTGGACTAATTTAAATTACTCAGGAACCTAAAATGGACCAGCGATTTAAAGTAGATCACGTAAACATAAAATACACAAATAATAGAGAATCTAAGTACAAATACTTAACAGATGCCAGCTGATTACTGTTGCATTGTGTTACAATCCCTCTGTGTCAATTCTACTTCACTTATTTTACCAGTTCTCCCTGTTTTGTCTCATCTCCTCTAAAAAAAAAACTAAGAGCAAAGAGTCTAGACTATAAAACCTCCCAGGGTAGTTAACTGTCTCTTCTTCACTTGTCATTTCAGAAAAGCTGGATTTTACAAGTGCTTCTTGCAGCTGTACCTACAGTAAAACTTGAAATGACATGATTGTTGTGTGGCTTTTTTTCCTGCTCAACCAATCAGCTCTTGTAAGATGGAGAAGACTGCAGGTCAACATGATGTGTTAAACATGAGCACGTACAGGGTTAAGGGATGTCCACCAAACGATAACTTTAACAATAACTGTAAATGTAGAATTAAAAAAAACAACATTCTAACTCAAGCAGATGGCGGAGTCCACACTACAACTATTACGACAACGACAGTGGTGAGCGATAACGCTGGGATCACTTCCAGATCAATTTGATAAACAACAGAAAAACTGACAGCAAATCAAAATCCATCTGAATTTACAGGATGTTCAAATCAACATGGCTTTTACTTGAGACATACTGCCACACGATCTTTGCCACTGATGGGGTCTCTGAAGTTTGTTTTATTGACACTGATGTCCTCTTTTCCAATCACCAGGACACTGTCAAATTGATATTAACTCATTCAAAAGTATGGATAAAATCTGCATTCAAAAGACAACAAATCTCCTAACAGAGTGTGTGTTGGATTCACCCAACTTCTCTTGACTCTCAAGAATTTCGGGAACCCATATCCCTATGATGTTCTTTTCATTTCTCTGCATAACGTACGGTAGTAATAGGTCATCCATATCTTGAAACCTAAGCTGCCAACACACTGAGCACAAGGCTATTATCATAAACAAAAACTAAACTTAAAACTAGATCTTTGTGTGGAAAATAATTTAAGTTAACTGTAGCAATAAATAAAAACTAGACTTTACGGGAAATAAACTAAACTAACTGAAGTATTGTGTACTTTCAAAACTAACTAACAACCGCAAAACATCAAGCATAAAGAGGCATCAGTGCATATGTTAAATGAGATGTCGACATGACTATGAGTCAACTGCCTTCACAAATGCAGTTTTTGTATAGTAAGACCTATCCTTATCCTACAAAATGTTAATGTGGATCTTCTAAGTGGTATGTTTTAGTGTTTCTGACTGTACTTAATTTCCAACAGGTGGCAACAGCACCCCCTACTGTAACCAGAACAACATGATGTCCTCTCATCACAACTTCTGCCAGATTCAGCCTGGCTCTGATCAGATCGGCTCAGGTGACGGTAAGCTAACTCCTCCTATTGTGTCCTCTAAATATAAATCTTATCTTTTATGATTTCATATCATGAAAGCTAACCCTGCTGCTCTTCTTGTCCTCTGTCCCTCTTTCAGGCTCGAGGTTCTCCACACCTCGTTCAATGCTGAAGCTGAGTAAAAAGAGAGCTCTGTCCATCTCTCCTCTGTCTGATGCCAGTGTAGACCTGCAGACAGTGATCAGGACATCACCCAACTCCCTGGTGGCCTTTGTCAACTCTCGCTGTAACCCTAATGGGGCCAGCTCTTATGGCCATCTTTCTGTGAGCGCCATGAGGTCAGATATTTCCCTGTTCTATAATAAGCACAAAAATGCTTTTATGATGCAGCAATATCCATATACACTACCTCAGACCATAGGGTCTAATATTCAAGGTACTGGATTCAAAGTACATGCTGCACATTCCCTGAATTTAAAATCACAATATGCAGTGTTTTACTTTGAGGCATGAAGTTTGCTTTTAGTTCCTCAGCCCTCCTTTGGCCACATTAGCAAACCAGTATTAATCATCCAACATTTATCCTCTACTTTCAAACACCATCTAGTGTGAGCATGAAGTAATCACATCCCTAAACCACTGGCCAGTGGTTGTATAAATTTTGATTTGACCAGTTCCATCAGCTTTTATAGAGTTGTCATATTGTTGCTTTTTCTGTTACTCCACAGTCCATCCCTCGGCTATTCCAGCAATATAAACTGCCAATCCAGGCAACAGAGTTCCATGTATGGAGGAGGCGGGGGGACGCCTATGGGTGGGCACACACCAGGCCCCTGCCAAGCTTCCCGCTTACCCCCCCACAATCCTCGGCTCCACGCTCCACCCAAGCATGGACACGTAAGATGGCTCTATCAATCACGTTACAAAGCAGTCAGATCATTTCAATATCAGTGCACACTTTGATATTTCCTGGGATTAAAATCTGTGTTAATTGTATGGATGTGAATGACTTTGACAGGCAGGGACCGCAGAGGTGACACGATTTGTGTTTTGTTTTGTAGCTGAAGACTGAGCCGGGGCTGGGAGGTGTAATGGATGGCATAAATGTGAAGAGCTTGGAGGAGAGGTCAGAGGGCGATGTGGCCAGTCCATCTTCCACAGGCACTCAGGTACAGACACGGTGTTATTCTCACAAGTAGCTTTACCTTCATACATTATTATTTTAGTTTTGGCATTAGATTTGTCAGGTAGGCATGTAGAGATATATGTGTCAGTTAGGCATGGTAAATGTTGACTGATGTGAGCCCATATGTGCAGATGTTGTCTTATTGACCATTTTCTTGCCAAAAATATTACAGTCACGGCATGCAAAGAATATTTTTTGGCTGCTTTCACTGCCTTTTTCTAAGCAGCTATAGTTGGCAAAGAACCTCTATGTCAGCAGAACATGACTGGCTGATCTCTGATCCTCAGTCCTATGGAAGACACTTTGAAAACATTGCTTTGCAAGCTACCAATTACACATCACACTGGAAGAAGATGACCTACAGCAAACATATCCTAGAGAGAAATCTAGTTTGGTTAACTAAAGCTACTTAGAATAAGTAGTTCAAACTACTTTGTAAAAAATAATCAGATTGACAATGTATGTGTGATCAAAATATAATATAAAAAAGTCACATGCCAGCAAAAAATGCTGCTCCGTTGAGTTCATTGCAAAAAGTGTTCACTTGTTCACAGGTCAAACATAAACCAAAAAAAGAGAGAGCGGAAGATAATATACCACTATTCATGGGAAAGTAAAAGGAATGTCAGCTTTGGTTTTGTATACAATGTCCATCAGTCTGGCACCTGCCCTCAGAAACTTACGAGTCCAGCGGCCAGATGCACAACCAGTGTGTACGCACAAAAAACCTGGGTATGCCTTTTTCCACACAGCGCCACAATGATTGAGATTTATAAAACAGAATGAGGCTCTATAAATCTGACGAAAATAATACGTATGCATATTACCTCCTCTATGCATACACAGTTTTAGTCGTGAATCTACACAGAGTTTAATGCATCTGGCTCCAGGTGGGGATACTGCACCAAGCAGGATGACTCAATTAGCCAGGTAACTTCTACAATGCAACAACTTCTCTGAGCATTTGTTATAGCAGTAATACATACCTCATGACTAATTCTGGGTTCAAACGATAATGAAGTAATTACAGTAAAGAAGCAATAGAGAAATAGTAATTTAAAAATTCCTTTCAGGGTCCAAAATTGTAGTTTCAGTAGTTAATTACACAAAATGGCAAAATGGTCATTTAATTACTTGAATAGCTATGCAACTATGAGTATAGTTGAACTACCAGCATGCCACTGAAAAATGTAATTAGATGTACTTCACAACTACCCAACACATACAGATAGATAGATAGATAGATAGATAGATAGATAGATAGATGGAGTAACAACTACTTTGCACAGATGTGAAACCGGAAAAGTACACAATTTGACGTAATACATATTATAATACAGTTGATACAGCTGATAACAGACTGAGTACTTACCTTTTTTTCTTGACCTCCGGTTGCACACCTCAATTCCCCATTTGTATTACTGCGTTTTCCTGCTGCTTTCATGTTTTCATAAAGATGCTTGACATCCTGAAAGTCTGTTGTTCTCCGGATACCATCCCCCTGTGAGTGAAACAGACGGGGAGCTATAACAACAGTCTTCCCTGACAAGCTAGCAGTTAGCAGTTAGCCGTTTATCTCCCGGAGAAACACTTTTAAATCTGAATATTTTTTTACCATTTTGGTTTATAACAATATCCCGCGGCTGGGGGACACCGAGGTGTTTAGTTTTTCTTCAAAAGGCAGACTTTCAACATTGTGCTGTAGAAGATAAACCACACGTTCACGATAAATGCACTCTCTTTTCTGTAACTGTTGCTAACTACGAGCATATGACGTCAACAATAATCAGACTCACCTGGAATCGAATTTGTGTCATCCGCCAAGGTTTTGGGCATGCGCATTGCTGTTTTCCCGCTTCCTATGGAGTCATGCGCAATTAAAACATCACGTGGAAACTACTGTATCCAGCCACTTAAATAATCTAGTAGAATAATAATAAATAACTGCAGCCAGCAACTGCGGATTTTTTTATGCCATGCATCAACCACTTGTGCCCAGGGCTGTATGACAACATTTGTTCAATGTGGTTTAAAATCTTGAAATCTGGTGGGTATAGACATACTTTGGGCAAGTATCTAACAGTAGGCTACAACTTTGAAATGTGTAGACCACATGAAAACTAACACTTTTATCAATAGTCAAAGTCAGGATTTTTAAAAATGAAGGAGAATATAAACATTGTGTAAATTAAATAACTTCTGTAATAAAAAAGAAAATACACTGCATTTTTGTGCGTATCTTTGATATTTAACATAGGATATACTCAAGGAAAATTCAATGTTTTCATTCTGTTGTCATATACACACAGACCTGAAATACACACACATGCACAAACAGGACCTATACATGTACTATTAAATGTAGGATGTTGTAGTGAGCAGTTGGAGGTATGGTGCCTTGCTCAAGGGCACCTCGGTAGTGCCTAGGAGGCAAAATGGCACCTCTCCAGCTATGAGTCCATGCTCCATATTTGGTCCTGATGGGGACTTGAGCCACCAACCCTCTGGTTCCCAACCCAGGTCCCTAAGGTTTAAGCTACTGCATCCCCAGTGACTTCAAAGATACCAAATGGCCCACTTGATTGTGCTCTTTCTCATACTTTATTTAGTCTTTGGGCACATGGTACTGTTTTTTGTCCTAAAATATAATTAAACATAAAGAAAAAAAAAAAACAGTAGTCCCTTGTGCCCATAGACTAAGACACTTTTCAACCAAACCGTGTGACTATTGTTTTTAATTTCTTCAGATCTGTGTAAAGGAAGGAAATTCAAAATATTAGTTGCAAGCACTAATTAGTTGATCCAGAATTATATACATTTCTAAATTCTTTAGTACCACTAAAAACACGCTTTTTTATATAGTTTTCAGCAGGTGGGACTTTACCCCACTTGCCCCAAATAACCCCTTGCCTCTATTTGTACACTTTTTCCCTCAATGTGAGCCATGACCTTCTGATCTGTACCTATGTGTTTCATTAGGACCCTCTTCTGGGTCTACTGGATGGCAGAGATGACTTGGACAAGGAGGACGGGAAGCCTGAACCAGAGGCCATCTATGAAACCAACTGCCACTGGGAGAGCTGTAACAAGGAGTTTGACACACAAGACCAGCTCGTTCATGTGAGAGACACAGCAACCCATAGATATTGCAGGATGGAGAGACAAAAAGGCTGGGAAAATCATATCTATGCCATATCACTTTGATTATTAATGTGTCCCTCTGCTTATCTGTCTACCCAATAGCACATCAACAATGAGCACATCCATGGAGAGAAGAAGGAGTTTGTGTGTCACTGGCAGGAGTGCTCTCGAGAACAGCGGCCTTTCAAAGCCCAGTACATGCTGGTGGTTCATATGCGCAGACACACAGGAGAGAAGCCACATAAGTGCACTGTGAGTGTATCTTAAGTCTCTGTCTGTGTACTCTCTGTCTCTGTTTCTGTCTCTGTTTAGCTATGGGATGTTGCTCTTTTTCTCACACCCTGGCTGTTGTTATAAAACTGTCCTATATATTTCTGTTTTAGTTTGAAGGCTGTAATAAGGCCTACTCTCGCCTGGAGAATTTGAAGACCCACCTGCGCTCTCACACTGGAGAGAAACCTTATGTGTGTGAACATGAAGGCTGCAACAAGGCATTCTCCAATGCTTCAGACCGGGCCAAGCACCAGAACAGAACTCACTCTAATGAGGTAGTGTAGTTTGCACCACTCAAAAGTAATCTAGTTAGAACAATACATTGACCACTTGCTTTATACACTATTAAAAGTAATACTGTAGAGAGCTTTACTAAATATTTTGAATGCTGATAATGTCAATTCAGGAAAAATACACTGACATTAGTTTGTATTGGGCCAAATATAGTAAACTGCTACATTTGAGAGACATTTTCATTACAAGAAAAGTAAATGTTGGTATGCTAGACTGTGTTCACACAAACACAATTCTCCAGACTGACAGATGCTTTGCTCTTTTACAGAAACCTTATGTATGTAAGATTCCCGGCTGCACTAAGCGGTACACAGATCCAAGCTCTTTGCGTAAACATGTAAAGACGGTGCATGGCCCTGAAGCCCACATCACCAAGAAGCATCGCGGAGACACAGGACCTCGACCCCCTGGTACAGCTATGACCCCGGGAGGCCAGAGCTCTGAACTGCTGCTGGAGAAAGAAGAGACACGCAGGGAGGACTGCAAACTATTGGCTCCTGAGACTGCACTGGTGAGTGATGCATTTTATTTAAGTTGGTCCAGTATTAAAAGCAGCACATCCATCCATATTTTCCTGCCATTAGAAAAGGGTTGTCATGGCAATACATTATATTACGTCTTTCAGAAATCCCAGCCGAGCCCGGGTGGTCAGTCCTCCTGCAGTAGTGAACGTTCTCCACTGGGGAGCGCCAACAACAATGACAGTGGAGTGGAGATGAACCTAAATGCAGCTGGCAGCCTGGAGGATCTCACAGCACTGGAGGATGGAGTTGCAGGTGGAGGAGGGGAGCCAGGGAGTGTGGGAACAATGGGAATGTCAGCACAGGCTCTGAAGAGGCTGGAGAACCTGAAGATTGACAAGCTGAAGCAAATCCGCAGGCCGACCCCTCCTGGTCGCTGTGCCAGTAACAAGCTACCTGCACTTCCTGGTATGTTCTCTAATTAAATATACAGATCTCTGTTGTGGACATATTCTTAGTGTTAATCAGTGAAGTCTAAGTTTTTGCTCAAAATAGATTTTTGGTGGCCTGAAAGTTGAATTTTTACAACATGACTGGCCTATGACTGAAAAAGGATTCAGGGATCGTTTCAGTGGGACATCTCAATTTACATTCTTGGTTTGTATTGAGGAACTTTTTCTAAGCTGTTTCCTCCATCTGTATGTTCATTTACAGGTCCAGGGGAGAGCATGGGAATGTGTGCACCTTCTCCACTCCTCTCAAATCGACGAGTCATGGAGCTGTCCAATCACGAGTTAGGAGGTGGCAACTCGATTGGCTGCTCCTCTAATGACAGAAGAGGAAGCGGCACCAGCAGCCTAAGCTCTGCATATACTGTCAGCCGTCGGTCCTCCATGGTATCTCCTTATCTGTCCAGCCGTCGCTCCAGTGAGGTCTCACAAATGGGAGGAACAGGTGGCGGTGGATGTCACCTCATTGGCCCAGAGCAGAGTGGAGGAGACCCCTTATCTCCTGAGACCAATCGCAGAGGAGCTCCATGTCCTGGAGGAGGAGGATTGCCAGGTCTTCCTAATTTAACACCTGCCCAGCAATACAGCCTGAAGGCTAAATATGCTGCAGCAACTGGTGGACCGCCACCTACTCCTTTACCCAATATGGAGCAGCCAGGCACCCCAGGCAGAAGAGGAGGTGTTTTGAGTGAGTACCAGGGGCAGCCTCTGCCTCCCTTCCTTCAACAAGGTGGTCCACGTAGGCACAGTGCCAACACAGAGTATGGCACTGGTGTTATCTACCCTCACCAGGCTCCAGGTAACAACAGTAGGCGAGCCAGTGACCCGGTTCGATCAGTAGCTGACCCACAAGCTCTCCCCAAGCGCTTCAACAGCCTTAATAATGTAGCCATGATGGGCCGAAGGAATGCGCTGCAGCACCGTGGCTCTGACACCAGTCTTTCCCGCCACCTGTACTCCCCTCGGCCACCTAGCATTACGGAGAATGTAATGATGGAGGCTATGGGTATAGAGCCCCACCTTGCTCCTGTGGATGCTAGGGATCGTTCCATGATGATGCCCCCAGGAGAGAGAAACTTCATTGGATACCAGCAACAGCATCAAACTCTTGGAGTAGCTGGAGGTTCTCTTGGAAACCAACTGTCTCCAAGCCATGACTCTCTGAGCTGCCCAGACCAGGGTTACATGCAAGGACACTACCAGAACCAAGGAGGGGAAGTCACCTCCAGGGCTGGTGGAAATCCAATGGGCCAAGCAAGGCCTATTCACTCAGAGGGTATGTCTAATACACTACTCCAACAGGCTGAATACAGTATGAGCACCTGCCAGCTAAGTCCCTCAGGCCCCCATTACCCCAGCATAGGCCAGAGAGGTGATGCTGGAGGCGCCTGGAGTGATTCCCACAGCCAAATCCAAACTTCCAACCATGCTCTCCAGAACCAGCGAGGAATGCAGTATTCAGACCCTAGCCTGCAGCCTCAGCAGACACAAGCTCACTTCAGCAATCAGACAGGCCTCTACAACAGTCCTGATGGAACCCACAAACTCAATATTAAGCCTGAACAGCAGTTCCACCCTGGGATGGGAGGTGGGAATGCCTGTCAAAGTGCTAAGCTCCAACAGCAGCGTATGCTCGTCCAGCAGACTCAGGGTTACCCACAACAGACAGGCCAGGTCCTGATGAGAAACTCTAACAATCCCAGCTGTGATTTTCAAGGGCAGAACCAGAACTCGTTCCCCAGTGGAGGGGGCTTGAGCTTGGGCTGTGCTGGTACTGCACTCTCTGATGGGCAGAGGTCAGAAACCCCCATGATGCAGGTGAAGGAGATGATGGTGAGGAACTATGTACAGTCACAGCAAGCACTCATGTGGGAGCAGCAACAAGAACAGCAGCAGCAGAGTGGAATAAAGCCTCCTCCTCTATCTGATAACATTGATATGAGTGCCCAGACAGCGATGATGCAGCACAGTCCACAGCACCAAAACCAGAATCTTTACTCCAACCAGCCCTATCCGTCCTACCCCAACCAGAACCTGGTTATGAGCCCTCCATCCCACAGCCGAGGGCCCAGCTCCGTGACACCTAAAGACCAACAGCTGACAGGTCTCCAAGGCTGTTATGGCCAGGAGATGGTGGTCCCCAGGCCCCCACCGGGACCGAAAGTTCTCAGCCGCCAGAACAGCCTGTCACAGGCAGGAGGAAGCTACCTGGGCAGCCCACCCCACCTCAGCCCCGTCCACTCAACTTCCAGCCCCAGGCGAGCGGTTCGACTTCCTCCAGTTCAGCATCCACAGCACCAGCAAAATGAAATGTTCTCTCCTTCCAACAACAACAACATGTACTATTCAGGTCAGATAAACATGGATATGAACAAACACATGGACCCCCAGAATGGACCTTGTCTCAACCAGCAGCACAGTATGGAACCCAACCTGGACCCAACAGGTGGCACAAAGCCTGCCCCTATGGCTCCCTATCCTGAATCTGGCCCCATCTCCAATGCCTTAGAAAACCTGGACCTTGATAATGCGCGTATAGATTTCACCTCCATCATCGATGATGCTGAGTCTTCCTCATTCAGCCCAATCAACAATCCCCTTCAGGCTCAGCCAGGGTCTTCCTCACAGGCCTCATCCCGCCTCACCACACCCCAGACTTCTGTCAGCCTAGCTGCAGGCTCTGGCCTGTCTAACATGGCTGTAGGCGACATGACGTCCATGCTTACCTCGCTGGCTGGGGAGAATAAATACCTGAACACACTGTCTTAGAAGGAGACTTTGGGTTATCTTTTTTCCAGACCAATCAAGTTGAGGCCTTGACCAGTTCTTAATGTTTTAATTGAGATCCCACATAGAAATGTATGCAGCCTAACGTCCAAAGGGTAACCAGGCTGGGATTTAAAACACTTAAATGCTGTTGCTCATATTGATTTTACATGGTACATTGCAAGGAAGTTAAGTTACGGTAAGGTAGACAAACTTTTGAGGGGATCATTTCATGCTATGGATCAGGAGTCTGGGCTTTTTTATACATCCCCATAAGCCTTTACACACAAACCCAACACGTGAACCTTTATTCGAGCCAGGATCTTGAACTTCTGTAGGGTCTGTTGCTACTGGATACACATGTAACAGTAATAATGACAGGTTAAAGTATGTTTTGGTTGGAAGCTGAGACTAAGCTGTGATCCTATCACAGGTTTCAAAAGTGTTAAGAATCTCCACCCCAAACCTTAAAGCCAAAGGTGCCTGATCAACCTCCCTCGCTGTATTGTTCCTTTGCTGCCTTGGTACTTGGTATTTTTCTGTGCCTTACTGTAAGACACAGAGCGATATGCCTGATATGAAATTGATACTGAACTTTATCCGAAACAGGCATTCCGGTCACATGGGGCTGTGGCAACAGTGGAGCAGAGAAGGATGCATGTAAATACGTTTTATATACATTTATATATGTTGTGTATATGACAATGAGACGGTGGGTAAATCATCCTCCGTCTTGTGATAGACTGCTTGGATCCTGAAGGCCAATGTTGAGACGGGACTTTCTAAGGTGGTTGTTTGAGAAGCTGAGTGAAGACTAAAGTTATGCTTTTTAGTGATTGAGAAATGATTTCTCGGTGCTACTAAATATTAATCTGTATTGCTAGGGATTTCTTCCTCGTCAGGAACAACACACTCTATAGTGGCATATCAGTATTCCCACACATGCACAAATGCAGTCACAAACACTCACAGCCTACACATAGACACTCAGGACTCGTTGGTGTTTGAATCTTTGGTGTTCAGATTACATGTATGTTGTAACTGCCTTTCCAGACAGAGAGTTTGCACTCCACATGTTTACTGTAAGTGTTCCTAAAGCAGCTGTGTACTTATTTTTTTCCCCATGGTGTTTATAATTGCAAAACAGAAAGTTATTTGCTCTTTCTAAGGTACATACATAGGGGATAATAAGTAAAGCTCAAATATTGTACATGTGCAACAGTCCCCTCTACATTACAGTATGTCTGATATATTCAAACATTAACCTGACCTGTGACTCGTACATGACTCAGCTGAGGATGACGGCTATTTTGAATGAAACCCGAGTCAGCTGGTGTGTATGTTTTAGCAGATCAGTAATAGTTGCCTATGTTTGAGGTACATTCATAATATAGTGCTGCTGCACTTTGGCTCTAATCCCAAAGAGGAGTTATTTGGAAATTCTGCATTACTAAATAAGGATAGGAAGCCAAGAAGCGGGATTTTATCAGTCGCTACCACTTTAATGAAACACATATTATCATGGGTACACAGAGGTACTTGTTTTTTGCAACTATTGAGCTGTATCATACAGAAGAAGGCTGCAGCTCTTGATAGGAGAACTAATTTTACACTGTGGCTTTGCACTGACTACAGCACTGTGTGGAAAGGTCTCTGTCTCTTGTGACTGTTCACGTGAACCTCATTTTGATAGCGATAAAGAAATATCACAGTATTTTTTTAATAGTCATTCAAGAACACATCTGAGCACAGCTAGGCTCAATAAGGCCACATTAAAGTATTGCTTCAGCATTTCACGAGACTTGTCAGAGTAAAATAGTCGCCTCACTTCAAAGTTTACTAAGCATTAGCGGGAAAAAACATTTCTCCATTTTGGAAAAAGTGTACAACCTACCAAAGACACCTTAAAATGACTGAGAACAAGATGCACAAATAGTCTATTTTAACACGACACTAACACTAGCAATAGGGGCATGAACATTGACTGATAGTGCTGTTCTTTAGAATGTATGAGATGTTTTGTATAAAATTATCTTTTTATATTAATGAACTTTATGGATGTTGCCTTCTATGTGTGCATTTTTTTTTTATAACTGTCATCCTTTATTCTGACTTTTTTTTGCTGGCAAAAGACTATCACCTTTAGCAACAGAAAGCTATAATAGTAGCATTAACTACAATAGACAAAAGCCAAGTGTTATATTTTGTGTACAATTTTCTACATTTTTATACAAATGTGCTATATTTTACCAGTTTATGAATAAAGATGTTCAGTGGGATGGATGCAGAGGGTTTGTCAAAACTTCTTCTTTTCATGTCCGTTGTTGTAAAGTGATGTGGCTGTGTGTTTTATTACAGCACACACTGATACTACTGAAATACTGTGAAGAGCCATATCTATACACTGTACACATCATGGAGGTTTTAAGTACAGACATGGGTATAACGCCTGCTCTGCTGGATGACATGTCACTGTGCCTGATGGATTAATGCAATGACGTCTTTCCTCCAATAGAGTGCAGCACAGCCTGAAAACAAGGAAAAATAGCCAACAGAATTTCTCTTTCATTCACCACAAAAGAAGCCCCCATAGCATAACTTGAATGCTGCACACATTGTCTATAGCAGGCAGTTAAACTATATTCTGTGAAAATATTAGTGCAAGAAACCACTAATGCTACAGTTACTATAGGCACATAAACCGTGGTAAGTTTTAAGAGGTCATGCTTTAAATACATCATATTATAGATGCGTCACAAAACATCCCTGTAAGCAGTTAAACTATATTCTGCATAATGGAGATCCAACATTTTACCCCCAGATTACTGAAAGCCTAACCAAATGACAAAGCAGAGGACATTCATCCTAAATCATCTTTCCTTTTGTCTTTATCCTAATTGGAAAAACCCTTGTTATGAGTATGATTTAAAACCTGCCTGTCACGACAGCCTATTATGAGCTGCAGGGATCTGCTAGGCTGCAAAAGAAAGTAAGTGGATGAGCATTAAAAATGGCTGCTCTTGGTGACATCAGTGCCTGGACGGGCTCTCTGTGGTCAGTGGGGACTGGCACTGTGGGCCGCCGAATGCTTTCAGAAAGAAAAACTACACAAACTTGCTCGTAAAATATTATCAACATGACATCAAATAAGAGGAGACGGTGGGAAAGAAATGGGAGTAAAAAAAAAGTTCATACCCATAACACTGTTTTATATGATAGTATACACCAGGGGTTTCCCAGTCTTTTTTTTTGCTTGTGACTCCATAAAATGAGTTCATGTCTATTTGTGACCTCACATCACAGGATATGGTAGTGTGGAAGTGAGTTATGAGCAGTGTAACCAAATAGTGATTTTTCCCCCTCAGACTGAAGCATAATTAGAGAAAAGACATAAAGAAACAGAAATCTAATTTTGTGTATTTTTTGTCTCTCTCACATCTCTTACATAACCCTGCGACCTCTCAGATTTAGCTTGGGACCCAATGAAGTATCCCTCCACCAGACACAGAACTACTTACTTAGCTACATCACAGCAAAGTAAACGTAATAATCTTATCATAGATACTTGTAATTCAATTTGGGAAATAACTCCATTGCTACTAAACATATACATGTCAAATGTCTTGTCGAGCAGTTTAAAATCATGTAACAAACATAGTCCCGGTCAAATCGCATCGCCTTCTCTAAATAGGTGCGCAAGAACGGTAACCATAGCAACAGTGTATCTGCTAGCAGTTAATGCTAGCTAAACTAGCTAACTCTCACTTTTAGCGAACAGAATAATGGGTTAAACTGACTACAAGAAAACTTTGAAAATGTCCTGACGATTTTAACACGCCTGTGGTAAGTGGCAATACGCTCCAGTATCAAAGTACAATATCAGAATATCCTCATAGCCTAAGAAAATAACGGACTTCTCCATCTTGTCCCGTTACTTTCGTCACTTTATATAACACCTTGTCCTGTGCTAACGCTGCCATGTAATCCGCTGTTCTCTGGTGAACTAAAACAGTAACTTTTTTAATGTGATATTTTTAAAACGGTATCACCACCATTACTTTTTACAGTACTGGCTCATTTCGGTTCAGGGGCCTCAGTGTGCTTAGACTATATTGGCATTGTGGTGTTGTGGCATGGCACAGTAGACTCACGGCAGCCACTACAGCCTGGCAGTGATGCTGAAGTTGACTCATATGCTCCAAGGCGAGGGGAAGTTCTCCTGACGGACTACTGATCTGCAATCTGGCATAAGCTATCCAGATTTGTTATTTGAAACAATAGCTCAATCCCCCACAACAGGGTCAAATGGGGTGTTGACATGGAGGACAGCTGATAGGAGATAATAGGGAGAAGAATAACATTTTACAGCTCACAAGTCTATTGCAACATGTTGAATACATTTGTGAAAATATCAGTGCAAGAAACAGCTACTATAACCCATACACCTTGATAAAAGTCACCCAGAAAATGTACCAGATCATATCCTAGATCAGAAATATGTAGGCTACAACACATTAGAAGTGGTGTTCACTCTTGAAAACTACATTCAGACTGTCATCATTGCAGTGAGGTGCACTGACTGAAAGAAACCAGCTTTGGACACATGATTGATGTAAATATTAAATAGGCCTGCTGTATTTGTGTAATGTTTAACTTTACCTATTTGACACAGCCACATAAATTCAGATCTAAAGCTTTGTGACCTTCACTGATACATTTCCTGGAAACATTGTCTTGTCTCTTGCCTCAGGCCAAAGTGATTGTTATGCAAAATGACCGTAGCTTCTTTCTCACCACAAAATTAGAAAGTGAGCACGCCTTTGTATTTTCATACTATATTCTTGAACAGGTTTGAGCTATAGCCTAGGCTTTAATGTAAAAAGTTCGACGGCGCTGATGCAAAGACAGTGTTTTCGCCTCTCTACAATGTGATCTGCTCTTTTCTGTAGAGTTACAAATGGAAATGCCAAAATAAGAGTTTTTTCAAATGCAAAGAAGTGGGCAGCATAATGACTTTTCTCTTTTCTTGTCTTGCCATTCAGAGGGAGGCTTTTCTTTTCCTTTGTCACTTAGGTTGGCATATAATTAACTCCTGCTTAATATGCTGTTTAAGGGCTCTCCTCCCCATGCAAGAAGCTTTGAACCATAGACCACAGTCGGGGACAAAACCCCAGTGGGACTGCTTCCTCCATAGTCCTCCTTGTGTGTGTATGTGTGTGTGTGTGTGTGTGTGTGTTGTTGTTTTAACAAGACAGTAGAAAGCTAAACCTATGCCGCCGCAGCATTGCTGGGTCCTCATTTTACACCGCACAACTATTAAACCAAAATAAGACTGTGCATAAACATACCAATCTTAGTCATAGTCCATCAGTAATCAACTGAATAAACCCTTCAAACGGTGCGTAATTAAGTGCATCTAAAAGAAGTATGTAAATTAAGAGGGCTATTCTGTGAATGGTTGATTTATCTTTGATTGGTTAAACCCGTCGAAAGCAGTATGGCATTTTTATTAAAGTTGGATACATAATAAAACCTAAAGCTCTAAACTTCAGGTAGCTTGTACAATTATATACTATACATTTAAACAAATCAGATGTAAGAAATGTATAATTTGATCAAACTCATTGGACTTTTTGAATTATAAAAACACTTAACCCAAAGCACTGAAATACTGCGTGGACACATATAACCATAACTTATTAAAAAAGCAGCTCCCAGGACCTCTGAAGCACCTCTGCACCTCTGTGACCCTCATCTGTAGCAAAGTTTATTGCCCCCTCCTCATCCACCTCCTCTCCTCCCTCTCCTCTATCCATCCCACCACAAAGAGCCGTGATGACCCCTCTGTCCCTCTCTTTCTTCGGCCCTCCACTCCCTCCCCACCTTCAGGATGCTTTCTCTTCCAGAATCCATTAAGAGACAAACCCCCAGCAGTAGCCACGATGGGCGAAGGAAAGAAAGGGGGGATGTATTTTTGTTTTTCCACCATGAGCTGATGATGTAGCGAAAAAGGTGTCACTGAAAATGTGACCTTGGGCTCATGCAGTGTTGAATAAGTAGCAGTGTTGAGGTGCTTGGGGTTGAAGTTATTGTTGGGTATACAGAAAGGGAAGGAGTCAGAATTATGTTGTGGCGTTATAAAATAAATATATGCTACAATGTGAAGTCTTATGGTTGTATTACCTAGATGTGTGTGATGTTTTTTTGTGCATTAAGTTGTCTCTTGTTTCATAATATATCTACATGGACTAAAACAATTAATTTGTAGTGACTTTGTATACTAATCCAATATGTTTTATAGTGTGGTTAACTCCTAAATTCATGTATGATTATAATTAATTTGTTGTGGGGGATTTAGTGTTACAATCATCTATCTTAAAAAAAAAGTCTGTGTGGGTAATCTGTCCTTTACTTCCCAGTTTGTTTACTTCGCACAGACTCTATAGCAGGCCACATTATGCGCCGTGAAAAGCTACCCGGCTCGCTTGCATTATCTCGCAGAGTTACTAAGAGGTGGGGGGCACTAGAAAGCCAAGGTGGGGGTCCTGAACGCCGCGTTAGAGTTTTATTTCGGATGTTTTTTTCAGTTGCAAAACAGATTACGGTCCAGGTTGCAACACAAAGGACTGTCAATGCACCACTTCCTACAGCCATCCAGGGGTGAATGGGGCGCAGGACGGGGTCCACTCCAGGGTACTTGAGCGCAGGTGCGAGGTGCATAACAGTCGAGCCATAAAACACGGTGGGGAGGTTGGAGAGAGGGGGTGCGCACATACCTGTTGTCATTAACCTGCAGTTAGAGTAATCTCCTCGTGCTGAAAATGTAGCAAAATGGAGTTAACAGCCCAATTTGCACCTCGTAGAGGAGCCCATGGATTTGGGTTAAGACGCTGTGCCCACTAAGCTCTCTCTCTGAGGAGTTTGCGTTCCAGATCCAGATGCAGATCCTCAAGACGCTTTTCTGATCTGATTGCTTCAAAATTGCACATGTAATGAGGAAAAGTAAAGATGGAAAAACAGCAAGCATGAATCGCAATTCATCGATTAAGTCCTCAAGCCCAATTTCCTCTAAATAACTTAGCAATAAACTTTAGACTTAATACGCAGAAGCAATGCGCAAGCTGTATTCGTAAATTATAACGTATTCTTTATGTGATGCACGAAGGAAAAGAAGTGTAACCCCACGTTTAGATGGAGAAAATGAGAACATGCTGATACATCGCCGCTGTCGGGATTCCCTCTCTGAAGAGGAGGTGCAATGTGGCGGATTCGGGACAATGTTTTGTCAAAGTATAACGGGTGTTATAACTTGTAGGCTAAAAGAACAGGTCTCACTAATGCTGACTCCTTTGCAAATTAGGAAGGTGCTCAGCTCACGATGCCAAGACTGACCTCAGGGCCAACCTCTGCTGCTGACATCACTCCTCCTCACGGCTCGTCGCCTCTGCTTGGAGTCCCATCAAGGTCTGAGTCTCCCGCTGTGACCGAAGGCGATGCCTCATCACCATTCATTCTCAGGCAGGCACTCAGGACAAACACACAGTCGCACCGCTCCCCTGGACAACTTTTTGTGAGACGAAATAAAGCGTGATGATGACAGAAGAAAGCAGGGGCAAGCGGAGGAAACAAGCCAACCCCAGGAGGAATCGAGGTAAGAAACGTGCAGCGCTGTAAAGTTTTAATAAGTTGGTAAATGATGCAGACAGCTGTTGCTGCAGCGGATAGAGAGCCCTCATGCGATCCGCGTTGATTCCCTCTGCAGTCTGTTGAAAAACTAACTCTAAATATTGTATTATGGCTGTGTAGTTTGCTGCACAGCAGTTTGACTACATTCATGTTTCAGATGCACGTTTTTGCGTTCATGGCTCGTGATTGCCTCGCAGCATAAATTGCAGGGATGAGCAGTCAACTTTCGTCAGGTTGGCATCCGCTGGGATTATTCTACCTGTGCGCACATCTGGGCAAAACCCTGAAATAAAGCCCACAGACTGTGGCTGCATGCGTTTTGTGAAATCTCATAACCATTCCATATTTTATATACCTCAAAAAGTTATTTTCTTAATCAATGGTAAATCATCAGTGGTTCAGATGGATTCTCAGTCTTAGAAACTTCTCTTAAAGTCAGACTTTGATTTTGTTATTTTAACTAAGAAATATTTTTTCATCAAACACACTTCTTACAGTCCACTGTTGGTGCACCTTTCTGTGACTTTCTTTGAGACTTAAACTTTCTAGGATCTTGTTCCCTTATTACCTATCTGTGTCCTCCTATGCAACATGACATGTTATTTTTTCACAAGTTTGATACTGTTTTGATACACATTTTAAATATAGAGTAAACTGCATCACAAGTAATAAGATAAAAGTAGCTTAGGTGGGATTTACAACTGATCTAACCCCGAGGCTTCACTTGAGCTACAGTGTCGTACATTTCCCAACTTTTTTTTGTCAAATCTCATAATCATTTGCATGATAAAAATCTGCACAGACAGTAAAATATTACATTTGAAAATCTATCACAGTTGGTGTTTCTGTAGTTTTTCTGTCACATATAAAGGTTTTTCAAGCATGCATTTATTTATAGCAGCTCACCGTGTGCATGTGGGATTAATTCGGCTGCACAGTTTGAATTCTAACATGACGATCAATCACCTTATCTAGAATATGTGGTAAGCCTGAGATGACCTTAAAGCTATACATGATGTCAGTTATCAGTTTCTGTGAATGCTTCCTACAGCAGAACTGAGATGAACTTCTGAGCAGTATTCTCCCAATTAAGAGACTGTGTTCAAACTTTGTTCTATGCATGTGGTGGTTCCTTGTTTGTGTGTGTGGCTTTGAAGTCACAAACACAAGTAAGGATACACACACCTGTTCATGGATGCACTTATAAACATTTATTCTTCTGTTCAGTTGATAAGGACTGGAAATTTATGTGAGAGTCAGATCCTACTTCCCGAACCCAAAGCAAACAGAAATTATCCACAACACTGACTGCTTCTCTAACCTTTAATTTAACTTGCAACCCCTTTATAAACAGCCAAAATGAAAACCCAACCTTGAACCCTTAAACCCAAATAAAACTAAATTTTCCTAATACTGATGGGGTTTGCGGGCGACGTGTGCCAGCCAGTGCCTTGCTGCTGGCTCTGTATTTAATGCAAAGTTGTTGGGTGATGCAGGAGAAGCTGTGAGGTACCCCAAACAAACCTAACCATCATCCCAAATGCAAACATAGCCATAAACCAAGACAAAAACACATAATTAAGTCAGTGTCTAATGTTTTTTGTCATCTTGCTATCACTGAGAGGATATTTTTTTTCACTTCAGAAACAGAGCACACAAACACAAACATGGCTGTTTTTATTCCCAACTCTTTTGAGGTTCATGAAAGCCATTGCAAACCACGCGGCGTGCTTGTTTGCCTCTGATGTGACACACAACCGCCATAAACCTATTTGCTGTAAGGAGCCTGTTAACTTATATAGTTTATTGGTTTGCTGTAAGTGTTTCCTCATTTTATTCAGGGAGGTGTGAAGCTCAGCAAAGTGTCACCAGGGTGAGATCTTCGCTGGCTGCTTCGCGATAACGGGTGCTCGTGTGTGCATGCGTACACACACATGCACACTCTCACCTTTGACTGTCACGTAGCAGTTTGTCGACCGACTTAACTCTATTCCACAAATCAGCCACATCACACTACCGTGACAGCTATCAGCAGAAAAGGCACACTTACTGACAAGGACCTGTCACTTATCAGACCACCAGTAAAAACAGTCCAGTTCCTTTAATTCCTGCAGTGACCTCAGAGGAAAGATAAGCATCACCTCTGGTCAATTTCTGGTAACTTTTATCATTTCATGTTGCATCTTGAATAAGTGGAGGCGTTTTAAAGGCGTATGTAAAGAAACTAAAAAAACAGGAAATGTCAGACTGTTTTATTTAATATACTCTACATGTATTATCAATTAGGACATAAGTTCAAGTTGCTTTCTCTCCCAATTGCACTACGAATTGTTACTGAATCTACATGCATGCCTGCCTTGATGGCATGCTTATGTGTGAGTGAGGGCTCGTTGCGTGTACAGTACATCCTCGTGTCAGTGTAGAAATGTGTGTATTAAAGCTCTGTGTTGGATTTGGAATGTACTGGGCTGGAGGCGGCTGTGCGAGTAGGGAGTTAAAGGTCCTTGATAAAACCAAATGAATTTGGCAGGCCCGACTCATAAGACAGCGATTTTGGGGATCTTTTCCAAACCAGAAGAAAGAGAAAAAACACAGGCTGACTTTTCTTCTCTCTCCAAGGCGCCTATTGATTATGTCTCTGTCTCCCTCAATAAAACTGTCAATGTTCACCAATCTTAAGCAACGTGAGGAAATTACTACCCTTCATTCCTGGCAGATTGAAAACAGTCCCGAGACAATGGAAGGAAATGTATCCATTTGAAATGATGACCTGTATTTACTGGCTGTGAGTGAGAGATCTGAGTTTCAAAGAGTGTGAAATAATTAGCTGCGCTTCAGGCCCGTAGACACAGTCAGTTAAACCCATGATTCTGACACTGTGGGGTCATTTGCCTGTTCCCTTAATGAGAGTGAGATAATAGTGGCATTCATTCCATGTTTTGTAATCAACAAAATTGTTTTTTGATAAGCTGTACTCACTCTCCTGTGCACAGGGAAAACTTTATAAAATTACTGGATGATGAATGGAGGCGATGATAAATCTATTCTTTTACAGTGAAATACATGTATGAAGAAACTGAAGAAAATTACTGAAGGGCTCAATTCAGTTTTTTGAAGACAACTTTAATGAAGCAACCCTTTAAAATCTGTTCCCTGTCTTAATGAATTTCATAAAAAATACTTTGTTAGTGCAGCACTGCCTCTTCGCAGAGGCAACACGGTTTAGATTCCAGTTTTTAAATATGTCATTTATTTAAAGTCTTCTGGCTGTGCTATGTACAGGCTTTCCGCTGCTCTCAAACTCAGCAGGCGTCTTCGTCAGAATGACATCCGCACAACTGATCAGACTCATTCAAGCCCCTCGCTCTTGAATCAGATCAAGGATTGCGTTTCATGAGCACCCTTACAAACATAATTTAGTCCCATTGCCTTGTGCTTTATGTTTTGTTAGTCCATGAAAAAAAACTTGCTCTGTTGTTGAGTTGATGTGCCTTTTTAAGAGAGAGCGTTCTCTCTCCCTGTTTCCCTCACTCCCTCTTTCTCGTTTTTCTTCTTTTTTCAAGTGCCAATTTATTTAAACTCCTTTCCCCTTTTCTTCTTTCTCCTTCATTGATTTCCAAACCCCAGTCTTTGTATGCAGCTGGGGCCCAGCTGTGTGTCTGTGACTGTGTATGTGTGTGCATACATGTGTGTGTATGTGTGTGTGTTTGTGTGGGTTTTTCTGGCACAGTGCTGCCACAGTGAGCATAGCGCACTGTACACAAAGGACTTGAGCAGCAAAAAAGAGAGAGAAAAAGAGAAAGAGAGAGAATAGAGGGAAAACATTTGAACGTTAAAGACTGATGCGCTTGTACAGTACAGAGTGGAGGGGCCGGGCCTTTTTGGACTGGGCCTGCTTTAACGGCAGATGTATCGGCGCTCTGGGATGAGGGGTGGGGAGAGCGAGACAGCAATGAAGAGCCCAGGCACCACAGTTTATTACCAGGACTCTTCAAGGGGCTCAGCTCAGGCGTCAGTACCAGCGGGTGGGAGGGACAGAGGAGGAAGAAAGGAGAGGAGGATGACAGAGGTGGGGAACTGATGGGGTTGACAGGGCTGGAGACAGCGAAAACAGTTCCTCGGCGTGAGAAGACAAGAGATGGAGGGGTTGAGGGGCGTGAGGGGTAGAGACAGAAGAGACGGGACGGGCGACAGAGTGTGGGATAATCTAAGTGTTTCCTCATTTGTTCCTCAGCGTTCCCACAGCTCCAAGTGTCACAGATTTCTCCCATCCTAGCTCTGTGTGTTCGATGCCAGATCTGCACAGCAGTAACGGGGAATCCCTTGATTGAGTCCCTCTGGTATTTTTCACATGTTTATTCGATTATTGCTCATTCTGATGTTTCAGATGTAGCCACAGCAGTCCCATGTCTTTCTGTACATTCCTGCCGCGTGGCTGCCACACTGTTGATCCACTCCAGGAGGAATTATTTGGAAAGTTTTTTGGTGCCATTGCAGGATTAATGCATGCAGAGGGGTTTTCTGCTATATTAGCTCCTGCACATGACTGTTTGGAGTTGCAGGATCTCTTTTGTGGAGATGTTGCAGCAACGGCATTTCCTTTTCTACACTTCTGCATACAATTTGTCTTTTAAATCCATGTGGGCTGCACACAGAAATTAAACCTTTATTCAGACAATCACAATCAGATGCCTTAGTAGATGAAGGTCAAATGTAATGTAATCATCATCAACAACTGAACAACTGCTCCAGTAATTGTTTTTTTTTTCTTTTTAGGTTTTCATACAATTCTGTAGCTGTAGATGTATTCAAATTTTGGTCGAAGCATGTATGCTTTAGCCTCAAAATGCTATATTACTTAATAACAATCGTACTAAACTATCAAGTCAACACCAGCAACTTCTTCGTGCTGTAAGGTAAAATTATTGTTTCTGTCAATAGAGTCGAGTGGCTTTGAAGAGAGCTTAGATAACGGTTTCAGTTCCTCTTTGGAAAGGTCTGCCTGACGATAAGGTAAAGCGGTAAATAATCTTAATTTGCATACACTTAAACTGATGTCAATTTACTTTTGATGGTGCTTTTTTTAGGAGGCTAAAAATACATTTTGCTGTTGCTCCCGTCCACAGCAACCAAGCTCCTTTGACAGAAAGACTAATTTTACTCTGCAGAACACACAGAGTTACTAGTTTCCTCCGCTGCTGATCGGTTAGTTAGTAAGAGTTAGCGCGTGACTTCTGGAACTGAACTAAAGTGGCGTCCATTGCAATAGGCTATGTTGCTTTGCTTCTGTGCCTAGTATTCCTGTCTGCTTCTCCACACCGGAAGTGTGCGGACTGTGGGGGTGGATCGGCACTGGAATCTACACCACCGCTTTTGATAATGGTTGAGTGAAAGTCTCCATTTGAAAAATATGGAAAAGAACGCAGATGGACCCGCCTTTATTGTCCTAATAGACTAGAATAGTACAGTGGTGAACACGTCTTCATTAGAAACTTGAGAGCTGAGTCTAAGGATCACACTCCTCTAAACTGTAAGATCACACAAATAGCCACAGATCTTGTGAGGTGTGTGTGTGTGTGTGTGTGTGTGTGTGTGTGGGTGTGCACATGTGCGCGCGCCTGTGTGAATGTGTGTGTGTGTGTGTGTGTATAGGTGCCTCTGGGTATGCACTTTTCACACATATAACACCAGCTGTATTTTTGCGGCTTCTCACTTATATACAGGCATTTCTATTTTCACATCAAAGGCATTTTATCTGATAGAGAAGGTTTACATACTGTACAGTTTGATGTTGCAAATTGATCCCTCTTCATTCTTGACATATGCCATTTGCAGTGCTATTATTACATTCTTTGTCGTTGCTTTGGCAAGACTCCTCGTCATTAAGTCTATTTGTGGATCTTCCTTTTGTGCAGACAGCCTGGGTATTGTGTGTTTGATATGCTGCACATGTCTGACAGAAGAAAGAGGTTAAAACTATCCAGATAGGCAGGCTCTCTGCACACAATTTATAGATATGTGCTGTTTTATCACACCTCAAATTAAATTTGGAAACCCTGCTTCAGCTGTCATGTATTACAAGGCCCAGATGGGTGGCAGAGAGAGAGAGAGGAGAGCAAGACAAAGAGACAAGGAGAGAGAGAAGAGGAGCCTGGCAGAGCCACTCAGCTGGCTGAGAGTGTGCCAGTGTCTGCCAGCGAAGGGGCTTGATATAGCAGAGCAGCAGGTTGAAAGAGGAACAGTTTGATACGTGGTGTGTATCAGCAACAGACAGGAGTGGCATTTGTGTAGGACCTGCCTCAATCACCTCAGAGGCAAGAAAACCTCAAACCTGCTGGTGTTTTTGGTTTCATCAGTTTAACACTCACTGTGTTTGTTTTTCTGACTTGCTTCTCTTCCTTTTTTTCTGCCTGCCTTTCAGTCTTTACACCTCTCACTGAGTCCAAGTCCATTGTCTTATTGTCTACATGTTTTAAAGCCAAAAACTAGTAACTTCGTCTTGTGAGAATCTGTCATTACACTCACCATTAGCACTATGAACACTTACTGCAGCTCACTATAAATAATATACAACTTAACAGATGTATCAAAAGAATAATCAATTAAAACATTTAATTGTGAACTGAATTCACTTTCTGATGACTGACAAACAAAGGAATTTTGTCTCTCCAGACTAAAGAGACGTTGGCGTTATATAAAACATGTGCTCTTTATGGATTAATAGGAGTCTACCAACGGAGTGGTGGGTGAAATGGATTGTCTTTTACTGTATGTGTTGTTTAATGATATGATACGTGTAACGATAGTATATTTTCTGGAAAAACAAAGAAATGCTCGTAGATAAAATAATCAGACAAGGACTGGGACAAACAGTTGTTATTGTTATTGATTAATGTTTCAGTCATTTCATTTTGATTAATATATTAATTGTTTAGTCCAAGGGTGTAGATTTTGTCTCAACATTTGGGGAGAGGCATACAAAGGGGAAGGTCTTGAGGTCCACCGCCAGAATCTTGAGCAATAAACACTTAGTTTCCGGCATTCTGGGGTATTTTTATGCACCAATTTGTGCCCTTTCTCTATCAATTTATGGTGAAAATGTCATTGTACTTTCTGCGTCAATTCTGCAGATTTGATTCTTCTTCCTTCTGTTTTTTGGCAGATTGCAACCATTTGCAGTTTGCACACAGCCTTCACCTACTTTACCAGAGGAATTGTTGCATCTGTGAGTCAGGTTTTAGCAGTTTTTAGAAATAAAAGTCCTCTGCTACTTTCATGTTGTCAATAGGGGGGGCCTGATTTATAATTTCTTAATTTTGAGGAGGAAGTATCCTCTGCATTCCTCAAAAATCTACGCCTATGGTTTAGTCTATGAAATGTCACTAAATCGTGGAAAAATATTTGCTAGACCCAAGAGCCAGGGGTGAATTAACAATCCATAACACACATTTGAGAAGCTGATCGATAAATGACCTAGAGGATTAATATATTAACAATTAATTTTCTGTTGATTTAGTAATCAGCTCTAAATTAGACCATTGGGTGATATTAAAGAGAATACCACTATAGTATAATCAGTACGGAAAAATAGCAGATAATGTAACGTCATAATGTCCAGCCCTACCTATATGTGTAGATTTTGTCAGGGGTAAACAGCGGACACATCCACCTCAATATTTATTTGTCCCCCACAATAAAACCATGAAAGTAGCAGAGGGCTTTTTATTTCGACAAATTGCGAGAATGAAACTCACAGACGTAACAATGCCTCTGGTAAAGACGGTGGTGGCAGTGTGCAACCACAAAAGCAATCTGCCATACAGTGTAAAAAAAGATGAAGCAGCTATGTCGGGTTGAAGCAGGAAGCTATGTGACATTTCTGTCATAAGATGAAAGTTGGTCCATAAAAGTTCACCAGAACGCTGGAAATGAAGTGTTTGATGCTTAAAATTTCTTTCAGGAGGACTCCCAGACCCCCCATTTAATATTTCACCCCCAAAATGTTGAAACAAACCTACACCCTTGCCCCTACCCCATAGTATTTATGTATAAACCATGATCAGAAATTCTAGCTGCAAACAAGGGTTGGTACTTGTCTCAGCCCAGGTGAGAAAACAAAGTAAAACTTGGACTGACAACAAGAAAAGCATGGGTGAGGTCAGCCAGCAATCTCCCGCTCTGTCTCCCTGTACCTGTGATCACCTGGCACCACCTTCATCTGACCTGCACATCCCACTCTCTTTACACACACACACACACACACACACACACTAACACACACAGATACTGTACATAAACATAGTTACCTGTGAGGGAGTGAACACATTCCATCATGGAGCTAACACGCTTCACTGATCTTTGGGCCCACCTGAAACACTGGAGTCTTTAGGTCTTAAATTTTATACACATTTCTATCTATCTGACTCCCTTCCCCTCTCTCCCTCAATCTCTGTTTCTTTTGCTGGCAACGTCTCATTTTAACACATTTCCACTTAGTCTCCACCAGACACTTTTCGAGGCAGTGAAGGCATGGCCTTCTCAAGTTTTTTATTGGCAATAAATGTGTTCATTCATTAAGTCAGTCAGCCATTCACTCGTGTTATTACTGGTACCAGAAAAGTATCTCCAAAGAAATACTTCACATGTACATATCACATCACAAATCAGGGTCACAATGAGTGACTGAAAGTAATGAGAATACCATTTTGGTAATGGCTCATGCCTTTAAACAGAAATCACACTCGTCAAACTACAACTCTCAGACTGAGCAAAGACGTTAATGTTTGCTAGCACGTGCATTATTAGATCTTCAAGTTAATCTTCAGTAGCTCAGGTATGATAAAGAGCAGGATCCATACACCGGAAGTATTTTGTGTTAAAAAGGAAGCAACGCAAATGATATCAGCATACACTGGTTCACTCTGTCATTTATCACTGCGTAACAATCTAGTAAATAGTCTTATCTCATCTTTTTTTTTTAAAGAATTTCCCATGGTACGTGACAGGTTATCATGTTTTTGTTGGTATTGCAAAATGACTTTAAAACGTCAGTCAGTACAAGAAAATGAATAGGCAAGAGGAACCAAAAACATTCTGAAGTTGTACAGAATCAATTTCTTTTTCCGCTTCGGCTGCGCGGTCGACTCTGGTACCTCAGGGAAACAGTGTAGTTATGATTATATAGTGCATGTGTCCAGCGTGCAGGAGGGATGGAAGGGGAAGTAAGTCGTAAGGCAGTCTGGCAGCATATCAGAGGGAGGTAACGTCATCTAAATGATACAAGTAATAGGTAGGTGTGAATGCGTCCAGGCCTGATATTGGGACGGGGCTCTGACTTTCAGACACAGATCTGGAAGGTTGACTTCATTGTCACTTCTTTTTTTCCCCTCCCCTTCTCAGATTTGCAGCTTTTTCTGGCTCTCATCTGTTGCCTTTCTTTCCTCTCCCCCTCTCTGTGTGAGCCTCTTTTTCTTCTACTGTTTCAGTGTTCTGTCTTCTCTCTTTCTATTCTTTCTTGTATCATCCTTTTGATTCTTCGTTATCTCCTCCTCTGTGTATCTCAACTCCTCCACCTCCGCACCTCCCGTCCCTTTCACTCTTTCTCCATTTTTATCCACCACTTCTCCTGTTTTCTTCCCCTCTCCTACCATCTATCCATCCACCGCTCCTCCCAGCCCGGGCTCCTCAAGTCCTGTACGGTCGCCATCATGCCCCCCCCCCCCCCCTTCCCTGAGCACCTCCCCTGTCCCACTGACACCACACGCTGCTCCCATCCCCCGAAAACCACTTCAAACAGCCAGCGCCATCAAAGCCCACAGTCAGTCAGCCAGGCAGCCAGTCAGCCAGCCAGCCAGCCTTCTGCTTCGACTTAAAATTACTGTCGTCCCAGTCGCAAGGCTGCTTTCCTCTTCTGATACACATCAAAGATCCTCTTAAACTCCCGAAGTTTGCTTTTTAAACCTTTCTTCTTGTTGAGTCTTTTTTATATACATTATTTCGCTGGTTGAGGTTTCTCTCTCTCTTTCTCTCTCTCTCCTTCTCTCTTTCTCTTCTTGCCATCTTTTTTTTTCTCCAACTGGGCCAGGTCAGTAATGACATGCACACACTCTCTTGTGTGGTTCTGCTGTCTTTGCATTTTTCTCCATGACTTTAATTAGTTTCTTTTTCAAGGCGTTGGTTCGGGCTTCACATGCACAGCACTCACATTCTCCCTCTCACAGACACACATACAGCCACACCAAGCTGCAACTAACGAACATATGGATGTGTGTTGTAAATTAATATGCAATATGACTCATACATCGTCCCTAATCAGAACTGCATAACCACAAAGACCATATTAATGGTGTGTGTTCCCCTTTCTGCTGCCTGTATTCCTTTATGCGTGCATGCTTAAAGGGCAGAAAAAGTGACGAAAGAAAGGCAGGGATAGAAAGAGAGTAATGGTGTGTGCAGGCATGGGAGGAACGATTTAGAGAAAGACAAAGAAAATAGAAGCAGAGTGACACATTAGAAAGGCATCTTTTCTATGTTTCAAAGCCTCAGAGGTCACATGTGGTCATTTGAAATGTTTCGGTGTATCATCATCTCTCGCCTGGAGGGTGTAATGTCGACATGCGCCAGAGGATGGCGCCCCGTCTGTATGTTAACCAGGCAGGAGTTGGCTGCCAGGTCTCCTCTACAGGCTGTGTCTATTGAAACAACATTTGTCATGATAAAACAACTTTTATTTGGATACAGTTACATCCTATACTTTCTCATTTTGGTGAATGAGTTGTCCAGCAACAGTGGATAATAGTCTGTTGTCTTTTTATATTCTTTGCTGTCTAATCAGGAGATCAACACTTGTTAGTCTTTATTTTTTACTTACAGAGGAATAACAAGATGTTTAATTTTGTGAGGGATAGTGGCATTAAGAGCTGTAGTGATAGTTGAATTTAGGTTGCTGCAACTGCATGTCTAGTTAATGCCTTCACATGGCCTGCTCTGATCTTTTCATATCTTAATGTGGGTTTCTCAGAATTCTTGTATCTTGTGTTTTAAATCTGCTCGAGTGGTTAGATTAGGACATTTGGGGTTTTAGTGCAGTAAATTGTCCTTTTCAAGGACACCACATCACGCAAAACACCTCTAACAGATCGTATACACAGATGTTTGAAGCAGACAAAGTAGTGGGATACCAGGCATACTTGTTTCACCCTAAAAACAAATGTCCCGTAGTGAGTAACTGAGAGTTGCAGCTCAAGTTGAACTAACCAAATCCCACATTGTATAGCTGTTAAGCTCAAAGAGAAGTTTTATTTAGCGTGCACCCCTATTAAAAAACTTCAGAAACCTTTGTGCTCCGTCAGAGAATGTTTTAATATTCAAAAGGAGCCACTATTGTGTGGTTTCTTGTGCCAACGTACAAAATAAAGAGCCACATCAGAAAGCTGGAACGGTCCCTGAGCATTTTCATGTGTAAAGAAAAAAGAGGGAAAACAAATTTGGAGGGGGGAGACAGGGGTATTTATAGAGTGGTGTGAGAGTCTTTGCAATGACAGGAGCCTAATGAAGTGGAGTTTGGGTTTTGATTCACAGTGTGGTGAGTGCGTGGGTCCCTCTGTGACCGTTACTGCATTCCAGCACCGATCCCTCGCTACACGGAAACCAGTGCGGGCCACAGGAGGAGGCGGCCGGCCAACTCGAAATAACGTGCTCCTCTGACCGAGCTAACCTTTCTCACCAACACCAGTCCTGCCTCCAGTGCAGCAGATGCACACGGGGCGCGATGGCACTGAGCTCAAACATGGTGACAAGTCGTTGTTCGTATGTACAAGCTCTAACAGCACAGTATGGCTGCAGTAGATAGGTAAATTTGTCACTACTGGTGAGTCACTGCCATGTTAAATGAGTCAAACAACATAATTCAGCATGACATACTAGCAGGGAAGTCCAGAATGATATCAACAGTGTTTCTTATTTTAACTTAGATAGGTCAGTGGAAACTGTATTGTGCATGGGAGTTTGTTACAGATGTGAAATGAGGAAGCGAGAGAGAGACAATGAATGAGATCAGAGGCTGTAAATCATCATCGTTGTGAACATTGTGAATGTTCATTTACTGATAAGCCAACTCTTTAAAAACCTGAACTCACTAAACAGTTTTTTATGATTTAGAGAATTCAACCAAATGCAGGTATTTTAGGATTTCTTTGATATTAAGTTTATATCCTTGCAACAGAACAGTTAAATAAAAAAAATAAAAAATAAAAAAATCATTTCCTCTGTGCTGTGTACCTGTAGAGAACAGTGTGTTACTTGTGCAAGCTGCCCACGAAGTTCAAAAATTGGCACAAAAGCAGAAAGCCACACATATCTACTTTGAAGGTAAAGGCCAGTGTCAAACAAGGTAAAAAAAAAATTCACTGTGGTGGTCGACAGGACAGGTAAATATGGCGGCAAGCATGTAGGCAGTAGCATACAGGAAACCTCCAAAGGAAGAACACATGCAACCACATAGGCTCTATGCACACCTCTTCTCTGACACCTTGCCTCATTTGTTCAAAGAAAAAAACTGATAACCACATTTTTTTTGCACACAAATTGATTCTGTTTGATAAACAACTAACAGTCTGTGGTGTTTTCGTGTCAGAGCATTTAGTGCTTTGTTGTTTTAGGACTTTTCGTGCTTGGTTTTGTCTGTTAATCACCACACACAGCACGCAGGTAAAGGATGAAATGTGAGGCAGGGCTTGCGTCATATGCAAAACATTTGAACCTTGTTAAATATATTCAAATTGAAATGTGAACTTTGACCTCTACTCTTTTTCATTTTCCACCATAGAGAATGAGCTGTTCATCCTTCTTTAACCCACAGTGGTTTGTTTTGGGTGATGTGTGCATCTCCTATGGCCAAGGCGCTCGAAGATTCTTATAATGACACACTGAATGCTAAGCTTATTATCTAGCGACAGTTTCACTGCCTTTTCAAGCTACCTGTGAAAATGCAAAGCTATTAATTTTGAAGTTCCTGTGGAGGCAGTTGTCAGCTCTGTAAAATCATTACAGGCGACAAAAATATATCATGGATGTCTTAAGTTGACTCACCACAATCTAAGAATACACAGCTTGGGTGGGAATCTACAAGAGGGGATGAAAGTATACCCTGCGAGTGTGTTTCTCCGTCTTCTTCACACCGCCTCTCCATGAGTGTCTGTAGCTGCCACAGTTCAGCAGACTGTACCTCCAAGTGAGTCAGAGCTGTGTTACTGTTTCACCGGCACGTAAACGCACCTTTGTGGTGTCGTTTACTGGTATACGTCAAGTTATTTGGGACCCCTTTCCTGTCTTGTCAGTCTGAGTGCTCCTGTTTCTTTTTTTCTTTCTCTCTGAGATGCATAAACACACACAGACAAACACTGTAGCATAGAAAAATGCTGCTTGAGTTTATGTTTACAATCATGTCATAATCCTGCTTTGTGTTTTTAATCATGTATAAATACACATGGTTAAAATTCCCATGTGTTTGGCAAATGAAACCACTAAAAAAGCAGCGTTCCACCATCTGCATTAAGTGAATTCACACAGACTCAAAGCAAAGCTGTGCAGTATGCATGGGCAAAGTGCAAATATGAGTAGGAGGAGATTAAACCTATCAGATGTAAAAACAGAAAAAAAAACTTTGTCTAGGATTGAATGTGACAGATAAAGACAATGGCAGAGAAGCTGTTATCCTCTCTGTTTCATCATGAGGTAGCTCAGCTTGCCCTGCAGCATATGGATTGCACAGTGAGTTACAGCTTTGTTAACTATTTGGTGGTTTTGCTGCACATTATTTCAACTTATTTTACTGTTGGTTTAATCTGTGTCTTTTGAAGTCACATGAGTGCAGGTTTCCACTCAGCAGATGTGGTTCACTGTTTGGTGCAGTGATGTGACTTGTAGATACAGAATAACAGATAACAGATCTTATTCGATTTTCAGATGCCTGGGCTCTTTCAGAGCGACCATGGCAGCTGTACACAACACCACAGTATGTTTCAGCTGGTGTCTCGGGGGCTGTGCTTTGATTCGCCGAAGCTCCTCTGAAATCTCACTGAGAACGACTTCATATGTGAATAATGAAACTAACACCAGCACACAGTCATACCAAAAGCGCAACTCGTTGACAAATCAACTTTGTGAGTGGTATCAGTGAATAGCTCGCTTTGAAGCTAATAAAATGCCAAAAGGGATTCTGCTTTTGTGTCACAAGAGCCCTAATTGAACGGAATCATTAAAAGCCACAATGAACAAAGGCGAAATAGTTTCAATACAGCGTTTCTTGTCGGATTTAAAGATCACTGCTCAGTGTGCAGAATCGCGCCGCAGTTGTGCCCACTTCTGTCTTTGCAGAGCCTTAATCAATACTAGGAAATTAGCTCGGTGTTTATTTCTCGAGCTGATTGTTCTGTGCCCCTCTGAGGGTTTCAAAGTGCAGATGTTGCCACTCGGCTGCACATTCTGTGGTGGTGGTTTAAGTGCCTTGACAGGGTGGTGTCTCCTAATGAGCAGGACATCTAAAGGCACAGAGCCGTGACTTTGCTGCTGTGGTACCACATGGGCTTTAACTTTTCCATCTCTGACTGTTTTTCAGATATCCATGGAGTATCACACACACACACACACACACACACACAAACACACAAAGTTATTGTCATTTATTTCTTTGCCTTGTTTGATCATGCTGTAGTCCTCTGCAGCAGTAGGCCGGCCATGCTCCCCATTTGTGCCCACAATACAAGTCGTGTTTGTTTGTTTTTCTGTATTTCTCTGTACCCTAGTTTGTGTGAGTGTGTGTGTGTGTTGAGGGAATTTCCCCTCTGTAGCGTGTTTTTCACAGTTCAACATCAGTTGGAGGATTTGTGTCAGGGACAGTTTGACACTGTTGCTTTCTGTCTCTGTTTCTTCTCTAATTTCTCACTCCTCTCTCATTCTTTTATCTCTTTCCTCCTCCATCTCTTTTTTCTTTCTCTCTCCCTCGCTCCCAGTGCAGTTCATGCTCTGTGCAGTATTCTTCATGCACCTCTGCCTCTCTTCTGTCACCCCTCTTTCTCTAACACACACACACTGTGTACCAAACACACTGCAAGAATGCAAAATCACATGCTGCACCACACATCACATTTAAGCATCTCTTCCTCCACACTAATATGACCTTTACAATCCCCAACACAGTGTCACAGTTTCAGTCTCATTTATTCTTGCCGGCAGCCATTTGCAGACTTTTTTTTTTTTTTTGGTGGCTCGCTGCCAGCCAGCTAAGAAACTGCAATCAATTGAACTCGAATTTGACTGCACGACTTAGACTCTCATATCAATGTGTTTGTGGTTATTTTCACCATCATTAGACAAGAATGTTTGCACTTCCTCTTCTCTGGCCACAGAAATGCAATAAAAGTGCAGCAAAACATCACATTACCACCATTCCTATTGGTTAACATGTAATTTGGAGCATTTAATCCTCAATTTGCTGTCAGCATTCATGATATAATCTGTAAAACATTTGGATGGATTGAAATTAAGAGTTGCATTCCTAAATGAGGCGACCACCGGGAGGAAAATTCAACACTAAGTTTCCTGTAAAATAAATTAAATTCACTTTGAGATATTGGTTTCATACACTCTCCTATGATCTTACAAAATTATATTTTGAAATTAAATCTTCTTGTATCAAAAGTTATTTATTTATTGCTGTATAAACATGTCTAGGGAATGACAGTGTGTTCATTATGTATTTGGTGCATGTGCAATAACACAGTTAGATGAAACATGATTGGCACACAGGCATCAGTTGTGCTTTTCCTCCTCTCAGTGTTGTCAGGGTAGGTCAGACCAAACCAAACCAGAGCAGGCCAAGGTGCCTAAGTCAGAAGGAACCATCACCCTGAGAGACAGAGAGAGTGTGAGTCGCTGCTACGATTGAGAAGATCAGGTGGGAGGTGTTTGTTCTTGGTTGCGGTCCTCCTCTGACTCATTGTACAAATGTCAGAGAGCAGGTATGAATAGGGGAGCTGTCACAGTGAGAGTTTTTTAAATGGCATGTTGGATTTCTGCGATATATTTAAAGATGGGTCATCGTTGTCAGCGCGAGCACATTCTGCAAATGAATATGGATTTACCTCGTCTCTGAAGTGCTCTCGTAGGTACTGTAAAAATGACAATACACACATCTTCCTGTGTTTGCTTTTTGTTTGGCGTGTGGGCGTCTGTGACCCTCGTGGTAATTTATTTAGTTCAAAATAGCAAGTGTTGACTTTCTTTGACACCTGTGAAACCATGACAGCTTGAGCCGCATGGAAGGAGCATTATATCATACATTAACTGAAACCAAACAATTTCTAAATAATATTTTTATTATATTTTATATTTTTTATCAAAAAGAGTTGTTACAAAAAAATATGTGTCATCAGTGTGTTTCTTAATATGCCTCAGTTTACTGAGTTGTATTTCTTCTTGCTTATGACTGTTTTACCACCAACATTACGACTATATTATGTCACATGAAGAGCTTTGTGGATTTAATTTATTTTGGGTAGCAGGATAACTCTTTGCTGATGTATCAGTTTGAAAAGTGATGTGATGTGAACTTTTAAAAAACAATGGCACAAGACAATAAAAGAGACAACTGTAAAAAAGCATATTTAAATTGTTAAACTAAACTCAGAACTTTAAAATATGTACCCTGCTTGATTTTATTTCCTATGTATATTTAAAGTTAACGTTAATGGTATGCATATGGTGCGTGGTTCTGATTTTGCGTATATAACAAAAACTGCACTTTTATGACACATAATTCAGACACAAAGTATTTCTAACACAGTAAACAACCATATCTGAAATGCTGCTATTTGTGCTCAGTTTGAGAGTTGCTCAAAATGGGTTTTTTTTGCATGTTACCAAAATGTTTTATACTGATATGTGCAAAAAAAAGTTGATTGTTAGGTTGTTTTTATCTCAAGAAAATTCATTAAATAGCACTGATAACATTTTATTGCCGTTATCCTGGCTTTTATGTACCGTTCTTGAATTGTAAGAATCAGCAGAACGGTAACGATTACATTGCGTGGTAAATTGGGCCTGGCCTTGTTTGTTGCCTTTAAAACCAAGAGAAACAAACAAGGTAATTTCTAGGTAATTATTCCGTGCTTACCATTTAGCCACATAATTACTAAGTCAATACCAGATCACATGTGTGCGTCGTAAAATAAACTGCAGCTTAGCGTGTTGCTGTACAGTAGATGCCCTCTGGGATATAAACAGTGCAGAATTAGACCGGCACTGAAACTCTCTGTACTGCTGTGAGCCAGTGCAAAAGAAATGTTGATTTTTTTTGTCTTTATCTTATGTTACTTTTTTTTTAGTTGCGGTTTGTGTTTTGCTGTGGTTGTGTAAAGATTTTTTCTTCCCATGTCACGCACATGTGTGCTTCTGACTGTGTTCAGGCGTTATCTGTCTCTGTCTGCAGGCTTTGGAAGACTGACTAAACTATGTAAAAAATAAAAAGACTGCAGATCATCATTTTTTAGTCCTCAGATCTGATTCAAGATGGATCACAAGCCTCAAGATAACAAGAGCAGCGATTTGTTTTCTCAGGATGAAACTCTGGTGTCCCAAGCAGACTGCTTTCTGGCAGGCAGGCCGTCAATCTCTCAGATGTTAAGTCACTGTCAGGCAGGGAAAGCGGCAGACGGATTAAAATAGTGCTGCAGTGTTTGATCTGAACACACTGTTGTTGTCAAACCATCAGAAACAGTCCCCAGAAGACCAAGTGATCGACATTGTCAAGCGTGATGCAGCACAGTTTGGTTAGCACTCTCTGGATATGAGTCATGTTCTTCCCACGCACACTACAGTGCATGCACAACAGCAATGTACTGTTTTCTACTGAGCTGTGCTGTGTGTTATTTCATGTTCAGCATCTTCCAACAAATTATACATTCATAAAACTCTTGCACATTGCATGAATTCATAACTCCTTTGTACCTTGACATGCCATCTCTATTTGCTTGCAGCCCCCCCCCCCCCAAAAAAAAACCTCCTGTGCTGTTCAAAGATTTAGTTGTCCTGCTTCAACAGAAAAAAAGACCAATTTGAAGGATGCAATCTCTATCCAAATAAATAAATCAACGGGCCCGATAATGAAAGCCATCCCAGCGCGGTGCTGCTTTAATGACAGCACATATAGGCTCAGTGTCACTCACTGTCATGGGAGAGAAAATTAGAGCCAATTTAATGCTAATCCGGACCAGATTTTTCTCTTTTTGGACCCAGTGGTACGTCCTATCATCCCAGGAAACTCCTGCAGGGCTGATAGGTCGACCTCAACTACATCATATAACTTCATAGCTGTCTGCTGTAGGGAAACACATTTGATGACCAATTTCACCCCCCATAACAGCAAGTCATTCCTCCCCATGTTGGTAGAGCAGCATGGAGCAGAGGCTCGGATGACTGGCCTCGGGTGAATCAGAGTTTTGCATGAGCTCACTTTTACAGAGGTGTAATGAAGCTGGGGAAGGACTTGCAACTAGATGATACAAACAGATATGCGTGTAGGTGTTGCATTTTAAGGTTAGATAATATATTCACTGGAAGAATGTGTGTACATGAAGTGTTTTAGTTGTGTTTGTGGGCTGCCCCCTTCTCGGCAGCGCTGGGCCCCCTTTTGCTCTTTCAGTAACGGAGTGAGTGTGTGTGTTATCTGTGTGTGCGTCTCGGAGATGTAAAGTTGACAACATAGATTTGCTGAAACGTCTCAGCCGATGTAGAACTGTCTCTGGCCTTTGTCACAGCGAGCTGCGGATCGTAACTGAGTGTGTGTCGAAAGCAAAATACTCATCAATTATTGCGTCCACCAGCCAGTAAGGGTGTATTTGGAACGGCTCACACAAAAATCTTTTTAGAGTGACTGAGTGTTGTTTTGACAGTTTAATGAATAAACTTTGTTTATGTTTTTTTCTATTTATTTAATGAGCTGTGAAACTTTATTTTCACTCTGATGAGAAGAGGCCAAAGGGAAAAATTTATTTAAAACTAATAAGGACCATGACAGCATCGTATTTTGATCTTCATCAGATGCTCATCAGAAACCTTATTTTCATGACAACACAAAAAAGAAGAATCGGCCCTCTGTGTGTTGGCACAGTCCGTGTGTCCCCCCCCCCCCCCCCCCCCCNNNCCCCCCCCCCTCCCTCGACAATGGTTTGGCTTTCTCCAGTGATGTATTTCAAAGGCACTGGCAGAGAGTCTATGTGTGTTCTTAAATGGTCATTACTTGGTTGTGATTAGATATTGCCAATCAGTGAGAGGAAAACAGAGAGTCCTCAAAAAAAGCCTTGGAAATAAGAGCCTACAGCTGAAATCCCAGGCATGTGTTTGTGATTGTCATTTATTGTCTTTGCCATGGGAAAAAGTAATGCGCCTTTCCAGTTGTGCTGCAGTCTGGGTACCGAGGGTACACTTTTAAATTACAGCATGTTATGTATCTTTTCTTCTAGCTGCTGCTCTGTGTCCCCGCCGCATCACAAATCACATACGAAAATATGCGAATAACTTGGACATAAAAACTGTTGGTTTTTTTTACAATTGCACAAATTGTTTTTTAAGAGAGTTTCAGTTCAAGATAACATTTTAACATTGATTAGAAAAATGACAAATCTTCTATTTGACAAACAGTAAACACTGTAATTACAGTGATTAATACCAACATTAAAATAAGATGTATTTTACTAGATTTAACTTTGATCCCTAAGATAACACTTCTGTAAACTTCTCTTATGTAAGCCATGACCTTAACTGAATACATATATTTTTATTTAATTTATTTAAAAGTCTTTTTCAGTTTTAAAATGAAAGCCACACTGCACTCTCAATACCGTCAGAGTAAAACCATCTCTTTGGAAATTACACTGAAATTGATGAGAAATGACTATTATCGTTTGATATTTCGGTGTCTGAAGTTTTATATTATGATGATGGCTCAGTGACACAGTTGAAATATCATAATTTCTAGTTAGGGCCTTCCTTCAACAGCTCTGGATCTCGTTTGCACAAATGTGTATGTTGCATGCTGAGCATGTCTTCTTGTATTGATCTTAATCCACACATCAAACCACACAAAGCCATTTTAAATATGTCATGATAAGAAACACATTTAACAACCTCACATGAAGACAATTTCTTTCCTCCTGCTCACAGAGAGAGCACAGAAACAAAAATTAAACAAATAATAATACTGCTGTTCGGCTTTAATCTCAAGCAACATGTTTGATATAGTTTAGAATTTATGAAACATGTTTGAATTTCTGGTTGTGTTTTTCCCCCCTAATTATAATTTCAAAAATATCAGGAACTGAAAGCAGTTCAGTTCCTGATATTTTTTTAAATTATAATTAGCATTGTTACTGGTTAGTTTTGATCATAATTTATGGCTGAATTGATAAGAAACTCATTTGCCTGTTGCCTTTTGTTTATGTTGGAAAATAATGAATATATATTTGGATGCCACAAAACAATATTAGCAACTCACTGAATGAGATAAAAGACACGTTTATTAGATTTTTAACATATTTGAAAATACATATTGCGCATCATTAATGAGCATACCGTCTGTTTGCTGCATAGCATTTTAACAGGACTTGTCAGTCTGATCCAGGGTCGTTTGTCTCTCTTTCTCACAGTTGATGCTGAGCAAGTAAGTACACTGGGATCTGAGGGGGAGGATGAGGTGGGCCTGTGGAGCCTGGAGCCACAGGATTGCCAGGAGAGCCTGGACAAGACGAGCCTGACGCCTAGTGAGGGCACGGAGGAGCCCGGGAGCCCTGCTCGCTCCACGCGACCTCACAGCCTCAGCCCCGGCAGCAGGAACTACTGGCCACAGGTGGAACAGGAGGCTGAGGGCGCAGACGACGCCACCACTGCATCCGCCACTGACAGGGAGGGAGACCAAGAGCCATTGAGGATGTACTGTAAGTTCCAAACTAAAGCATTGTACTGTTTTGTTGTAAAAAGAAAAGTTATTTTCTGAACTCTAAAATACCCCTGCAATTGTTTCAGAAGAATGAAGTCCCCGCCAAGAAAGTAGCAAAGCTATGTGAAATTTGATCCATATACTGTATGAGACCGCTGTGTAGGACACCACTGTATGTGTAAACAAGTTTACAGTGTTTTTCTGATGCAAGACGCCGCCAGTCTCACGATGCCTCTCAGAGCCCTCTGTATACACCTTCATATCAGCTCCTTGTGAAACCATGCCTTCCCTACAAGCTGTTCCTTTTTTTCACTCTTCTCTTTGAAAAGGCAGCCCTCTGAAAGCATGACAAAAGAACTCATCCCACACAATGTCACAATATTTCCATGCATCAAAGAGGTGACGTTACGGTACTGAAATCAGCACTGCGCGACGCGAGGCTTTCCCTTTTATTTAGGAGAGATCAAAGGCTCACGCGGCTTGCCTACTAACAATCACTTAGCTCCCTCGCCTCGTGTGATTTGGCCTTGCCTGATGAAGGCAAAGCTGAGTTTTTACAACACTCAGCCACACAGGCTCTTCCCTTCACCACATAAAAAAACAGCTCAAAATATGCCAACATCTGCAAACATTTGAAAAATCTTCCTCAAAGTCGCTGTAAGCTGACTGGCTTGATTCATGATAGGAGGCGCCCTCTCTTCTTCACGTGGCTTTCTCTCTCTCTTTCTGTCTGTCTGTCTGTCTGTCTGTCTGTCTGTCACTGCACTCAAGGACACAAATGACAAATAATTCTTCCATCTAGTTTCATATCTGGCCAAATAACTCCCTGAATACATTGTTTTATCTGTCAGACTTAAACCTAACAATTTAGTTCCATTAGATTCAGTTGCACAGTGTCACCGTATCCCCGCTCCCTCTGCACACATGGATATATGAACAAGACGTGTGCAGTCACACAGAGTCAGAGAGCAAACACCTTCTCAAGACTTTAACACAGATGACATGAAAATGGTTCAACCGCACTGATGCAACCACTGACGAGAACACTGACCAACTTTGAAAATGTTAAGTTAAAAAGGCCAGTAGATGAATCAGTTCTAGGAGAGGTTACATAAGACTGCCATATATTAATCAGCAGAATTGTTTGTGGTCTTTTGCGCAGTGAATGACACATTTCTCAGCCTATTTTTGTATTGAATTCAGTGTCATAACATGGCCCGCTTGGCCTGGATTTTTATTTCAGTGAGAAAAAATAATCTAATATGAATATTTACCTGCAAATCTCACCAATAAAGCAGAGTGTGTGCATGTATTAGAATCATGTACGATATTTTTCAAAGTTCCAGACACTGTTCAACAGTTTAAAGTAATACTTCACCCACAAAATGAGCATTTGTAAATCAGTTAGTCATGCTGTGCTGTGTATAATCCAATTTTCATTTATCCAGTGGAATGCTCAGTACTTCCCAAACACATGCATTTGAGCTAAAACCTCATTATTTAAAACTGAGCTGAAAGTGAAACTTATCTGTGCTCTCTTCAAAGCCAGACTCCAATGTCTAAGGTTTTTTAGGGTGAAGTATTTCTTTGATGTAGGAACAAACCTCCTTCTATTTATGGACATTAAAGTTCCTCTGCATCTTCTTTTCTGTCCCCAGGTAAGAACTCAGACTCCCAGAATGCCTTGGAGGACCTGGCCCACTATGAATTTCTGGCCCAGTTGAGGAAGGCCTCTACGTCAACCAGCCTCTTGGACCACCTGAACCACAATGGCACGGCAGCGATGTACCACACGAGCAGCAGGCACGACGAGCTGCCACCTGCCATCTGGTCACCAGGAGCTCAGCACCGCTCACCTGAGGGAGCAGGTAAGCTGGCGAGGGAGCAGCTGCAATGATACTAAATAGAAAATCAGCAAATCTGAAATGACTGCTCTTGATCTAGGCAGTGTGTTGTTAGAATGATGAGCTGCTCAGCTGCTCAGCTGCAGGCTGACAGTTATACAGCAGTGATACAGCACAAATCAGATTATTTATGGTAATGTTATTCTGAGAAAATGGGAAGGAAAAGGCTTTTCACACATCAGCTTATCAGCCGCTGATGCTAAAACAAAGGGGTTTCGTCAGGGTTTGACACGACAACGCATTCACACATACATGTTCAAGTATTCAAGTCATTCATGTAACAGTATGATGTTGTCCCACATTTAGAATATTTTGCTTGTGGCTCAACTTTTAATATTAAATATAACAAGTTTATATAAAAGGTTGTGTCATGGTTTAATTGTTTATTGAGTTAGATATCATAAAAAAAGATATAAAATACCTTTACTCAGTCAAATAAAACATTAAGTTTAAACAATATCCCATTTACAACATAACTCTGTCAGCACAATTATAACACGGTCCTGTTCCAGTATACTAAAGCAAATATGCAGCACACTTAATTAAGACTTTCTTGTCCGTACCTACAAATAGTAAGCGAAGATAATTTGATATCTTGCTTGATGCATGCTGGGACAGGCTCCAGCCCCTGCGGTTTAGAAAATGGACGGATATATTTAATAAATATGTGAAGTTTTCCATGGTCTGTTTAAAACATCACATCTCCCTCTGGACTCTAGACGCAGGGAGGGCCCAGCAGGCCTGTCCATTCTGCCACAGGATGTATCAGCGAGGAGCCCCTTTGAGGGACCACATCAAGTACTGTCAGGAGAGGGAGGGGGGCCACATGGTCTGTCCGCTCTGTGGATACACTGCCACCCTTAGGGCACAAATGGAGCGGCACCTGGCACTTCACAACCAAGTGCAGGACAAGGTGAGATACACATGGACAGTAGGAGAAACTTTAAACTGCAATGAGCCAAATCGTCCAAACACCTTCACACCCTGAAATTCATCCCTAAATGTGTTGCAACAAAAGAATTAATAGCAATGTCCTGTTATCCTAGGGTGTCATGAGTTTGGATCCTAGCATTGAGACCAGAAAGTTCAAATGTCTGCAGTGTGGGAAAGCGTTCAAGTACAAACACCACCTCAAAGAGCATCTCCGCATCCACAGCGGTGAGACAAAATAACATCAAAACATTTATACTCACCCAGCAATTTGCTATTGTTTCCACTGCATCACTAACCCGTACTTATCATACCACTATGAAATTATACCAAATGTATTTTGTTGACAATAAACAAGTTAAAATAATCCACAATAAGACGGTTATGAAAAAATGTTGACGGTATTATCAACCTACTCCCGCCATCTTTTGACTAATGTATCCCATGTGCATGTCACCCTGTAGGTGAGAAACCTTACGAGTGCTCCAACTGCAAGAAACGTTTCTCTCACTCCGGCTCCTACAGCTCCCACCTAAGCAGCAAAAAGTGCCTGAGTGGTGGAGGAAATGGAGGAAATGGAAACGCAGGAGGAGCCAGTGGTGCTTTTAATGGACATAGCCAAAGCTCCTACCACCACTCATTTCCAACATCTCCCTCTGCAGGCGGGGGGAGACACAATACTGACAAGGGCTCTCCGTTGGCTTCACAAACCCAAGATCATACCGGGCCTCATGGTCGCACAGCAGAGGATCCTCAGCAGCTTTCACTGCAGGACCCGAACCACAACCCAACAGGCTTCCCCAGAGCGTCCGACCTGGCTCGGCTCTGGGACCCCTCAGCAGAGCTCTCGCTGAGGGCCAGTATACTGAAAGGGACCACCCTGCTGCCTTATCTGCACTCTGGGACCAAGTTTGAACAGATGCTGCAGGAGATGCTTCACAGGGAGGTGAAGAAAGATGAGGAGATGGACAGAGGAGGAGCTGCAATGGAGGAAAGGAGGGTGATTTACAACGGAGGAGGCCCTGACAGGAAGGTGTCGCCTGACAGGAGAAGAGAGGCGGTGAGGTCAGGTGAAGGGGAGAGAGGTGTGCTTGGGGTGACGTGTCGCTGGTGCTCCCAGCTTTTCCCCAACGTGGCAGTGCTCCTGCAGCATGAACGCTACCTCTGTAAGATGAACCGAGAGGTGGTGGAGGTGCCCGAGGGTCTTCGCAGCAAAGACCACCACTCACCATCTTTATTCTTCCCCAGATCTGCTCTCCAACCAGAGAACAGCAAACCGAGTGAATTAACCAACGGCCTGTCTGGAAACAAATCACCACTGCAAAAGCCCAGCTGGCACTCTGTTCCGCAGCAGCTTTTGGTGGCAATGCACTCTCCCCCACAGCCCCACCATGACGCCCTGTCCTCACGAGCCTTCTGGTCCAGCCAGGAAAAGGGAAGCCCAAGCCAACCAGTCAACCACTCCCCAGAGCTGTCATCACCTCGAGTCAGACGAAGGGTTCCCTCTTCAGGGTTTGGTTCTCCAGTCTGCCTCGACCTCACCAGCTGTCCTCCTGAACTGTCCTCCCCTCAGAAACAGACCGGAAACCCCTGGTCTGCACAGAACGAACCTCTGGACCTCTCTCTGCCCAAGCAGCTCTCAGACCAAGAGGGGAGGAACAAAACTGTCAACGGCAACTCAGCTAGAGGAGAGAGGACCCAGCAGCTCAGCAGACCAAGTCCAACTTCACATCTGCCCCTTCACCACCACCCAGTCTACAGCGGGGCCGGAGCTCCGATGTTTCCAGGGTCCTTATATAATGGATTTCCTATCTTCAACCAGTCTGGTTTAGGGCTTTCAGGACATGACGGCATTGCGGGGATTCCATTCGGCCAGCCAGCTAACGGCCCAGGGTTTCTCTCTCCTATGGCTTACATGATGGATGCAGATGCAGAGGCGACACTGAAAAAGATTCACCAGGAGAGACAAGCTCTCATGGTGAGTAAGGCTTCTCCTTCAGGTTTTTATTTTAAAGAATTATGTGTAGTTGCTGATAAACAACCTCAAAATTGGTGCAGAAGCGTTACCAAAAGTACATGAAAACTGTATCCTGATACACATTTTCATGTTTTCTCCGTAGGGTGAAGTGTTAAGCCGTGGAGCTCTGGACTACCTCTCTCTCATGGATGAAGGACTGGAGGGAGACGGAGGACCAGGGAGGAAAAGACTGAAGAAGACAGACGAGGGGCTTTACGCTTGTGACATTTGTGAAAAAACCTTTCAGAAGAGCAGCTCTCTGCTTCGACACAAATACGAGCACACAGGTTTGTAGCTTTTACAAAAGCACTTCACTCAAGTGCCATTTCCTTTAGTAAAAATGTATTTTTCTTCTGTTTATGTCCCCTAAAATGTCTGACTCTAACTACACTGACTTGTGTCTGTGTGAAGTCTGTCACCAGAGAGGTGTTTTCACTTGCCTATACTGAAGGTGTCGATGTCTGTGCGCTTCCTTAAAATCTTAGATTCAAATATACGCTTGGCAAGCTAGATTAAGTGCGTCACTTATTCGAAAGCAAATACTGTACCTGTTTAATACAGGAAACAAAAAATCGACAGAGGAACAGGTTTCACTGCAAGACCAGCAAAGAAACCTGAAACCTCCTGGGTAGAGCGGACTTGTCAGTGCAGAGAACAGAGTTAGCATAGTGAAAGTTTTGACAGGAAACATAGTAGAGTGTGCAGTTTTTGGATGTAAACCAGACCCTGGAGCTTCTGTCCACTATCTATTAAAAACCCCTTTGTAGCAGATATTATTGTATGTTTCACAACCATTAACGCTGTGCCAACCACTGCCAGTTAGCCTACAAGCTAACAAGCAGCATAAACAAATAAAAGATGCTAACTACACATGTATGGCTGAATCTCTCTGATGTTTTCTCTAAAGTTACGCTAGCCAACTGCACACTACTCTTTCATGTGTCAACCTAGTGCAAGCAGCACTTGAGAAAGTGGAAAGTAAAAGCGATAAGGAGCAGTGGTGGGCTGGGTGGAGGCCAGGTCCAGAATCTCTCATTATGGTAGAAAAAGTAGATCTGCTTATTGCCCCTTTTATGTATGCTAAACAAAATATTAGCACATACTTTAAAACCTGTCTAGAAGGGGACTTAAAAAAACAGCGTGGGAAACATGCCTATGTGGTTTCTTGCTGTGAGATGGTAGATTTTATTTCCTTTGAAAAGAGCCAGACCAGCTGTTTCCCCGGCCCCCAAATGTTTATAATAATGTCTTTCTATTTAAAGTGGGTACTTTTTTTGTAGAATAAAATAATACATTTCTCTGTCTCCATTACAGGTAAGCGTCCTCATGAATGCAAGATCTGCAACAAGGCCTTCAAGCATAAGCACCACCTGATTGAGCACAGCCGGCTGCACTCTGGAGAGAAACCCTACCAATGTGACAAGTGCGGCAAGCGCTTCTCTCACTCCGGCTCGTACTCCCAGCACATGAACCACCGCTACGCCTACTGCAGCAAAGACCAGGATCCAGACCAAGACCAGGAGGAGATGCCTCTCACCCCAGGGGTTGGCAGCAATCTCGGGGGCCGCCTCGCCGACGAGACCCCTCTGTCCATGGAGGATACCCAAACTGCGCACTCCTTTCTCAGCGATTCCAGTCTGGATGGAGCTGCAGAGGCCCTCAAGGAGGAGGAGGAGGAAGAGGAGGAGGATAAAGAGGCAGGAGTTAGTGATGGTCATATGGAAGAGGCACATGCGAGTTTGTCAGGAGCAGCAGAGGAGCTGAGAGGCAACCCCATCCGAGGACCTACAGGAGAGAACGGAGTGCAGGATGAGAGAAATGGTTATGATGTGGGAAACCATATTGACAGTGCAGAGAGACAGTTCTGGGGCCGAGACACCGAGGACCAGAATGGAGACTTGGACAAATGTGAACTGAGCCTGGAAATAACAGATTTACCCAGAATAAAAACTTAAGGTGATTTTAATAAGCCAATACAATGCATATACTATATATATATTAAGACTTTTGACACACTTTTCTCCCATATATATGTATATATAAATTACAGCTCCACTGATTTTTTATTTTTTTTTACTTGATGTTACAACATGAAAAAATGCACAAACCTGCCAAAGCATAGGTGGCCTTAAAGTGGATGAAGCCATACAAACAAAATATATGTGACAATACAAATTACAGTATTTTATCATGCTAAATAGACTTGATATAGCGACAATGCCTTTCCTTGTTTTTTGTTTGTTTGTTTTTTTATTTGCCAGGACAGCTAAAAAGCATTCAGGTTAATTCATCTGAGATCATGTCACATCCAGATGTGACATTGAAGACATCTCACGTTTTACACGCTTGCTGCTGCTGACTGTTGCACAACCCATAAAGAAGAGGCCTTTTGTATTTTTATGTCCAGTTTACTATGTTTTTACTTTGTTCAAAACATTTGGACTGTTTACACGTAGATGTACGCCAGTGAGCAGGCTAAGAGATCAGGCCCCGAAGGACAGGATCGATTGCAGGATGAAAGGGCGTCTGCTGTTACTTTAAAGGGACAGTTCACCCTAAAATCGAAAATACATATTTTTCCTCTTACTTGTAGTGTTGTTTATCAGTCTAGATTGTTTTGGCGTGACTTGCCAAGTGTTGTAGATATCAGCTGCAGAGATGTGTGCCGTCTCTTCAGTATAATGGAACTAGATGGCGCTCGGCTTGTGGTGCTCAAACCACCCAAAATGCATTTGAAAACTCAACAGCAATGTGTCTTACCAGAAAAATCATGACCTGGTTGCAGCTCAGCCGAGGAGGATGCCATTACTGTTTACACCTTGCACCGTCACGAGCACCACCTCTCAGCTATGAGTAGAGGCACCCTGTCTTCTGCGTGATGATACAGATGGCAGATGTAGGTCGTGTAGTTCATGAAACTGCTCACATCAAGGTCTGTGGATTATCTTGAGTAAATGGGTCATGATATTTGGAAAAAAACATTGTGTCTCATGCAGCAACATTCTCTAAAATTTCTCTTAATTTTCTGTTAAGAGTTAAAATAAGAGAGGTCAGCTCCAGATGCACGAAAGGTTCTTAACCATCCCAAATCTGCTCTTAACCAGGTGTGCTTAATGATGAATCCTTCTTAATCATAAGTCATGTATTAGCATATGTAATGCTCCCTAAACAGTATGTAAGGGCAGTTAAACAGACTTAAAGTAATTGTGATTGTGTCAGTACTGGTGTGACAGAAACATTTGCCATGACAGTAGCAGTAGTGGAGGACGTATTTAGACCCTTCACTTAAGTAAAAGTACTAATACCACACTGTGAAAACACTGTTACTAGTAAAAGTCCTGCATAGAAAATGTACGCAAGTCTATGCAAGTAAAAGTATGTCAGTACAATCCAGAAACTGTATTTATGTATCAAAAGTAAAAGTACTTGATGCAGGAAAATTAAAATCAATTTAATATCAATTTAATAAATAAGAATAATTAAACAAATTAAAAGGAAAAGCAGCAAGTCCTCATATTTTAAAAAGCTGGAACCAGCATTTTTTCATACTGACGAATTGTTGCACTTGTATTTTTTTTCTTATGGTTTGTGTGCAAATATCTGAATTTATGTAGTGGAGTTAAAACAGTATTTCCTGTTGAAGTGTAGCGGAGTAGAAGTAGAAAGCGGCATGAGATTAAAATAAAATTACGTCAGATATGTACTTTAGTACAGTACTTAAATTACATTTCACCACTGCTCAGCAGAGGGACGCACAGTAACTGAAGTTACAGTAAATACAATTAATGGACCAACTATAGTAGGATTTGTTAAGACCACAAATTTAATAATCCAATCATTATAATGACTCTAAAACATAATCTTGTGCATATTTAAATGTCCCCTAATTTAAAACGTATGTGTCCTCGTGTTGAGTGACAATATGTGGACTGTTCAAACAAGATGTTTACTCTAATCTTGGTAAGAGTGATCTTGCCCGCTTGTAAAATTTTCTCTTACATAAGAGAAGAGCAAAACTAAGAAAACACTGATGAACCCCAGAACTCAATAGTTACAAACAAAATAAGAGAAAATTTGTTCCTATCTTGTTTCTTGCATGAGGCCCATTGCTGTTGAGTTTTTCAAATGTATTTTTATTTTTTTTTGGCACTCTGATCACAACAAGCTGAGTGTGATCTAGTTTCATTATTTTTGAGAGAGCAGACATCTCTGTGGCCGATATCTCCAAAACTCAACTCGACCCAAAACACTGTAGACTGATAAATAGCACTACAGGTAAAAGGAAAATATGTATTTTTAATTTAGGGGTGAGCTGTCCTTTAACATGGAATCAGATTTAGGATCAATCAGTCGCTTGATGCTCAGTTAGTGTATTTATTCTTCCTCATAAGTGCAAGTTATCATTTAATTTCCTGTGGTATTACTTCATACAAATCCTTACCTCTATGAGATGAGCAATAACTTGTAAAATGTCTTACATGAAAATACACACATGCAGCTATTACTTTGTCCCAAAGCCAGTGAGGGCTTGAGAATACATGGAAGTACTCCTTTTATCATTTATGCTGTGAAATCAAAATGTACAACCAGCTCATCTCTTCAGGTTCACGATGGTGCTCAGTGGCTTTGACTAATCAGCAGTCTGTTTAGTAGTTTAGAGCAAGCACGAAAAAGAGGAAGAACTGGAAGGTGGTTATTTATTTCTTTAACAAACAGCAGCGGACTGCACCTTTTTAATTGTATGCCTTGCTAAAGGGGACAGTCATTCCTGCATCTCTGTATGATAAAGGGGGTAAAAGATGAAGTCAGTCTTTGGGGGTTTTTCCTTTGAGGGAGCAATTAAAACTCGCACTGTCTCACTTTTTGTGTTAAAATCACACCAAGCTGCTTTATGTCATTTTACGCTAAAATATCTCCTCTTTCCCCGCAATAATTTACATGTGCTGCAGCCTATTTTCTCAATAGTGTGTTACACATTTTGAGACTCTGTTGAGGTGTGGCGAGAGGGTCAAGACTCAGGACACATGTACCAGCTTTCAACTTCCTCTTTCTGACTGCAGTGTAGTCAACGTGAAAAGTGCCTCAGATGCACTCAGACGCTGTGAGTAATCCAACAAAGCCTTGGTACGTCGAGATAAGACAGTGGTGCATGAGGTGTGACTAAGCTTGTAGCATTCATGCATACCGTGCGCCAAAGACACTTCTTGGTCATAATGTGTGTGTGTGTGTGTGTTTATCACCAAAGATATGCATATGTGACACGCCAACTGCCGCCCCACTCGTGCGTACTTCCTTACCTGATATTTCTGGGTCAAAAATATAGGCAAGAAATGGGTTACTTTCACTTGGCATCTGCACACTCTTTATAACAAGCAGTGTTTTTTATCTTTTACTGGCACCCTGCAACTTTTGTATTAACTTTTTATATGTTTTCTGCATGTTTGTGGATATTTGTAATAAAATTGTACATACTTTCTCACCAGAATCTTGTATTTTATTGGTTTTTCTTTCTAAAAATCATCAGTTTTTTCTTGTGTTGTAGCCTTTATGAGACTGTGAATATAAGATTTAAGTGTTTAAGTGTTCAATTTTCATTTAGTGGCGATGAAATAGATTGAATTCTGAACTTGTTTTAAATGAGGGAAGTTAAATTATCACTCCTGAACCATCAAAAGCTTTTTAGAATATTAGTAAAGGCATAGATGTGAGGTTAAGATGTGGCCTGGCAACTCAGTTTCCCATCAGAGTAAACAGTTTCCTCCACCACTCATGATCTGCAGCCTGCTTTGTTACACTCACTTTTTTGTGTGTGGCTTTTTTGTGTCTATTTGCATGATGATTCATCAGAGGTGGCTGCTGGGTGCCTGTGAACCTGTGGATGTGGCCGGGGCATGAAGGGGCTGAGCAGCCTCTGCTGGTATTTGATACACTGAGCTTTAGGTTAACGGTTGACTGAGTAAACAATCGGCTAACCGTAACATTAACAAACCATAACGGGTGACGCAGGTCGGTTACTTTTGGGTGCCTTGCATCAGCAGCGTTCAGTCAACTGTGGCACCAACAATCAGTGATGCTGTGACATTTTCCCGATAGCTTTGCTTCCTTTTTTGATGAGTAAGGTGACATTTAATTGAAGAGTGCCTTGACTTTTAATTGTGGTGCACACACATCTCCACAGTCAGACAGCAGCATCATTTGCAACATTGCTGCAAGTCCCATCCACCAGCAACAGGTTGAGGGATCGGGGGCTGAGCATTCTTGAGTTTCGATTCCCTGCCTGACAGTGAAACAGAGCAAGCAGGGCTGACTGTGAAGACTACACAGCTACAGATTCATTAGTGGGCAGAGAAACTGTTGAGTCACTACACTGCACAAGTGCCTCTTCTCAACTGAGTTACAAACAACTTAACAAAGGACAAAAGCCGTGACACACAGTGAGAAAAAGGACTATTGTTTGCCATGTGCCGTCACAGTTGTACCTCCTGCTGCAAGAATAAACAGTGTACAGATTCATTAACATAGAGCTGCCCGAGCAAATTACTATAAAGTACACTTTCTGAAGCAGTTTGGACTATGAAATTTAAATCAGTTTCATGGATGAAAAACATGTAACAGATGAAAATGTTTCACGACCTCGTCGTTCTCTTACATCCATGATTTTTTAATAAATACTTACACACTCTCAGAAACATTTTGTGTTAGTGTTGCAGCAAACAAAATAACTACCCACAGATGCAACATGGCTGTTACATTTCAGCGGTCCATGTATCAAAAATCTGTTGAGAAAATCTCTCCAAATGTTTCTTATCATGTGGAAGCACATTGATATTTTGCATTGTTTTAAACTTATTAATAAATGTTCAGATTTAAATAACGAGGTCAATAAGTCAAAGAAGAAAGAAAGAGAAAAACTGAAGGAAGAAAAAAGACCGGCATGAAAGGACAAAGTAATAGAGTTTGACGTTCGCTGCCAACACACTGCTGATTAGGAGGGAGGGGTGTTTGATTGTGTCTCTGACGGACTGATTCTATTTTAGGGAGTGATTAGCACCATCGCACCAAGTAAAATAAAACACATCACAGAGCTAGAGGCTACGGCAGTTTAACACCACTGCGTTTTTATTGGAAGAAAAAGTCCCTTTAATTTAAGAATTTAGAGAAAGAACAAAGGATACGGTGAAAGTACTTAATGAATGAATGTTTTGAGGGTGCTGTATTTTCTTTGCATGACACGAAAAGCAAAATGCGAGGAGCTCCTGGGACACTCAGCTGTCAAGAAACCAGAAAGAAACTGCTACACTGACTGAGGGATACATGTATAAACTGTGATGACTGTGTGCATACATGCATTTGGATCAAATAAACAAGTGTGGTCGTCTATTTGAGTGAAAAATATTTCAGTGTCAATCAAACATGAGGACGACCTTGGACACACGATGATCAAAAGTTTAGATGACTCCCCATCAATTTCAGCCCCTCCTCACACACACACACTCACGAGTTGAAATAATACGAACATAAAAATGAATAAATACATCTAATAAAACTTTGCAAAATCTATGCCCCCCCCCCCCCTCCGCCTCCTCCTTTGTCCCTCTTCTCTGCTCTTTTTTGTCTTTTGCCAAACCCACAGTCAATATAAAATTACCAAAGCCACAGAGTGAGAGAGTGAGAGGGTTTTGGGGGAAAATCCACATTTTTTAAACATATGCATTTCCAGTTCCTCTTTTGTTCTGTTATTAAAAGCAGCATTTGCACCAATCACAGGGGATGCCTCCGCCCGCTGCGCCTCTGAGGCCTCACATACCTCCACACACTTCCACTATCTCTCACGCGAGCCCCACGCTTGGTACAAACAACCTGACACACACACACATCCTGACTAAATGTCACCAAAAAAGATCAAATCAGTTCACTTTTTCTTTTGTTTTTTTTTATTGCAGGAGAGTTAACAATCAGGTCCAGTCAATATTATAACGACAAACTCTTCATTTCAAAGCAAATGTATCAGTTTGAATTTGGCTAATATATCATATTTAGGGTAAACACTGTATGCAAAGTGCTACTAGTTGACAAAGACGGTATTTCACATATTTACAATATTTTTTTTTAACTTAATCTGAGGAGTTTGAACTAATAAAAATAGAAGACAGATCCAAATTTGTACAATAAGGGAAGGTTCAAAGGTCCACACACACACTACAAAGTACTATTTGGTACGAAGGAACATTTGCTGCCCTGTTGGCACATTCATCCCATCGCTGAAATCATGCTTTGAAGAGTCACACTTCACCTCTGAAGTATGACATTAACATAAAAACTCTTCATCCAAACACTGTATAACTTCAGCAGGGACACGGGCACATTTACACGCCCAGCTAGCTTCCTGCTTGTTTGCATATTTTACAGTATATCCTCTGCTTTCCACTGCAGGTGTGATCTGTCCATCCTTTGCTGCAAGAGGTGCTGGTGCATGTGTTTTTCACAGTGAGATGGTTCTGCTAAGTTTCAGTGCTACGTTAAGACACAACCTTCCTCACAATCCTTGATAAATAACCGGTTAATCGTCAGCTAGCTGGAGGAGATTTATCACTTTTATGGCTTTTATTTATCCCGACTGAGTCTGAAACATCAAGGAAAAGTGACAAGGTAGGCGTCTGCTCCAGCAGTAAGGAACACCGAGGCTGCACTCCACATCTGCAGTCAAAGACACAAGTATTGCAGCTAAAATTGGTTTGTTTTACTATTATTGTTTTAGCGTGGCTCTATATGGAGGCCAGATGTCATGATTAGCAGCTTTCTGTCCTGGTTCTTTCTACCCCGTAATTATCTTTCGATGTGAAACCCATTTTACACCACATGAGTCAACAGGCAAAGAGGACAAACGCTGCACTACTTGTGCTTTCTTGTGATCTGGAGGAGCTTTTCGGAATCCCCCCTCTCCCCGCCTCCTCTGTCCGAAAAGATCAAGAGGGGCCCTGTGTTCCAAAGATGTGGTCAAACTCGCTAAGGATGAGCTCCACCGCCTGGTTCTGGTAAACCATATTCACCGCCATGTTGCCGTTGTCCCGCTCTGGACGCATCAGGGTCGGGCCAAACACAATGCCGATGTTCTGGGTGGTCATTCGGTTCGTATCTGAGCGCTCCAACACTCTGCAGAGAGAAAGGAAGAGGTTTAACGTTTAAAATATTAACAGAAAATAAAACATAAAAGGAACAAAAGGGCTCCAGAGTCTGAATTGTTTCAGCTTGTGGACTTTAATTTCTGGTCACGTTAACAGGATGCTTCATGGGATGACAGTGTCAGTCAGGCCACCACTTTGGGCCCAGATTGAAACATCCCTGCAACTGTTTGATGGATTGCCATGAAATCTTTTGCACAGGCTTTAATGGTCTTCAGATGATGTTTCCTAATAACTCTTTTTGTGATGCCCTGACATTTTGTCAAGCACCACCATGAGGTTGACATTTGTGGTTTTGAGTGAAATGTCTCAACAACTTTGGACGGATTACAATAAAATTTTGATACACAGCAAGCGGCAACCTCCAGGGCTGAAAGATGGAGCTGATGCAGAAGTGCCAAAAACTGCAGTTCCTCAAATGGCCACTTGGGGGTGGCTCCAAAAGCAAAGCCAAACTTTACAGCCTGGTACAAAAAATCGTTTTCATCTCTATTCTCTATTGCTAATTTCAACATTCATTTCAACTGTACGGATGTGAATTTTTACAGAACCCACCCGTTTACATTTTATGAAGGCTTAAAGTTATGTATAATTAAGGGCCGGCTACTTTGAGTGACAGGCTGTATGCCAATAGTGTCCTCGGCTTGGCGATGGCGAAGGACAAAATACCATACTTGAGGCATCAAAATGGCATTCCACAAACCAATAGGTGACGTCACGGTAGCTACTTCCATTATTTTTATAAAGTCTGTTCGTACACACATTCAGCTCCCACTATTGATTGTATAAAGTTATGAACGTAACCACTCATTGGTTTGTAGACTCACTTTGTGAAGTCTTACGTTTAGCATTTTGGCCTTTGTCACCTTGGATTTTTAGAGCCAGAAGTGAACCATATTTGGGCAAGAGAGTGGAGATAACCCTAAGGCTAGCTGCTAGCTTAGTTAGCACAATGTGTTTACAGTATATTGTTAACTGTAAAAATACTGATGCTATTTTTTACTAGCAAAAAACAGGCTTAAAACCATTCAACAAAAATGTACTTACGAAAAAACTGAATATTGAGTACAACCAAACGCTGAAGAAGACTTTTAGGGGATCAAAAAATTACAATTAAATTTAATGAACTGAAAACACACTGAAATAGCTACAGCTATGGCTACGGCTATTCTCTGTGAGTCTGGGGTTACACCATGGTTATGTTACCTTACAAATGCTGCTGCTGCGGTGATGAAGTGTCAAAAAACAGCACCCACCTGTCACTCTAAGCAGCCATACCCTCAATTAAGCATAACTTCAAACCATAATAAAATGTAAACGGGTGACTTATATAAAAATTCACCCTCTGTACAGTTAGGGTTGCTTGCTTCCCACTCAGGAAGAATTGTAATAACTTGTAGTGACTGGTGATCTTTTCAGCCATCATCAGAATCAAAACTAATTCAAAACTAATGACATTCCCATCAGGCTCAGCCCTACTTTGTGTTTAGTGCTAAATAGCAAATTTTAGCATGCTAACATGCTAACTAAGACTGAGAACATGGTAAACAAACCAGCTAAATGTTAGCTTTGTCATTGTGGTCATGTTAGCATGCTGACATTAGCATTTATCTCAAAGCAACACCGTGCATGACTCGTGTGGCTGTGGACTCTTTGGGGCCTGCAGGCACATACAGTAGATGTCTGCTAACTGCCCATACAGCTTCAAGCCTGCGGTCAGCGTGTGACATCTTTATACTTCTTAAAAACTCCGGACGGTAACTTGAAAGAATCAGCGTCCACCAGTGACATCTTGTTTTCGCATACATGTTCGTGTCCATGTATCTGGACTTTACAGTCTAAATTTGTGCACATAAATGTCTAAATCCACCGCCTGTATCCACCTATGTTGGTGTGTGTGAGTGTGTGTGTGTGTGATCGGGGGGGGACTGAGGAATGGGTTTAAGCCACAGCATGAGGCATTCTTCTAAAAATGCCATTCCCACCAAGCCACAGAAGCAGCCAGCAATTGCTCAAAACTTCCACATTAAAAAGAAAGGAGGAAAAAAGAGAGAGAGGGAGAGGAGAGGGAAGAGAGGAGAAAAAAAAAAACACGGAACGAGCGAGGGAGAGGGCGAGGAGAGAGAAAAGAGAGAGGTTCCAGTGGTGGCGGCGGTGGTGTTGGTATGCCTTCCAGCAGACGAACCACAAGGCTCCCATGGGACCTTCGAGGCAAGGAGGAGAGCGCGGGGGGAAGGCGGAGGGAGGAGGGAGGAAAAAGGAGAAAGGGATGGAAAGAGGAGGAAGAGGGGAGGAAGAGGAAGAGGAGAAGAAGAGAAGGAAGAGAATGAAGAGGAAGTGAAGGAAACAAAGGTAGCGAGTGAGCGGGAGAAGAGGCGACGGGGGTGATTGAGCGGGGAGATAATAAATGAGAAACAGAGCGAGGGGGGAAAGGAATGACAGCGGGGAGAAAATGAGAGAAAGACACAGAGTTGACAAATTCATGGGGCCCACCACACCCTGGCACAAACATCGGCCTCAGAACACGAACGCTCACCCCTGGAGTGGAAGGAAAACCATAGGCGGTAAAAAACACACATTTTATGTACTGTAAAAGGAACTGGCTCGCAGAACATCGTGCACCATTCATCTTCCTCCAACCTTTTCATCTTCACTGGGACCCAAACTTAACAACAGTGTGATCCTGGTACAGCACTGGCACACTCTGAGAGCTGCGGCCAAAGAATCCCTGACAGGAAAGTACTCTAAACAACGAGGAAACTACTCCCTCTTGTGGTCTGATTCAGGAAGAAAACTTATAAGGAGGAGATTTTATTTTCCTACAAGGGCATCTGGTTCATTCCTTCGTGTTGAAACACCCCAAGGGAATATTCTTGCATTAAGAAATGTGCCAGTTTCAGGGCAGAGACGAATGGCAGAAACAGCACAGACAAAGACAAACACACCAGCGGAGATGTACCGTACGCGGTTTCTTACTCCCGCCCTCTCACCGTTTGAGATGGCGACACATGAACCGCAGAGTGTCATGGTTTGGAGGAGGCATGTTGAGCACCAGACACTTCAGACGATCCACTTTGTCCATGTAGTCCGACATCTCTGCAACACAGAGCGAAGATCTGTCAGATCGCAATAAATGTCATCGTTTGCATTCCATGTCATGAACTTTATTGGCAACGAAAATCTGATTTACATCTGCTAACTGATATCACATGTGCTGTATTAGCACGCACCGTCTAATCTGATGAAGCAGCGTGTAATTATCAACTATCACCACTGTAGTTTGCTAAACAGTAAACTGATCACTCCCTGTGAAATAAAAAAAGGCCCATGGATTGATAAGAATTCAAACCAAGAATGCATTTGTTAGCACTTTATAATGTGCAAGTTCATTTTTACTTAATGTAATTTATTTTTAAATGCCAGATTGCTGTATCTACTGTTTCAGGATAAGTCAGAGATGTTACACAGTCCTGTATCGCAGAAGTTCATGTGAATTGATTGATGAAAAATGCAGTTTTCATTGGATTAAAACACTGATCAGTGACGTGAGCCTACTCAAAGTGAGTGTACGGCTGATTTACTTTATTCCTGAACGCAATAGACCTACATTGTTTTCCAAAACTATTAAAAACATTCTTGAGCTACACTGGATGACATGTTTCCTTTATTATGATGCCGTAATTCAGATGTGTCAAACTTATTTTAGTTAATGGACCATATACAGCCCAATCTGATCTCAAGTGGGCCGCACCGGTAAAACCGCTGCATCTGAAATTAAAAACCTGACAGAACTCAAGGTTTTTAACTCACATGTAAAGCAATGGCATACACGTGTGGACATGTGCACATACACACAAATACACAAAGACTGCGTACTTAAAGAACATAGTAACTGTTAATTGTTTTTTGTCTCTGTTCTTACTGTGGTCTTTTTGAGGTCTTCTTTTTGACTCAGTCTTTGCCTGTATTTTACTGTATATGTTGTGTTTTCTAAAATTCTAATAGCATAACAAGGGACAGACATTGCAAATTAGCCATGGATAGAAACCTGTATACATTGCATCTACTTTGTATTTTACATATGAGGCAGCGTTTTATGCATTTGTCCTCGTCAAATAAACAAGTAAATAAAACAACCCATAAAAACAGCACCTCCAAATTCTTTCCTTTCTTTTACTGTAAAGAAGTACGTTCTTCATCCATTTACAAAAAGATGATGAAAAGCCTGAGATGTCATCAGGAAAAATAAGTGCAATTTCAACAATATGTCTTGTTTTTTCCACAATGAGTCAGTCTGCTACACTGGTTCCCACCCTGTGAGTCCTGACCCCACCTATGGGTCACTGAAGCTTCACAGGGAGTCACAAGGCCATTTTGTGTGAGAGGCTGTGACTTAATGCACATGAATTTCTTCTTATTTCTATTTGTAGACCAAAATAAAATTCTATTTTTTTTTCAGTTCTGTGAAGCAAACTAAATGTAATTGTTATTTCTCAAGTTAAGATTAAAGATATAAACTTTAAAATATATATTTATTCAAAGGGCCTTCACTCTCTGCTTAACAGTCTTGTCCTGCATTAGAAAAGCAGTTAAAATAACCGAAGAGCCAATAGAACAATGGCCAAGCGTCGGGGGAGCCCGGTCTCACCCCGAAGTCGTTGAAATCAAGCGCTTGAGCAGTGATTTGCGGCGTCAGAAACCAACCAAAAAAAGGCATCCTTTAACGTCAGCATGATACATGGCCGGTTGCCGTTATAGTTTAATGGTGCCCGGTGGCGTCAGACAGACACGCAGCAGGACAAAAGTTAAGGCAGTGAAAGTCTGACTGGGGTCGGTGGGAGGGGTGGTGGATGGGTCCAACAAACACAGACTTTAACCCAGGAGAGTGGTGTCTGTGTCCCGAAAGATTATAAAGCCAAACCCTGTTCTTTTTTCCTAAACCCAACCATGTGTGTTTGTTGTTGAAGGAAGAAAACGTTAATTTGTGTAGTTGTACCGACGTAGTGCAGACTGCAGACTGCATGCGAACGTTACATTTCCTGTGAAGACAGAAGTGTATTTTGAAAGAAGGCAATGCATGTAACAGACAGAACTTGACACGGTGTCCCAGAACGTCAACTACCAACGCTGCCTGGGTACCTTGCATGTCGTATGTGGATGTGGAAAGTCCATGACCAAACATCAAAATCTGACATGGTCGGAGCAAGAATGTGTTGGTCAGGGAGAAGAAAACACTAAATTCATCAAAAAAAGAAGCCTATTCAGAACATATGATTGTTAAAATTACAGAAAATGATACAGATTACAGAGAATTATATCAAAAGTTCCTAAAAATATCAAGAAAACTAATCTGTGATGCAACATTCATGGGAAATAATCTCAAAATTCACCCGTATTTCTCATTTTCACAAACTACCTGCAGCTATTTGAGTTACTTGTACAGCTTAGCATTGAATTTCATATGAAACAACCATGAAACATGTCACTTAGTCAGGGGTTGTAAGTTTACTCAATAATAGAAAAGAGGTCCCTTAAGGAATTTTTAATTAATTTAATTTAATTTAATTTATTTTTTTTAATTTTATATACTTTATTAATCCCCGAGGGGAAATTCAATTTTTCACTCTGTTGTCAATTACACACAGGTCCGAACACACACATGCACAAACTGGACCTATACATGCACTAAGTGGAGAGATGTCAGAGTGGGCTGCCCATGACAGGCGCTCTGAGCGGTTGGGGGGTTCGGTGCCTTGCTCAGGGGCACCTCGGCAGTGCCCAGGAGGTGAACTGGCACCTCTCCAGCTACCAGTCCACGCTCCATATTTTGGTCCGGACGGGGACTTGAACAGGCGACCCTCCGGTTCCCAACCCAAGTCCCTATGGACTGAGCTACTGCCGCCCCAAACAACACTACACTCCTGTGTAGTAATGCTGGCATCACCACATCAAACTAAAGTGGAGGACGCAGGTTAAGTTATCCCCGCCTTACAAACCATTTGCAAATATAAAGTTTTGGCAGTGCCTTGCTCTGACAGAAGTCTGATACAGGTTCTTTTGTACTGAAGCTGCTGATTGACAATACTTGGCTTAATATCTTTAAACCACAGTAAGTGACCACAGTAAGTATTCCTCAATTTTAAGAGAGCTGTATTAGTATCAGCATATTATATGAAGTAACCTGCTCACTGTTTAACTTGCTCCTGAAACCTGACACCTCTCAGCCTTCACAGGTGCATCAATATTTGATGTGCAAAGTCACCCAGGGGGCCAGATTGGACCCTTTGGCGGGCTGGCTCCAGCCTGTGAGCTGTATGTTTCACACCCCTGCTGTAAATACTCATGAGAACAAATATGTATTGAAAATATGTATTAATCCGCAGCTGTAAATAGTCCCCAGAAAAATGCACTGCTTGGTTCTTTTTGGGTAACCTTTGCGTCTACAGAGTCCTGCTGTTTTAGGAAAATATTTGGCTTTTTCAAAAATTCCAACCACATATTCACGGCTTGTTTTTAGATGTTTACGTCTGAATGGAGTGCCACAGACACAGACACAGACAGAAACTTGTAAAGTAGTAAAAAATGAACGGTTGGTTTTGGTCTTCACATGGCATTTGTTGACAAGAAAAAATATAGAATAACACATATGAGCCGAGGAGTCGTGTGAAAAAATGCAGTATTTATACTGTGAGGATTTTCTTTTGCAATAAAACTATCACCTCATTTTAATTCAATACTGCTCAATAAATTTCAGCTTTGTCAGTATGTAATTATTCTCCTCTCGCCTTGGAACTGGTGCAATTTTCTTTTCGGGAAGCGCCATTTTATTTTATTGTGTCCATATATCTCTCATGACATAGTGTGGGGTGCTGTGCAACATTTTCTAGAGGGGGGAAACAAAAAGTGCCGTAAATACAGTATATTCTGTAATGATGAAAACGACTTTCACCACAGCTTGACAAAGTGTGAAAGCACCCGAGTAAAGAAGGGGTGAGCTCTCTAACACACACAGTCCTGGTTTTGACTCATTAAAACCACAGCAGTGTTGTGAGCTTTCAAAATAAAAGCACAGCGGAGGAAAAATATTAAGATTAAAAAGTATCCTCTGCAGGTGTCCTGGTGGCCGAAAGCAGTGGTTCTCAAACCTTTTTTCAATAACGTAACCCTTTTGAAATATGTTATTTTTAAGCATTTTTCCTATCTTTAATGGTGATTTTTTTAAACTGTAAACCATTTAGTAATTAATTTCCCCTTTAATATCTGTTTTCTCTTTACTCTTTTCTGTATCCTTTATTATGTTTAATAATTCAAATAATTTTGGTTTAATTTCATACAAACTTTGTGAGTAGATAACTGAAGAGGTGCTTTAATTTCTACCTCAAATAGGACTCAACGATTGTTTTCATTGTCGATAAATTTGTATGTTATTTTCTCACTTAGTTGTGTGTCAGTGTGTCAAGTGCAAAGTGTCAATCAGTGTTTCCTACAGTCCAAGATGACATCTTAAATCCTAAAAATCCTAAAAATTTTGTCCACAACCCAAAAATCTGTACTTTACTTGAGTATATGTTTTTGGGAACTTATGGCTATTGCTCTTGTTGATGTTTTTGTTATGTCTTGTTGTGCGTCGTAACCTCTATGTCTTGTTTTCAGGAATCTGTGTTGCTGCCTTTCTTGGCCAGGATTCTCTTGTAAAAGAGATTTTAATCTCAATGAATCTATTACCTGGTTAAATAAAGGTTAATAAAAAAATAAAAAATAACTTTTTCTCTACTACATTTAAAAGACAAATATTGTACTTTGAGCTCCACTACATTTTTAGGAAGCTTTTCTTTACTTTGAAGCACAGATTTAAAGTCAGTTTTTCTTCTCTTAAACATGATAGGCCATACAGTTTGTTCATCACAGGAAAAACACCAATCACAGTGAAGTACTCCTACGCCTGTCAGTAGAGTTCAAAGTGCTGCTGCTGACGACAGTGGCTGTCTTTCTGTCGATCCAGTTGTATCTCTATAGACATTTCTGCTGGCTTTGTAGCATATCCTACAAGCTTTTTATTCTGCAAGCAAGTTAATGCATTCACAAAGTTGTTTGAGAGTCATTAGGCTCTGTGAATGTGTTGTGGTAATGATACAACAAATGTGTTGACCTTAAAAAGAAAATGTACTTTTAATTACTTCAGTGTTTTTAAAATCAAGCACTGCAATACTTTAAGTCAAGTAAAAATTTAACTGAACAACTTTTACTTGGAGTATGTATACTTTGACTCAAGTAATAGAGTTGTATGTTTTTTCCACAACTATAAAGCAGAAAAGAAATTTATTGTTGACAATGAAATGATAAATCATTGCAGCTCTAACCTCAGACTGATCAAAGATGAGTGTCATTCTGTGTGAAGTGACACTCCACATAAAGGGAGGGTTCATACAGTAAAATAAGCTGGGGCTGAAACTGGTCACTCACTGACTGTCTCCACGATGTCGGTGAAGAAGCCGAAGGGCACGAGGGGCTCAGGAAGCTCACGAAAGAAAAGTTTCAAAGCTCCTGTGATGACATGAATGTCCTCCCAGTCACTCTCGTCCAAATTCAGCTTCTCCTCTGAGAGACAGGGAGAAAGAAGACAGGGTCAGCGGAAGGCAATGTGAAAAACAGAGACAAAGAGTTTGAATTAAAGAGAGAAAGAAGTGGAGTTAGTACAGTCACAGTCTCGTTTAGTGAACAACAACAGAACAGAGTGAATTCATGTCAGTGCTGAGGCGTAACACGAAGGCTTGTAGCTGCAGGAGAGAGATAGAAATGGTCTGTGAAAGTCAGAGAAAACACAGAAGCAGAAACACATGTAAAGCACACATTTTCTCCAAATCCAGGCCTGACCAATGCTTCTCAAATTGCATCATAAAAACCAAAAGAAAAAAAAAGAAAGAGCTTTAATTACAGCTCAGTGTTTACGACACAAATAAGTATCTAATGATGAGAAACATGAGCCAGTGTGAGATACTGCTGAGAGATTAGAGCACTTCACGGTACACAAGCAGCAGCTGATTCTCCGCGTCGTCCACTTGGTGGCAGCCATGCGCCATGTGGGGCGCCGCTGTACAACCTGCTGCGTGTTATTACATCAGAAAACTTAAAGCAGAAAAGCCTCAGGGACACACATACATTAAGCAAATGGTAGCACAACCAGCAAACTGTTCAGTGCACGTCTGTGCCGCTGCTCAGCTCTGCGGATCAGTCTCTGTGTGTGTGTGTGTGTGTGTGTGTGTGGTTTTTTGACTGAGGTGTTCACATTATGCAACACATGATGCACAAGAACAAGCTGGCTGAGTAACACGTGAAAGTGGCTGGTTTTACCCTTGTCAAGTCTGAATCTACCTTGTACCAAATCTGCCGGGAACATGTAACGGCCGTCTGTAGTCACCGCTCGCTCTGCAAAAACCAACAGTTACTCAGTGGGCTTCGTCCACTTTAACAGAAGTATGTCATGAAGTGGGAGACAAGCAGGTGTGTGTTGTGGTTATACAATATCATATGTAATCAAAATGTACAGAAAAAGCATCAGATGGCATTTATCTTGATTCTAAGTGGCTGAAAAAACAAGAAGAGACAGCATTTAATGATCTCTGATGATCTCCTGCCTCCACTTCTCTCCTCCCACAACTTCCTTGCAGCTTTCATTCATCGTCAGAGACTAAATTAATCAGCATTAGTCATCAATACAGATCAAGTTTATCCCCCTCCTTCCCTTCATCCTCACCGTGGTCGACCAGGAAGCGTAGTTTCTGAATCACTGCCAGGTTCCCTGATACTCTGTAGATGCCGTCAGTGTCCAGTCCTGCAACGAACCGCACAGATCATTGGTGAGATCACTGGTGTGTCTGGGCATCTAATAACACTTAAGAAGATTAGTACCACAACCAAACCGAGGCATTTTCCATGATTTAAAGCCTGACTTCATGAGTGTAAGATAAAAATAGCTCAGATTTTAAGGCAGTCGGAGCTGATATAATTGTTTTGCTTTTCTGTACATCAATAATTTAGTACGTCTGGGAAGTTTGTTTTGTTGCATAAGTGCCCAAAAGTCAAGCAAAAGCACATTCTGACACTTTTAGACATCTAAAACATTTTTTAAAAAGTTACATTTTTTCACATCACATAAACCCTGATGAGTGCTTTTAAACTTCCTCTCAACATTTCACAGTGTGATCGCTGATGGAGTGCATAAGCAGTTTTGTTTTGACATTGAGTTTCTGCTTTTTCCACAATGGATCCAATGTCAGAAGTTGTAGAACAAGTCAGACCTTGTGACCCATTGATTTTTAACATCCTCAAATTATATTTTTCCTTACTAACAACACATCTCATAAAGAGAAGTCAGGCTTTTGTTGTAAATTGATGATTAATATTCTGTCAGAGACACAAGGAACCACTGACTATCGCCAAACCCACCAAACTCCATTTAAATTAACAAAAAAATGTAGAAAGTCAAAAGTCATTTTAGCGTCTATAGTGCCAGCATATCTTCACGCCTAACTTGGTGAATTCAGGGTTTATTTTAACCAAACCAGGGCTGGTGATTGTTGGAACAGTGCAAAGATGAATCAGAATGGGTTTTGTGAGTTGTATGTTGATTCTGTCGACTTTGAATAAAGTGTGTTTTACCATGATATAATTAATGTTTATTTAAAGGGAGTCCGGTGGATTTGGCGATGGCTATTTCAGGGCTGTTTCTGGCTGAATAAAAAGGATCCTACTCTTTAAAAAAGGTCTATCTCTGTATAGATCCTTCCCATCATGTTGTCAAACACTTACAGTAACAATCTGAGCCTATCAGTGGCAAAAACAAGCACTTTAAGTGGATGTAAAATGACGGTGCGCTGCTGGCTACAGCCCTCTCGCTCAATACTGGCCCACTTTAAAAACCCATTAGTCAGTTAAACACAATACAATGGAAACACTCTGGGTTGAAAACAACCAAAGTTTCCCTTTAACCCTGCATTGGTCATTGGTTGAATTAAGTTTAATCACAAATTAGTCTGCCAGGATTTTATAATCTGTATAATAGCTGAAATGATTTGTCAATTAAATAGCTGATAAACAGGAAATGGATCTGCATCAGTTTTCATAATCAATACATCTTAATTTTCTAAGCATAAAATGGTTCCAAAAAATGATGGCAAATTTAATATCTTTGGGTTTTCACCTGCTGGTCGGACAAAGTAAAAAACAAGAAGACTTCACCTCAAGTTCTGGGAAATAGTGTTGGCTTTTTTTCACTACTTTTCTGTCATTTTATAGACCAGATATTTTTTATAATAATATATATTATTGTATATTAATAAAATGAATAACCAGATTTATCAATACCAAAAATAAAAAATGATTATTTTCAAGATAAAACCACTCATAAACAACATTTAACAGGACACAAAAAGGGAGAAACATCAGCTAGAATAATAGAGGAGGAACTTCTCTTTCAGGACCAACAAACATGCTTGTTATTATGTATTTGAATTACAGTGGGAGCCTAAAACTAACCTTCTTCCTTTTCTTCTGCAATCATTATATACTGTTACTCTGAGAGTTATTAAAATCATTTCTCTTTTTCCAGAAGCTACTTTGTCCCAAAAGTTTTTCGGTACGTCTCAGCCTTGAGTGTAAACGTCTCGATCTGAAACAACTCCCTAAAAATATTTAATTCATCAAAACCAGATTTTTAAAGCTCTTGTGGTCAAAAACATAGTTTTTTTTGTGTATTAAATATTTATTTGCAGCATTGTTTCTAAACAGTTTCCAAACAACTCCATTTTCTCTCATTTGGATCTCTCTGCGGCTGGCAGCTGTCACGACTTCCTCTCTGTGCGTTTTTAGTCGTCTGCTCTCTGTCGGCCGAATCACAAACATCCCTCTGCAAATGTTTGTTAACAGCAGGTGCACAGCTGCTGTCAAGTGACTGATGCTCAAAACAGGATTGAAGGAGCGTTTTCTCATGTGTCCCCTTTAAGTTGAGAATCACATTAGCAGGAGGCGGCTGTGTGTTTGCAGCGTTTGTACCTCTCCTCTCCACGGCGTCAGTACAAAGTCTGACGAAGCGAGGGACGGTGCTCCTCTCTCTCTCGCAGAGCATCTCCAGACGACAGCCAAACACCTGATCTGAAGGGTGATGACAGACGGACACAAACACACACACACACACACACACACACACACACATTTCTTATGTCTGTTCAGAAGTTTTTTTTCTAACTCAGATAACTGTGCCAAGACATGATGTAAGAGCTACGAGTTAATCTACAGATAAATTTACCCGTTCACTATGGAATAAAACCTCCATGTTCCCAGCAGCGATGTAGGCTAACCCTTGATGATGCAATGCTACTCATGTACTGAACTATATACACACCATAGCATGAAAAAAACACACGCAACCCTTCACTTCAGAGCATACTACCATTATATGATCATCTTGTGTTGTCTCTGATATTGACTGTGATGAAAAGGCTTGTGAAAGTGTCATCAATTCAATCAGTTCAACCATAAATAACCAAACTTTGAAAGGAACTTGAAAAATATTTGTGGAATCATCATTATATAAATCTATATGTCCGCTTTCATTTATCTGAACAGCTTCATCAGTTCTAATAACATGCAGAAAATCATGTTACGCCTCCTAGTGGATGAAGATATGGTTGAGGTTAAACATTTCGTTGACATTCTGTCAGAGCTTTAAGGGAGTGGTGCTGTTTATCAGTCTAGATTGTTTTGGTGCGAGTTGCTGAGTGTTGGAGATATCAGCTGTAGAGATGTCTGCCTTTTCTCATATATAATGGAACTAGATGGCACTCGGCTTGTGGTGCTCAAAGCATCAAAAAATTCATTTGAAAAACTTAACAGCAATGTCTGTTTCCAGAAATCATGACCTGGTTACTCAAGATAATCCACAGACCTTGTTGTGAGCAGTTTGATTTAGGAACTATTTTCTTTCTACCGAACTACACCCACCGATGTATCACTGCGCAGAAGGAAGAGTGCATCTACTCATGGACGAGAGGCTAGTGCCGCACATGCCATTCAAACACCAACATTAAACGCACAGTATGTTACTTATGCTGCTAGGGGTCTCTCAATTGCAACACTAACAAGAGTTGGGTTTTGGTGACATTGTGCAGTAGTGTAAGACCATGGGAGTTGCTGTCTTCATTGTTAAACAACCACCAGTGTCGATGAAAATCTATCTGATGTGAATGTATTAAAGTTTTATTCACGTAATTTCATGTCATTCCAATAAAATACCTGCAAGTAACTTTAGCTAACATAGCAATGGTTCACCAACTTCCCTGCTCACCCTCGGACGTATCCTCTGGTGTTTCGCATGTTTCTCAGGCCCACAGTTAGTCCATCGGGCTTTGAAGCCAATTTTTTGTGTTGGCGAAACAGTGGCATTATGTCGTCACGTGATGCCATGTGGCCCAAAAACACTTTTTTCCCTATTTTTACATGGCTTGACATGGAGGCGAATCAGTGCATACATATTTTGAGTGTCAGAAGTCCAGCAAAATGACTCGTTTCACTATCAGAATTTGATCCATTAAAAAGAGCCTCACGAGTAAATCATTGTATCTACTCATGGACGAGAGGCTCGTGCTCATGACAGTGTGAGATGCAAACATGAATGGTGTCCTCCTCAGCTGAGATGTAGTACTGTTAGCTAGTTCAGTTGTGCTACATGAGCTAGCAGTAGATGCACGCTTCCTTCATCGTGGTGATACAGTTGGTGGGTGTAGTTATCCCATCTCTCTTGCTGGAAACACTGGCCAATCAGAGCAGACTGCACTTTTGGGAGGGGGACTTAAAGAGACAGGCGCTAGTTTAAGACAGAGAGAGTCCCAAAATACATGTATGAACCTGACAATGAGCATAATTGGTTTCATTTAAGGACTAATTGTGAAAGAGTTATGAAAATAGGAAACAGATCTTCAAAATCTGGCCCATGTACAAAAAGGCTGTGTCCTTGCTGCAGCAGCTGAGGGTTCGATTCCAACCTACAGCCCCTTGCTGCATGTCATCACCCCTCTGTCTCCCCCATTACGCTATAGCTGTCCTATCAAACAAAGGCAAAAAGCCCCAAAAAATATCTTTTAAAAAAAAGGAAAACCAACATTAAATGTCTCAGTAAGCTGCTGTGCCACCATGAGTCACCAGAACAGCTTCAAGGGACCTTCGCATACAGTCTCTGAATTCTACTGAAGGGATGAACAGCATCCTTTCAAAACATAGGCCATAATTTGGTGTTGTGGATGGAGAAGAACGCTGTCTAACACATTGGACCACATTCTTCCATATGTGTTTCACTGGGCTGAGATCTGCTGACTGTGGGCGCCATAATTCTGATTCTGATTCAGGCTTTTCCTTTAATTCATATCATTTTAATAATCGAAATTTAGTTTTGCCGACATTACAAACATACAAAAAACCAAAGGACTGTTCAGCTTTTAGGAAGAATCCATTAAAGGTGTTATACCAGTGTTGTAATCAGCAGACAAGCAGTGTGAAAAACTTTTGTCATTTTGGAGAAGCTCTTACTAAACAGGCGAGGAGGATTGCGACTCATATTCACTGGGGGGATGTGGCATCACTGCAGGATAAATGCTGAGATTTCCTGCCAGCTATCACAACTGTGATGCAGCTCAGTTAAGCAGCAAAAATATATTCAACTTCACCATTTTAGCCGTGGAAGTGCAGTCTTGTCATATTAAGCTCTGTGTACTGCTGAGTAAAGCATACTTGCTTTCAAACTGTAAAACTTCAAAAAGAAATCTCACCTTTAATGAGCCCTTTCTCCTGCAGCGCCTGCAGAGGCGGTCTCTTTAGGATCAGCTTCTTCAGCCGAGTCTTCACTCGCTTCCTCTCCGTGTTCTCCAGGTTGGACGTTGAACGAGGGACTGCAGAGGGAGGAAAGGAGAGGGAGGAGGAGGAGGAAGAGAAGGAGTAAGACGAGGTAAGTGCAGGGCGTTGGGCTGCGGCGGGGCAAGAGAGCAGATGAGAGGGGATGGTGGTGAGGATGAAAAGTGGGAGGGCCGGGCGGCGGCGGAGGTGAGACAGGACCGAAGGGGGGATTATCTGCCACGGAGGCCGCGTGAAAATATAAGTGGGCTGGATGGAGGAGAGGATGGAGGAGAGGATGGAGGGGTGTAAGAAGCCTGTGTGGAAGGTTAGAAAGAAAAGAGTGATGATGATGATGGAGTGAGAGTTAACGGAGGTGGAGGGCAGGAGGTTGTGTGAAGGATGGAAGTTAGAATGGAGCAATGAGAAGGAGCATCATGTGGGGACGACTTACGTGACGTTCTCCTTTCATCCTCGTCTCCACTGTGGTCCAGCATCTCCACGCTGCCCGCTCGCCTCAGAGAGTACAGAAGGACATTGTCTAACGGGTTTTCACGGTCCTGGAAGAGTGAAATAGAGCTCATTATGATAACTGCACCATACACACACTTTATACCATTTATATTTAAAGTATCTGGTCAAAATCACAGATTTCTGCAGGTTTCAAGATTGTTGGAATTGGAAACATTTGAAATGATGTAAGTACACAACTCAACAAAGTTTATAACAAAGGTCTAGTTGTTTTCAGACATTCTAATGCAGAACCCATTCTTTTAAAACCCATGAAAGAAAACGAGAAGTTTGTAAGTTTATTAAGTTCATGTATTAAGATTTCCATTTTAATAAATGTCTGTTAAGTCAACGTCTATAGCCGACTGAGGTAACACAATGGGGACTGAGTCGATGGCTCACTGATGAAAGTATTGCAGTATTTATTAGGGGTGGGGGAAAAATCGATACAGCATAGTACTGCAATATTTTGTGTGGCAATATCGTATCATCACATAGTGCCAAGTATCCATTTTTTATTATAGTAATTTGACAAATACAATTTAAACTTTAGGTAGCCCTACCAGAATAACATAATCAAGTGCTTTTTCAGCCCACTAGATATATTTTGCTCCTGAAAAAAGTGGCTCAAGTGAGATGAAAAGACTGAAAACTTTATCTTATTAGATAAACCAGATGCTTACAAAGTTTTCCTTTGGGGACATAATTAACAGTTAAAATAAACTGCAATATATCGCAATATATTTTATTGCAATCCTTAGCATATTGCAACATATTTAAAATTGTAATAATATCATATTGTGGATCCTCTGGTGATTTCCACACTTGGTATTTACAGTATCTCACATAAGTGAGTACACCCCTCCCATTTCTGCAAATATTTCATTATATCTTTTCATGGGACAACACTATAGAAATGACACTTTGATATAACTTAAAGTAGTCAGTGTACAGCTTGTATAGTAGAGCTCACAGGTTGCTTCAGGAATCCTCTCCCACTCCTCCATGATGATGTCACGGAGCAGATGAATGTGAAGACACCTTGCGCTACCCCACCTTCAGCTTGAGGATGGCCCACAGGTGCACAGGTGAGTTTAGGGCTGGATACATACTTGGCCAGTCCATCACCTTCACCTTCAGCTTCCTCGGCAAGGCAGATGTCATCTACTAGGTGTGTTTTGGGTCATTATCATGTTGTAAAACTGCATTGCGACTCAGTTTCTGAAGAGGGGCGATCATGCTCTGCTTGGAAGAGCACCAAGACAACTGTCCCTTGCTTACAGTCAAGCATAGTGGTGGCAGCATCATGGTTTGGGGCTGCATGAGTGCTGCCGGCTCTGGGGAGCTCGGTTCATTTAGGGAAACATGAATTCCAAGCAGAGCATGATCGCCCCTCTTCAGAAACTGGGCTGCAAGTTTTCATTATCAAGATTTCCAACATGATAATGACCCAAAACACACCTAGAAGATGACAACTGCCTTGCCGAGGAAGCTGAAGGTGAAGGTGATGGACTGGCCAAGTATGTATCCAGCCCTAAACTTACCTGTGCACCTGTGGGCCATCCTCAAGCTGAAGGTGGGGTAGCGCAAGGTGTCTTCACATCCATCTGCTCCATGATGTCATCATGGAGGAGTGGGAGAGGATTCCTGAAGCAACCTGTGAGCTCTGGTGAATTCCATGCCCAAAAGGGTTAAGGCAGTGCTAGATAATAATGGTTGGCACAAAAAATATTGACACTTTAGGCACAATTTGGACATGTTCACTGTGGGGTGTACTCACTTACGTTGCCAGCTGTTTAGATGTTGATGGCTGTGTGTTGAGTAATTTTCAGAGGAAGGTAAATCTATACTACTATACAAACTGTACACTGACTACTTTAAGTTATATCAAAGTGTCATTTCTATAGTGTTGTCCCACTGGTGTACTCACTTATGTGAGATACTGTATATATTTGCAATGTGATGAAGTGGGCGTCAAGGGTGACATATGTGAAAAAAATGCTGTACAGTTAACTGCTAATGCAAACTGAAAATTTCTTGCTGCTGCAGCTTCACATTAAAAGCATTTAACTGGCAAAACACGAGTTGACTTTTATTATGAAGGGGCCACAGGAAATGTAATGTGCTTTTCAGTCATTTTCAGTATTTACTGATAGTGGGTCAGTTGTAAAATACTGCAGCGAGGAACAGAACACTCAGGAGCAGCCACAGTGAGGTGATAGATAAAAAGCTACGGGCAACAGGCTGCACACCTCCGACTTACTGAGGTAATCACCCCCCTTCACTGTGCCCTGCTGTCCGCAGACTCATGCTGTGTGCAGCGTAAAATCAGATTCACAATTGCTCAAAGAATGACGTAAAAAGGCCAATTATTGCCTGACTTTTTTTTATTCAAACAACAACAGTTTGTTTTGCTGCTCCCAGAACTTTGTGACTTCTAATATTAAACTGCATTTGCTTTTACCACCATTAACTACACATGTCACCAAATCAAGCAGGAATGAAATCTTCGAGGCAGCTAGTTTAAACAATAAAGAAAAAAGAGGGGATCAGCAGTTCGGTTTAGGCAGCAAAACTACTTGGTTATGTTTAGGAAAAGATCGCAGATGTCTCTAAAAAACACCCAGCTCAGAGTGGCACAAACGCAGCTGGAGAGGCAGTGGTGTGTTGCTACTAAACCAGCTTTGAGTCACACAGATGCCTTAACTGATGTTGCTGTTTGTTGGTCTGGAACAACAGTCTCCTGGGTCAAAGTCACGTGTTTGTCAGGCCCACCCGCAGACTTTTGCAATCTTTAAACTATGTCTGTCTCTCAAAGCGTCTAACAATGAAGCCGGCAGGTTTACTATAGAGTTAATGGAAAGCCCATCCCCATCATAACAGTGACACTGGGGACACAGCCCAAGTGGCACATTTCGATGGCCTGAGAGTGAGACCAGGCTGGAGTGTGAAGAACAGTAAGATTTCCAATACTCCATTACGTAATGTAAAAACATAAATCATAACAGCTTTAAGGGAAATATTGGTCACAAAATAATTCCACTAATGTTCCTGTATACTGTCGACGAGTGAACAATATGCAGCATGATGTATTACAAATAAAGGTCAGCAGTGCTTCCTCAGATGTAAAAAAACAAATCTAAATAAATGTTACCACACAGCTGTCAAAGAAAGAGATAAAAAAAGAGGCAGGAAGGAGTTAAATGATGCGTGTATAACATTCAGTAAAAGGCAGTGCAGAACATAGACGTTATACACTGAGGGTACGACATTATTCAAATCCAAAGGGAAACTATTTAACCACTAATAGAGAAGTGGTCCATTGAAAGTAAAACTGTGTGTGTTGTGTCTCACCAGCCGGTCGATGACACTCTTAATGGTGGTGTACCACTCTTTGATCAGGGAGTCTGTCTCCGACTGCAGCAGGAACTCATTGCCTGTAACTGTTCTCAGCTACAACACACACACACACACACACACACACACACACACACACACACATTTACAAAACTATATTAATGTGTCACAAATTGTCCCCCAAAGCCAAACAGGGAAGACCAAAAGCACGCATTTTTGGTTTTGGGTCAAATTATGCCTATAAGCTCATCAAATCATCTTTTTATTTTTATTTTTTATTTTATATACTTTATTAACTGGACATATTAAAGACAGCACACGTGCACGTCATCTGCCACACTTCACTGGAGAGTAAATTTTGACTGCTTCCTCTTCCTCACTGTGGGTCACTAAGTGACCGGGTGAAAGAAAGCTTCCCACTCTCACTTCCCTCACTGATAAAGACCCTTTACTGATAGAAATAGGATTCTACAGAATAGGATGTTTGATCACATTGTTCTCGCTCACTGAAAGAATTCAAATGAAAATCAAAGGTTTACTAAAGTCAGAACCTTTTGACAAGAGCTGTTTTGTAATGTGTGAATGATCAGCTGACATCTTGAGAACGTGTACTTCTCTAATTCTCTTCTCACTAGGTTTTCTGATTGTTGTTCGACTCGTTTCTCACCTTGAAGACGTTCTTCTTGCTGGACAGGTCGTTGGCCCACTGCAGCTGTGCTCCTCTTAAATCCACACTGCTCTCAGGGCGACTGTTACCTGGTTTCTGTTTTAACAATAAACATGCACACACACACACATACCAAAAAAATCAGCTTTTTCTCTGTTAGTTGGTCGATTGACCTGAACATGTTTCTAAAAATGCAGTTTGGGTGTTGTTTGCTGCACCACTGTCTACTGACTCTCACATTATGACCAACTTTCACACGCACAACACCTGCAACAGGTTTGTGTGACCTGTTTTAGTTACTGAAGAGTTGAACCATGAGGGGGAAAACATGCACATGGTTCAGGCTTCTTTATTTGTACCCGTAGGTATGTTTGGTTTGCAGTTGAAGATGAGGCGTCCACAGACATGATAGAAGTACTTGAGGCTACAATAATCACTAAAACCAGTGAAATGAATAAAAAACAAGTTGTTTCTATAGTTTATATTAATGTTTGTAAATGTTGGTGTGCCTACCTGCCCTGCTTTAATAAGAAATCTTATATATCGATATATGTGCAAACTCTGTCTCAGAAAATGGTATCATCCAGGCCAAGGTTTTCATCGAGACTAGGGGGCCACTGGCTCTCCAGCTTGTTTGGTGCAGTTTGGTCACTGAAATAAAATCTTGGCTTCAAACCAACTTCCTCAAATTGAACTGCCACAAATCTGAAATTATCATCATCGGACCAAAAGCACCCCCAACTATAACTTCACCCTGCACAGTATCCACCTCCCCTCACATCTGAAATCTTGGCGTCAATCCCTCTCCTTCGACCAGCACATCAAACACATCACTGAAACAGCCTTCTTTCACCTCAAGAACATCGCCCACCTCCGTCCATCTCTCACTTCCTCAGCTGCAGAAACCCTCATCCACGCCTTCATCACCTGCCGTCTGGACTGCTGCAACAGCCTACTGTATGGCTCATCTTCAAAAACCCTCAATAAGCTCCAGTATATTCAGAAATCTGCTGCTCAGCTACCACTCTCACACCCGTGACCACATCACCTCCATCCTCCATAAGCTCCACTGGCTCCCCACCCCCCAGAGAGTCCACTTAAAAATCCTCCTCATAACTTACAAAGCCCTCATTAACCATATTGTATTTTTGTACATAGACAATCGCCCATTTTTTGTGGTACGTTAGGACCTTTCTCTGTGTCCTTAATAAAGACGTTATCATTATTATCATTGTTATTATAGGACCTTGTTCATCTGAGTGTTGGCTGCTGTTTTTATACCGCTTTGTTCTACACCTTTAAACTATGAACTTTCGTCCAGGAGGAAGAGGCTGAAATTCACTCTCTGAGTCGCCATATAAAATCGAGCCAGTGTAACTGCTTGGTGTAAAGGGACACTGGGTCAAGCTGTGACTAACTGATCAGCCAACTCAACCATTTACCAATTTGACAGACAGTTTCAGACAGTTTCTGTGTTTGAAAAATAGGTTTCCAAACCATGAAACCAAAGAAAAAGATTAAACCGATAGAATAAAAGCACAATGAGGTCATCATGTGGAAATAGGTCAGTTTCCTCAAACAAAACAAAAGCGGGTGGCCATTTTTGCAGACGGCTTCACATTTTAAGGTTCAGTTTTGAGTCAATAACTGACCCAAGATATCTGTAAAACTGCACACAGAAATGTCTGCAGCATAGTGGACAGAAATATCCAGCTGTGTGGGCACTTTTTTTTTTAAAGCTACTGATCTCAGTGCAACAGTCCAGAGTCAGCTGAGTCCAAGAGTTACTTCACATTATTTAATTCTGAAATGAAAAAATCCACCCTGCAGAAAAACTGACATCTGCACTTACAGGATGATTCACTGGGGTTGGCTGTGGATTTTGAAATCAAGAAACTGCTTCATGTTTTTTTATCACATACTGGAAGAAAACACTGAGTTGTGCTTTTGCAGAGACATTACCAGGACTAAAATCATTGAACACACAGTTTGTTGGAGCTCTTACCCAGCTGGAAGGTGTCTGTGATTTAGGATCTTTGAAGAAAACGAGACTGTTCCCAACCAACACCACCCAGGAGGGGCTCCAGTTTTTCCTGCAACACAACAAAAATAAATCCTGTTCAGATAGGATTCAGCCCAGCAAATTACACTCACCTTCTTTTATTCAGACACTATATTCATACAAACAGATGCAATCTAATTTAACTTTTTTGGCCCTTAATGGGAACAGCCTCACCTCAGTTTCCGGCCTCCTTCTGCGATCTTCGTTTTGTTCAAGAGGCCGGCTTTCTCCAGCTCCTGAGAACAAATTAAAAGGCTTTAGCAGCACAATCTGAAATATTCAAGCAGTGATATTTACACTGTCACGCTAATGCTATCACTCAGGGTAGGCGAGGGTGGCTCGAGTAATGAAATGTTAACAGTAAAGTACAGCGGAGGGCTTTTCCTCTGTGTAATACACTGCATCCTGAGCCAACCCATTTAACTGTTAACAAACGTTGCATCATTTAAAAAATAGCGGGAGGGGAGCTGCTCTAAAATCTCCCACTGCGGTATGGCCCCGTTTAAGGTGCAGGAGAAAAGAATTAATACTAACTATGAAGTTATAAGTGTTGAGTGCAGTATGTAAAGACAGTAAGGGACAAAAGAAAAGGGAGAAGAAGAAAGGTAGTGGCATTTAGTTTATTCTATTGAGCAAGTTTTGAGATATCCACCACTATGACTTATGCCAGCCTCACACCAAATGACTTTTAAAGCCATTTCATGGTCACAGGAAATTTTCCAGTGGCGGAATTAAATCATAAATCGCGATGATTTGGTGTAAAGTGGTTATAAAACTCAGGCCAAGCTGTCTTGTCAGTCTTTTTCTCGTCTTGATATTCAGGAAAAATCAAACATGTTTAATATTATAAGTTTTTAGTCTTGGTTCATGCAAATACTGAAGTTCAATGATGTAAAAGACTGTCAACAATCAATGGGTGCGTTCTCTACAGCAGCAAACAGGAAGCAGCAAACCAGGTACAGGACAGTAAACATGGAGGGGAATCCAGGAAGGCACAAGAACATGAAAAAGTCTCGGTTATCTTATATTGTGAAAAATGGAGGAGAAACTGGTGGAGTTGTGAAAAAGAGTTGGTGTTTAATTTGGCGTGAGCAATATTAATTTTTTGTTTGCATCTCATTAATTCCCACGATCTCCTCCCACTTAAATAGGGCAGCCAACCAACGGAGGCTGGTGGCAAGCTGCAGAGACAAAATCCAAAGTGTAAAGCTTGCACGCAAATACAGTTTATCTTTATGGATTATATTGATGCAGAATTGACAAGGCCACTGTCACCATCTGAGACCTTTTATCTTCTGTCTCTATAGAGTTATTTGTTTTTGATGAATTGTTAATATGTCAAATTTCTTAAAGGGAGTTTGGTGTAACATTTTCCACCAGGAGCAGGATGTAAAATAATCTCAAAAGGAATCTAGTTGTAGTCTTGCAAATAATGACCCTGCAACAGTGACTTCCAGTTTTTTGCAGAATCTTATTTTGTGTGACTACAATGTTCTTAGAGGTCAGAGAGTGTCAGACTTTTAAACATCTTAAAAGTCTTACAGTGTGTGGAGGGCATTAGTTTATTTGCTGTGCTCAAAGAATTGAAAAATCACATTAAAAAAATCAAGTGCAACATATTTTTCCAAATTCAATTCAGATTAATCTAAGAACCTCACAGTGGACATTTTCTATATTTTTGTTAACTCATAGTTCCTAGAACTTATACAGAACTTATAGTTCCTAATGAAATCGTTTCTGTGAAGCTACTTTTCTTATCTGAACACAAAACCAAAACTATCTGCTTGACTATTTCCCCTAGAAGTTACTGTAGAAATATGTTTTTTGTGATAATGAAGAGTTGTTCCTTTCATATCTGAAAACAAGTGGACAGATCAAGCTGACAAACCGTCCAAAGTCTTACTGTATTTTCATTTCTTCACATGATTTCTGAATAATTATTATTTTGTCAGAACAGTTTTTTATAATATCTGTGTTTATTTGTATATGAAACAGAACCGGTCAGAAAATGTTTAAAAGAAACTGTCCATGGTGTTTTTCTTTGGGAAAGTCAAGTCCAACAGGGTTGGCAGAAAGCCAGAGCTTTATGGTCGCTGCCTTGTTTGTTTGCTGGTGTGTGGTGGGTTGACAGCTTTAGTGCCAAGTTCATTAAAAAGGCTGTTTGTATAATTGCTTTTTACTCAGGAGTTCAAAACATTTTTAAGTCTTACAGTAAGTTTAAAGCTGAATTGCAGGACTTTTACATACAAATGAATGCTCATAACATTAAGCCATTGCCGAATGAGTTCACACAATGCTGACTGACCTATCACCACCATGGAGAGCTTTTTGTTTTTTGCAGTATACCAGAGTTGCAGTGTTGCAGTGGTGTCTGTGGCAACTTTCCTGTGCTAGTGCACAGAAGTGATGACTTTTATGTCAATCAGCCAGAGCTAAACGGGGGCAGGAAGGGGTGAGAGTCCAAGAAAAGTTTCTGGAGTGGATGCTCCAGATAAAAAAGTCAAAAAAAGACTTAAAGAGAGTGTGTGAGAGTTAGTAAATGGATGTTTTACTGTTGTTTAACGCGGTCCCCAATCAATCAATTAATATGTTTGCCGTTTTCTGTGGAGGCATGTGAGAAAGGCAAAGACTCCCTCACAAATTTAAGGTAACACGGCACAACTGATTTATATACTAACTGTCATTTTGTGGGTGAAGTATTCCCAGATTCTAAAAGGTATTGCTCACCCAAAGCTGTCTATCTACAGGGTTTCCCACACGTTCATTTATTTGTGGCGGCCTGCCGGTATTAAAACATCTGCCGCCACATTCTATTTTTGAACAATGATTAACTCCACTACTCAAAACTCAGCAAACTGCTGCTGAGGAAAAAATAACTCATGAGTTCTGCTTGTGCTGCGTTCAGGGACACCCAAAAACTTCAGAATTTAGAGAGGGGACACAGAATGATACACACAGACACACAAGCAGGAAAAACAGATTCTAATTCTGTGGGAAACACTTATCTATATACAGTATATGATATTAAATCATCATTAAATATCACACTCAGAACAGGTACTTTTATTTAAAACTCACCGGTGTGCAGCCATCGCTGTCTGGAGAGCTCTCAGAAGACGGAGGCTCCACGACAATATTGGTCACATTACAGGAGTAATCTCTGCGCTGCTGGACAAGCTGAAAGACAGGAAGTGAGAACTATGAGCGGTGTTCATTTGTCTGCGTGTGTGTGCATGTGTCCAGTGTGTGCAAAGTCTGCATTCTCTGTGTGTGTGTGTGTGTGTGAATACACACAGTTTACGACCTTCTGTGTGTGTGTGTGTGTGCTCTGGAGGTGAGTACCTTGCCGTTCTCAGGCAGGATCATAGATTGGGAGTGGCTGAGCGGCTGCTTGGCGTCATGCAGGGCGGCAGAGTTATGGCACTGGGCATCGGCATTGCTGAACGACATCGTGCTCAGGGTGTCAGAGGAGGTGGCACGCTGCATGCTCTTCACAGGGGTTAAAGGTCAGGGTCAAACGTTTGGGTCGGTGGTGAACAAGGGAAAGGGCAATCAACTCATGAATAAACGTCTGTGGATTCTGTGAAAGCTGATAAGTGTTTGTTTTCTTATGTGTACCTACTGAGACTATAGAAGAACCTTTTTCTTTATGTTACAGTATATTTAGTGTACGTTTAAGTATTTAGCTGATGCTCTTGCCGAGAGCAAACTTGAATGAGTGCAACAGTACACTCAGCATATATTAAAATCACAAACAAGCAACAGTGAGGTCAGGACCTTAAAGAAAAATAAAGCATGCAGTTTCTCCCCTTATTTCTTTATTTCCTATATGAACTAATGTTGGTGACACATTCACTATCACCTTACCTTACCTTACACTTACAATTCATGCAAAGAAGAATGTGAAGACTGGTCACATAATCAAGGAAGACATTCAATTCTCCAAACTTTTTGTTTTGATTCTTAATCTGTGCAGTAAAGAAGCACCATACACACTGTGTGTTCACCTTAACAGTAGTATACTAGTGATATGCAGGCTGCAGATTGTGTTCACACCTGCCACCACCAGCAGCCCTCGTCCTGTTCTGTTGCTTTTTCATTCATAAGCAAACTAATATGCCTAATCTTCACGGCAGTGGTGTAGTGGTAGTTGATGAGGTGGGTGTACTGCTAGGTAGATACAGTAGGTAGGTTACTGATGAGGAAGTAGGCATACTCACCTATATATTACAATGGCTTTTTAGCTGATAGGTGGGTATACTGTAACTGGATAGAAAAAGAAGTGGGTATACCCCGTATACCTGAGTATACCTTCCACTACACCACTGCTTTACGGTGGAAACACAGAAAACAAAGGGCTGATGGAAACTTTTAGTTCATTGAAAAGTAGTTCCTGGGAACTTTTGGTGGAAACAGGGCTTTAGTCAATAGTGTAAGAGCTGGCACTACAAGCATCCGTTGTTACAATTTTTCATACCATTTCATAACTAAGATGAGGACCTTTGCTCGCTAGTGGGATTTTTCCTCACTGGTTTATTTTGTGACAGTGGATGTGTTTGCTTTGTTTCTCTGACTGATGGACAGCAGAGTCGATAAAAGCTCCAAAATAATTAGTTTAGATTAGAAAGTGCCACTGTCAGGAGCAGGCACTGGATGTTGGCTTGCAGATCGTTCTTACATTGTCGTCATGTCACCTCACACGTCCTCAGCATCAGTGCTCCAATAACAGGTCTTTGATCTTTACATCTTCACACAGTGGTAGCCATTATGAAACCTTCTGCCATGTCAGATCAATTCTGAATAAAGCTGTAATACCTAAACCAATTCCTCTTTGTGGCAGAACAGCAATGCAGCAGCAGTTCTGCATCATAAAATCATTTACATGTATGAACTGCAAATATGAGGTGAAGCACTCTGGCACTCTAACAAATAATACTGACCATAATCATGAGAGCAGATCTTGAGCACTTTACACTAGAGTTCAACGATGAACTGATAAGCTGCCAACTACTAAACTATTCACCAATAATAGAGTAGGAGCCATGAATTAATTTAGAAAGAAATGGACTTTGTAAGATTAATACGTTTTGGGTTGGTTTATATTTTTGTATTGTTACATGTTTTTCTTTAGTGTTTTGGGATGTTATTATTATTTTTCAGGTCAGGTCATGTCACATGGACATGGGCGGTGACACACATAATCTATTCACACACTCCACTACACTGTGTGGTTTTTTGGTTGGAGGGAGGGGGTGAGTATGCTGTGATAATTTTGATTATCATAGGTTTGTGCACGTTATGATAACTTGATTCTTTTTCATTAAAACACTTACTTAACGTATTTTTGGATCTCAGCAAATCTTTTGTTGGCGTGTCAGACAAATTAACCAGGCCTCAGCCTCACAGCGACTTTCAGTTTGTTTCCTGCAGTCGCTACAAATAGATTAATCAATTTGAGTAATTTAAAAGAAAAGTCAAAAGTCTCAATGTGAATATTTTGTGGTATTTTCTTGATTCTTTATGACCGCAAACTGAATATGTTCGGCTTGTGGACAAAACAACACATTTGAGGACGCCATCTTGGACTCTGCGAAACACCGATTAACATTTTTCACCCTTTTCTAACATTTTACAGACCAAACAACAAACAGGTTAATCAAGGAAGTAATCAGCAGATTAGCTGACAGTGAAAACAGTCGTTACTTGCAGCCCTTTTTCACACACTGGTGGATGCAGCTTCCTTGCAAAGTTTAAATTGTTACCGCTTCACTTCACAGGAAGAGCTGAGAGACAAAGTGTCAGAGACACAACCATGCATGTACGTGCATCTTAACTCAACATGCAAAATATCTATGCTTACAATCCCACGCACGTACACATACAAGTGTGCATGATCACATCACAAAGACCCACAGCTTCAACTTTTCATGCAGCAGTAGCCATAATTAAGTACCTTTCCCAATCCCTGTAACCCAGTTTCAACAATCAGACTAAATATCCCTCCTAATGTTTGCCATCTTTTCATGCAAGGAGGATTAGCACTAAGAGCCAAATCGGCTCCTTTGCTAAGAGGAGGCCTTTAAAAGGGCTTTAAACCAAGCGCACCCACACCCCACTGTGATGCAACATGTTGCAGTAAGAACTGCTTGGGTAACAGCCTTTTCTTTTTACACCATGAGTTGCTATTTCACCACCTTAATATGCATAAATGCTGATCTCTGAGAATCTAAAGAGCATAGCTGGCATTACTTTAATGTATTCTACAGTAATACAGTGGAGATGCAGTTTTTGCAAATCTAACAACTCGAGTTCATTGATTTTCATGAGGAAAATACCCTCCATCAAAAGCCCTTTAAGCGCTCATGAAACACTTAGGATTACCCTCCAAGTCAGGCAAGAATAACAAGGAAAGAATTGTCAGCTTTTAAAAGAAGAATAGGAAGTCTAAGTAATCTGTAGCTTTGTCTGTGCAGACATACAGTTAATGATTGTGGCGGCAGATGTGCAAACATTACATGTAGCAGAATTTCTTCTTATGTAATGATGAAGTCAAGGTGGCAGACAACGCCACCAGAGTCGTATGGCGTCATGTTTTGTTATCCAAATGCATCCTATTTGTGTAGGGAGAGTATGTAAAACTTGTAAAGGGAGCTTATCTTTTACTTTAGTCTTTGACGGGTGTTATTTAAAAGGTGAAAGTCAACATGAGATGCATTAGCCCTCTGGCGATGAAAGAGTGCGGCAGGTAGAGAAGAGTTTTACCTGTTTCATCTGCCAGCCACTGTCATTATTCCTCTGGTGGCTCCCAAAGACAAAATCAGGTGACAGCTAGAGAGAGTAAGACAGACAAGGAGACAGGAAGACAGGAAACACATGGTCAGTTACTATTTATATTTCATCTTAATCAAAAGCACAAGTCTACTACTTTTTCCACATGAATTACCGGCAAAAAACCCCTAATAATCAAAAAATATTTCACAAGAAACATTTGACAAAATCACACCTACATGTGAAAACAGGATGCTGTCAAGTTAAGATAAGTCAAGAAGTGAGGGCTAACGCTCACACCAACAGTGAAACTACTCCTCTGCCCTGCGTACATCCTGCCAGCTAAAAATGATCCTTGAGTCGCCACCACAGCATGGAGAAACACACACTCTCACATTGTGCCTGTATTCAACTTAAGTTAATGAGCAGCAGTTGCTACCGTTATTTAGTAAGATTGAAACACGCTGTGCACAGGACTTATTTGACTCAGGCGTGCAGACTTTTAGTTTTTGAAGTGGATCCCACACGTCCACATAAACACAGTCATGAGGTTGTGAGAATGACAGATTCAGTGGCAACACCGCTGACAATTAAAAAGCCAAGTGAGGGAACTATGTTAGTACAACAACCACATGAAACATATTCAGCTTCATTTAACAAGCAGCATTTTACATGTGCTGCCTGAAATTTAACACCAATAACTACATGAAAACATGGAGGTAAATAATATTAAATAATATAAGAATTGAAGATGAACTTACAGCAAAGGTGCTCATTATCACTGATCACCCAGGTACACAATCCAGAACAACTGTTTGTTTTTCTCTGAGAGCTTTTCTTCCTGTCGAGTTTGAGTTCTCAGCTGCCGCTGTCGTTTCATGTCATGACACCGAGTGTCAAAGTATTAAAACCATTCTTCTGTCCCTCCTGCCTCAGCCTGCGTCTACTTCCCCATTCTAGAGGGAAGCTGCCTTTATCAGCTGGTACAATCAGACTCAGCCAAAAAAAATCATACCAGGTCTTTGCTAACATTAACCTCTCTCTGTCAGCTTTTGTTTGTAGGCAGAGACAATAGGGATGCTTTACTTCAGTAAAACTACCACACCGTTAAAACAGGTCTTTACAAGTTAAGTTTTAGCCTTTATGATTTTATTTAAGTGCAGAAGTATTGGGCACAAAATTAACAAAAATAAAATGAATCACAATGAATGACAGCACCTTTTATGCTTTTAGATTGTTATAGTACTGGATTCTTATCACTAGTGCCTGGTATGTGGAAATATTGTGGAGCACTTCAGTTAAGTAGACAAAACAGAAATTAGACTTTGGTGAAAAAAATAAAAATGAAATAAAAAACCCACATATTTGTATCTAGAAGGAAAATAAATACACACAAATAGGATACATCTTAAGTATATTTACTGTCACACTAACTAATAAACTACCAGCTGCAACTCCATAAGACACGCCTCCTACCAACATGAGTCAGTGTTAATATTCTAATGGCGCCTGCTGCTGTTTTGAGTGTGTGGGAACTAGTGAGAAAGAGAGCAGAAGAGTAAAAATAGATGGCTAAGACTAATGGTTATTGGTGGACACCTCCAGCTTCTGCAATTTCAAACTGTACAAACTTGATAAATCTGACACAGAGACAAAGCCGACACATCAACAAGTCCAGAATCACTTTGTTTGTATGAAGAGGTATTGTGACAATATTTCTGTTATACAGTATAAATAATTCTACATAAAAGGACACATATGGAGCATGATTGTTGGTGTTGATGAAGAGGAGCTCATCTGAGAGGGCTGTAGGTGTGCATCAATCACAAAAAGTTGGTGACCACTGGTTTATAACAATGGCTCCGAAATTCTCAATCTGCCAAGTATAAAGTGAGTAAGTTGCTCAAGGATTAACTTGGTTTAGAAATGTATCATCTAACTGTTTCAGCTCTACTGTCAAATATGTTGAGAAGTAAAAAGTACAAAATGGCCCTCTGAAAGGAACAGTTCACCCCCAAATCAGAAACACATATTTTCCCTCTTACCTGTAGTGCTATTTATCAATCTAGATTGTTTTGCCGTGAGTTGGCTGAGTGTTGGAGATATTGGCCGAAGAGATGTCTGCCTTCTCTCGAATATAACGGAATTAGATGGCACTCAGCTTGCAGAGTTTAAAGTGCCAAAAATACAAAATACTGTTTCCTTCCAGCACAGCTACACTGACAGATAACTGAGCCTCCTACCTGCCTATTAAAGAGCGATCCATCTGAGTGGAGTCCTGCAGGGATCAGCTGTGAAGTCTGGTGGCCGATGGCAGCTTGCTTCGCTGCCGTTCAGCGGCTGACAAGCAGAGGTAACTGCTAACAGCCACTGCTGCAACTAACAAACTCCACAAATTCATTCAACACTTCCACCATCCACAGTCAGACACACATGGCTGACACATGGCGAAATATCCTGGTGCCAACTATTTACTGAAGTTTCATGCTTACAATGTCCAACAGTCCACTACTAAAATTTTTGTCATGTCTCGTCTCTCAACAAAATTATAACTGGCTTTGCTGAGGTTGGCAGGCGTAGTTTAGACGAAAGAAAATAGTTCCTACATGAAACTGCTCACCACAAGTTCTGTGGACTATCTTGGGTAACTGGGTCATGATTCAGATGATTTTTTTTGGCCCCTTTCAGCCTCACAAGCCCAGTGCCATCTAGTTCCATTATATATTACATAGGCAGCCATCTCTACAGCCGATACGTCCAACACAAAGTAACTCACACCAAAACAATCTAGACTGATAAACTGCATCAAAAGTAAGTGGAAAAATATGTATTTTTAATTATGGGGGAACTCTCCATTTATATGTAATAGAATTTTAGTATGAAGTAAAATGGGAAAACAGGTAGAGGTGATGCACAAGAACCTGAAATCTGCACAATTAAAGCACAGTAGCTGAGCTCATAAAAGGACAGGAAGGAGTCAGCATGGTAAGGGTTGAAACAATTTTTAAAAATACAAATCTAGACTACAGAGCGCTGTGTGCCAACAAGTGGGTCACTCGGGTTTGAACACCTGGGTCATTAACTTGTGTGGCATGCCGTATGCATTATATATATCGATTGTGGAGTTCCTGTTTAATGCATGTACCACGGAATATAAAGTGACACATATAGGTCAACAGAAAGCATCTCAAACAGACTTGATGGGGGAATCACTGCTTTGATCATGCGCATATTTTTTTTGATGAGCAACATTAAATTTGAAACACTGACGCAACACTGAGGCAACGCAACTTTGAGATGCAAAATGCTTATCTCTGACAATCTGGATCATGCAGCTCGCATCGCTTTACTACGTAGATGTCATCATTGATTCGGGTCAATTTCAGTCACCAATCGCTGTTGCATAAATTCCCAAAACCCTGAAACAACAGATGTACTTTCTCACTCCGGAGCTTAGAAACACTCTCTTGTAAAATCAAGTTTACTAAATAAGGATGAAACAGTGGAAGTTTGACGACAACAGCATCTGTGAGGTCAGGGAGGGGTTTAACGCTGATGAGAAGTTTCACTGAGTGGTTTAAATTTAGCAATGTTTTGTAATGTTTTGGATTTAAAAGAGTCCTCTGTCTCCCTCCATGTGGCTCTAATGGCTTCTGCTCATCTGCATCAGATCAAGAGGCATTACCTCGTTATTCCCTTCAGGGATTAGCCCAACAAAAACACCATCTGAGAGGAAGTGTGTGTGTCAGAGGGCAGTTAGTAAATAAATAGTAAGTCGGTCAGTAAGCGATGTGGCAACTAGAAAGATGTAATCCCCTTTTTAATTTGGACCCGCTCAGCATTTCTCCCCGCTTTAATCTGGACAACAGTTCAGGTCTGGACACCCTGTGCATTCTGGGTAATAGATAGACACTGACAAAGATTCATTTGTATGACAGTGGGCAGGAAGTGTGTGTTTAGCTGTTTGCATTGTTGCCTCTTGCAGCAGCTGGAGTCAGATTAAAAAAATAACTTAATTCACTGGGCCGACTGTTGGCAACTTTTAAGGTGAAACATTAACTTGTAATGTTACTCAGCTGACGACATGAATCCATCAACACACTATAAATTTTACTGTGATATTAATATATATTAATTTTGACCAGGTTATGTGAATGGCATATATTCTAATCCTCACTCGGAGAAAAAAAAGCATTGCGGAGTGTCGTACCTGTGGACTCCGGCAACACTAAACCCCTGAGCTTGCCTGAGAAGGACTAAATGCATAAACCTGCTATTTTTAAATATACTGTGGGATATATGTGCAGAGACTCTCACTGCAGCCTGTTTTATTTTGTTCTGAAAATGTCAGCGTGCAACCCCGTTTCGTGGACGATAAATGGGGTACAGACTCTGTGTCACCGGTAATGAGGAAATACAGTAGGTGCTTGACAGAGCAGCGAGTGATGACAACTGCGGCCACATTTAAGAGTGTGTGGAAACACTAGGGTCTAGTGTACACTATATTTCAAATACTTTCACCACTTTACCCTGCTGTCAGTTGGCGATTTCCCAAGTGAAACTGGAGCTATTTTCTATGCTCTCTTCAAAGTTACCAGACTCATTTGACAAAAACTGTAATTTCATCTCGCAGAACACCAGAGCTGCTGGACCACCACTGCCTTGGACGGTTAGTTTTTTGTGTTATTGTGAGACTTTGGTGTTTTACAGGGTGAGTTCAGATTCACCAAAGTCACATAACGAGACAGCTAAAACTTGCAACTACTCGCAATGCACTGGTCTGAATCGTTCTGAAAACCTGACAGTGATCGTCTCTATAGCGATGACTCTCCGTACTTCCGTTCTGATTTACAGCTTTTCAGGCTTATTTTGTACTTTAATATAATTTGTAGCTTCTTAATATATGAATAAAGAAAGTGATAGTGAGATACTTGCCACAGTTGCATTTTTCTGATGAAACAGTGAAAACAGAAACAAAATGACCCGAGCCTCATTTGGACCCTAGTCATGATAAATACACCACAATAATTTAAATTACCAGTGCCAATTAATCAGTAAATAAGTACGAGTGTGTGACGTGCACATACAGCGAGCAGCAGCAGCAGCACACCGGTCCACACCGACACACCATGAGGACCAAAGACTGACAAACATGTTAACAGCTGCAGGGATGTAAATGGCTACACTCAGCCTCTTGTCCTGCAGCAATTGAACACACTGTTTACGGACAGTTTGTAACTGACTTGGCCAGCAGACTTCGCTACAAGGCGATTCTGGCAACAGCAGGCCAGCAATTCCCATGTGCTGGGAGGTAAAATACTGTCTCTGTCAAAGGTGTCTGGTGGCTTTGAAGAGAGAATAGATAACGGCTGTGAAAATATTCCTCATATAACATAAGCTTAAACTGATATTGATTTTTTTTAGGTGGCACTTTTTTGCGTTTCGCTGCTGCCTCCCTCCACAGCAGCACATAGCTTATCTTCCATGGTAGCACTTCTGCCTGCTTCTCCAATTTTGAGCGTGCAGACCAACATCTACTGTATAGTGCCTATGGAGAAGTACCTCATTGAACCGCGTATCAAAAAATCTGAACTTTCCCTTTAAGAATATAAAAGCTTGACAGTGTTAAAGTGGCAAATGAAAGATGGTTAAAAGAAAAACTAAACCAACCACTAACAACTGACTTGGCACATACTGTCATAAACACATTCCTCACCACCTTTTTCAGTACAAACTTCCTTGTGAAAAGGATCATAAAAAAATGGTTAAATACAATGCAGGTGGATTTTAAATATATATCACTATATAATGAACAAATTGATATATAATAAAACGTTTAAATATGCCATATTTGTTAAATATGATGATATGATATTATAAATACATGTGATATTCAGTGGTGATACTCTTCCTAAATATGCGGCACTTTGAAAACAACACAGGTGATTTGAAGTTAAAGGTAAATGCTTTTGTTGGGTGTGTACTTGTTGCTCTCTGCGGTTAGATACAGGTGAGGGTGGAGAAAACAACAAAAGCAGCAGAGCAAGAGTCTTCCTAATGAGGTCACGTGTCCTCATTATTTACATGCAATATATCCTGTGATTTCAGTTATTAATGTAGATAATGTCATTCAGAATCTAGTCGTTAAATCACACAAAATGTCACCAGGGAGGCTGAATTTTCACCACGTCTTCAGCTGTAAAGTAGTCTTACCTTGTGCATTGTTCCATTGCCAGTTTCAGGAAGTGGCAGTGACAGATGGCTGGTTTCTCTGGGTAACGTCTGTGGTTGTACTGGATCGGCCTGTCAGAGAAACAGAAAAAAAAATACCACAGATTGTGAAACAGGAAAGGTCTTAGATATATTATTAGCTACCGATGACATCCTCAAACACATTACAGTAGGAACCTGATATCCCACACCTCTTTGACTCTTTTGCTGCCTTCAAATGGAACTTGCAAGCTCATGGTTGCGACATGGGAGGTCAAGTACACGACATGCTTGGTGGTTTAAGTGTTCAAGTTGTGAGAACAAGGCTGGTAAGACACGGCAACATGGATGCTACCATTTTACCTCTTTGATCAACAGAAAGAGTTTGAAATTGTGACCAATACTTTGCACTTATTCGCTTTCTTGTGGACAGCTACATGAGAAAATCAATATCACCCTCATATCTGTCCATTAAACATACAGATACTTTACGCAGTCAGTTAGTTTAGTTAGCAATAAGACTGGAAACAGGGAGAAACGACCAGCCCTGCTCTCTCTAAAGGTAACAGAATCCACCTACCACCACCTCGGAGCACTGTTTTTAGGGCGGCTATGGAGCCAAGTATTTCTTGGCTGACAGCCGTAACTTCCTGAACTCTCTGCTGGTTGCCTGGCAACTGCTCAGAGCCATAACCCCCCCATAAAACAGTGAATTGTTGTTTTTACAGTTTTGTTTTGTATGGCTTTAACAAATGAAATATAACATGGTAATAAGTGAACTTTAGAGGTGCTGATAAGCGGATTTGTTAGCTTGGGCAGAGCTACGGTAGGCTAGCTGTTTCCCTGTTTCCTGTCTGTATGCTAAGCTAAGCTAAGCTAACCATCTCCTGGCTGCAGCCATAAAGCCTATTAAACATACAGATATGAGTGGCAGGATCAATCTTCTCATCTAACTTTCAAAAATAAAGTAACTGAGCAACCTATCTCCAAAAATGTCAGAGTATTTCTTTAAAGCACGTCTATCCTTGGCCAGTCAGAATGTAATATTCAGCAGCTCTCCAAGTGCTGAGTTCAATGTGACCCTATGCCAAAGTGAGAATATATAGTCACTTCCACTCAAACTCATATATGAGTCTCCCGGCGTGCTCCAGGCTTCAGCTTCCAGCTGTGGAAACCTGTCCTGTGATCACTGTGCGAGCAGCCCTGTCTGCATCACCTCATGTCTGAGCAAAGAGAAAATATGCGAGCCAGGGTGCTCTCCTTTAGGTCTTATGAAGTTCTTTGGCTGAAAAGGTCCCTTTTAGTGCTGATACAGTCAAACTGTGTGAGCATATAAATGAGCAGACTCTTTTATTCTACACCCTGACCTTTCTCTATCCTCTCCTTTGAGAGACGAAGCTTTCATCCAGCTCTGAAAATGCCCACCTTTTCAAATTTAAAGCAATTTCAGTAAAAGACAAAAAAAAAACATGGATTCAGGAGGAGTACCAAACAGTGAATGAACTTTGGCTGTGTTGGGTGCTTCACCTTGTTGGGGGTGCGTCCACGTGACCGGCGAGGCGGTTTCCAGGACCTCTCCTTGGTGATGCTGTTGACATAGAAGTATCTCCCCGTTGTCAGGTCCGTGTACTGCTCCCACATGTCCATGACCTGAAGAGGCTGCTGACCTGGGGCAGGGCAGGGCGGCTCCGGCTGCGACAGGCGTTTCCCTGGCTGCATTTCAGTGTAAAGAGGAGAGTCCTGCCAGGACAGCTGGGACAGATAGGACTCTGTTGGTACCTTTTAGGCAGACAGAGGGAAAAGAGAAAGGAGAGTGAGAGGTGGACGTGGAGGAAAAGGAAATGAAACTTGAATACCAAAGAAAAAATCACAGCTTCAATACAGACATTATGACTCAAAACAAAATGTCAGGAATTGAACTTAAGTTCAGTAATGCTATGACAGGATAAAGCTGGAGGTGTTCTGTATTTTAAGTCATTGTATTATCAAGAAATGAGAAGATCAATGATGTCAATGATGTCCACATCATTGACAAGTTTCCTCATTACAATGAACACTGTGTGTCTTTCTTTTTTTTGAGCATTTTGCCTTTAATGGACATGACAGCCAAGTGTAAAAGGGGGAGACAGAGAGAGGGGATGACATACAGCAAAGGGCCACAGGCTGGACTTGAACCCGGGCCGCTGTGGCAACAGCCTTGTACATGGGGCACCTGCTCTATCCACTAAGCCACTGAGGCCCCTGTGTGTCTTTCAATACTCAGCTGCAAGCTTATTTGTCCCTTCTGAAGACGTAAATCTTTAAAACAGGACACAAGTATAAAGTTTTATTTTTAATAATGTCTAAATAATTTCCCCAAAAAGCTGGGCGCTGGCCCCTCAGTCAACTGAGATTCTTCACGTTAGGCAGTTTTCTGTTTTTGTCAGTCAACATGCAGTGTACTTTTGGGGACATTTCAGTCCCCAGATTTGACTGCAGAGTGAGCGCTCCACGCTTTCATGCTGCTGTCCAGTATAGGCAGCTGCAGACCCAGACCCAGGGTGAGTGTGAGTAAGATGGAGGCAGCTGCTCTTCTGCTCTCTTCTTAGAAGCTCACAGCAAATTAATACGACACAGTCTCTGGCTTTTGTTTGATATCGTGTCACCAAAAAATGTTCTTGCACACGTCTGATCTGTTGTTAGTGTAGTTACAGTAGCATGCATTAACTCGGATGGCTAATTTGGCTTGTTTATTATATGACATGAATGTCACTAACACCCTGACAAATCCCGTTCAAACTTTTAAAGTCTGTATGGAAAAAAAAAACGTTCAGCCTATCCCAGCTGACACTGGGTGAGAGGCAGGGTACACCCTGGACAGGTCACCAGACTATCACAGGGCTGACACATAGAGACAGACAACCATTCACACTTACATTCACACCTACGGGCAATTTAGAGTCACCAATTAACCTGCATGTCTTTGGACTGTGGGAGGAAGCCGGAGTACCCGGAATACATGGGGTATTATTGACTCAAAATAAAGCTGCATTCATTGTAATGAAGGAACATGTCACCCAGTGCAACCTGCTACTCTGTTTCCTTAAAGTTCTTGGACAAAAATGAAGCTTTATGGCACAGAAGAATGCGCCATATGTCACTCTGGCTACACAGATGATACTGTTAGTTTTGGTCTTTTTATAGGAGTTGCTGACAATAAGAACAAGACTGAATATCACCACCATTATCTTTAAATTACCTTGAGTAACTCTATGCATATTTGTTGTTCCGTTTGTGCATCAGTATGCAAATCACTGCATGGCTCTGTGTATATGTTTCTGTAATTCACCAGTGTTTTTCTTTATCTAAATCAAGTCTCAATGATACTACAGTAGGTAATTTATGCTTCGGATACTATATATAGTCCAAATAAGACTGACTTGATTTTATTATGTGAACAAAAATGTGTGTGTTTTCACAACAGGGGCACATAACAAGTGCAGACAGCAGTGAATGAAAAATTAAAACATGTCACTGTGTAGAAGAGACAGAAACAACAAATAAATAAATAAATCCCGCCGCCTCTTACTATGGCATAACCCGTCGGACTCTGGATTAGGACAGAGCTTATAGAAACGCATGTGCTCGCCTGGATAGGGAGGACTAACTCAACAGCTACAAGAGTGGACATCTACAAATCCTATGAAACTAATCTAAAAGACATGAGTGGAGGATCATCTTTCCACCAATTATAGCTGAGACATAACTCACTGACTGATTGACTGATCCCTGTTACATAACATGAAGTTGTTTCAGATCATGACAGAGGGAACATGGTGTGTATGAATGCATGTGTGTGTTAAATGTGTGCATGTGAGTTCACTCCAGGGGGCAGCACTGAGTCTTGAGTTCACCGAAGACTTCCTGTCTCAACTGTTTACCCCGATCGCCTCAGTGGTTAGACAAAACCAAGTTACTCAACAGGGTTGAACGGGGTCAAAGCTGATTTAAAATATGCTGTTATACCATATTTTTTAAAAATATTATACTTTAGTAAAAGCAAAGGATGTGTTTCAAAAGAAAAAATTCTCCAGAATATTTGACTCCTTCATATTTTTCAGAATTGGCTCATATTCAAACACTTCCTCTTCTACCTCTTCTTCTTCTTCTTCAGCTGTGACATTCTCACTTTCATCGGAGCTGTGGTCAAGTGCTTATTCACAGTTGGCTGCATGCTCATGGTGACTGTACCACAAAATGTCATGAGCGAGATACATAAGCTTCATTTATAGAGCAGATACACACTGCTGTGTCGATATACTGTAAATGTACTGTTCTGTTTCACTATGTTTAGTTTAATAAGTCCCTGGTATGAGTGGGAAAAATGTGTGAAATGTGATGGAGGAGAAATTGTTGCAATCACGTCATCTCTCTTTCTATCTCTCTATCCGTCTCTCTGTCACACACTATATGGCCAAAAGTATGTGGACACCCCAGTCCACATGATGGTATGGATTAGGCCCCTTTGCCTCAGTTAAGGGAAACCTTGATGTTGCAGCAAACTATGATATTCTAGACAGTAGTGTATTTCCTTCTTTGTGGCAACAGTTTAGAGTAAGTCATTTCCTGTTTCAGCATGACATCGCCCCTGTGCACAAGGCGAGGTTCATAAAGACGTTTGGTGTGGAGAAAACTCGACTGACCTGCAATAAGCCTACGCTTCAACACCATGCATCATCTTCAGGAGGCAGGCTTTATTTCTCAACATCCGTGTCTGACTTCACTACTGCCTTTGTATCTGTGGAGGCTAAACTAAAATCTAGTCCTTTGTTATTCATGCATACTGTCATCTTAAAAAAATACACCTCAGTTTTTTGGGGATAAACTAGTATATAGCGTTTTTTGTCACGGGTATGCGACATGTCAAGTGAGCAATTAAAATTGGTGAATCACGTGTAAATTTTGTCATGGCAGTTCTTGAACATTTTTGTTAATTTTACTTAAATTTTTACTCATTTTTTTGTCTTAATTTTGGACTGATATTGAAAGTTATCCTCTGATTGATACTGTGTGATTTTAAATTGATGTATTTTTAGTGTTTCGTGTGTGGACCCCAGGAAGACTAGCGACCACTTTGTGGAAGCTAATGGGGATCCAAATAACAAATAAAGACAAATGGGAGCAAATCTCTGCAGCAGGTTCTGGAAGCTGAAAAATTGCGATGAAACATATAATACTCCCCTACTTACGTCACACAAGTTAATTAATTTGTCATCCTTTTAAAAAAATAATATATATATATAATTTTTTTGTATACATATTTTTAAAATTCTTTTTCTTTCTTTTTTTATATTTATGTATATATATTTTTTAAATTATTATTTTTTCTTTTTTATATTTATGTACATATTTTTAACATTATTCATTATTCATTTATTTATTTTTCGTTTTTGTCATTTATATCTTTACGCTGGTCTGGCTTTCTCTGTTTGTTTCTGGGTTGGTGGGCGGGCGGGGTTGATTTCTGTTCTTGTTGGTTCTCTGTTACTTTGTTGATGTTTTGTGTGTCTTATTGAATATCAATAAAAATACCTTGTTTAAAGAAAAGAAGGGTGGAGGCTTTTGTAGCAGCATATTCATGCCCATTGTTTTTGTATGAGATGTTCAACCAATACTTATGGGCTCAGGTGTCCACATACTTTTGGCCATGTAGTGTACTGACAAATTAAGACAGAAGTGCTATCAAAACAACCTTTAAAATATGTAAATCAGTTGGTTTTATCTCTTCAAATTCAAATGGGATTTTGCCCGCGGAGGACAAAGATTAAATCTAATTTAAATTCATCAGTGTGGCAGCGCAAAAAAAAAAAAGGGCTGACAAAAATGAATGGTGAGAGAGTTTTCTGGATGAAAAACAGGGCGTTATGACCTGAATGTGGCTGCAATTATCCTGCTCACTGGTATTAAAGGCTCGAACGACGAAGGTCCTCAGAGATAGAGAGAGAGAGAGGGGCAGATACAGAAACAGACAGCGAGGTTAGAGAGAATGAGAAAGATTTAAAGAAACAAAAAAAGAACTGTCATTTCCACTGAGATCACAGACATCCAAAGTCGGAAGTCACCGGTGCATGCACGCTTCAGTGGAGGCAAAACTGGGCTGTGGGAGCTTCCCTCAGCTGAAAGACAGATAACCTTCAGTACTTCTCTCGACAACAACTCTGCCTTGTGTAATCCCCTCTGATGTAATACAGGGAAGCTCCGACGTCACCACAATGCTAACTTGATTGCTGCTGTAGGAGGATTATTGAGGTCAAGTACAGACGTAAATCAAATAGAACCTCTGCTGCCACAGCTGTACTCAGATGTCTGGTAAATATGCACAAGGTCGTTTTCTTTTCTTTTTAATCGGTTTTATAGTGTTATTTGTTTCCATCTGAAAACCTTTTCCAATTGACTGAGGTTAAAGAAACGAAAGGCAAAGACCTATAGTTTGCCATTTGTTTCTTAAGTTATACCCTACACAGTCACAAGGCCAACTACCAACTGGTTTATTACAGTTTGGGCGTTATGACCTGTGAAGCCATGAGATTAGAAATTTTTACCTATTATAGGAAGTCAAAATTAATCTAATCCCACACTTCCTTTAACAACAGCTACATAGGATGGAATTGTTTGGCCTATTTTCTTTAATGTTCTTCACTGTTGTTCATACTATTCAGTATCAATTTTGTGTAAGCTGGAATCGAACCCAGAACTTTGCGGTTATACGCACTGTAAGCACTCAGCTACCAATGCGCTCCTGTTTTGGCCCTCTAACATTTTCCGATAAGTACCTGCTGACTATCAAATAAAAATATTTGCTTAAACCTGTAAAACTTCAATAACTGTTAACCATAGTGGTAGTAGGTTCGACTGAGGTTGTCGGTTGTAGTATTTGATGTAGAGTACGTACATCCAAAAACCTTTGGTGCTGGATAAAGTGCTGGATTAATGTGTTTAGTTTCTTACTTGATTGTAGTTAACTCATTTCAGATGGACTGTCTGTACAGCAACATGAAATCAAGCTCAGTTTGTTTCTGATGTTGTTTACGTGTCATTACTGTTGTGTGTCTTGGTCCGAGCCACTTTGTTTGTTTCCCATTTACAGAGCCACGGCTGTGTATGGACAAAGCGCACACACAGAACAGACAGTTGGCGGACTGTGCCCTAAATGTAGTAGAGCAATCTAACAATCTAACAGTGTGTGTAAAATGTGCAGTGACAAGGGAAATGCACGTGATAAGTTACAGAACAAGAAGACGCAATGAGACTAAAATATTTTTTCGAACTGTGCTGGTGTGCAAATGGATAAAATACTTGACATGACGACTGCTGACTACTAGACATGGATGAGTATAAAATGTCACTGCGTATTTTTCACACTCTGTTAGACTGTTGGATTGCTGTATTACATTAAAGGTACAGTCTGCGATTTTAATCCAATACACTTTTTGTCAAATTTTGCAAATACCTCCTCATGGTCTGCCAGCTGTCTGTTCTGTGTGTGTGTGCTGTGTGTCCATTCACAGCCCTGGCTCTGTAAATGGGAAACAAACAAAGTGGCATGAACCAAGACACACAACACTATGCCGACTACTCTCCCACTTCCACGTCCTCTTACATGAGGAATGAAGCTACACAGTAATGACACGTAAATAACATCAGAGATATTACCAGAGCTTCTATAGGAACTCTGACAAGAGGGGTGTATTTGTTTGGGTGTTGAGTATCAACTATCTTTCTCCAGAGTCGCTGAATCCACCTTTGATTTACAGATCATTGGTTGGACGTCTATGTCAGTTATTTTGTGAAAGGCGTTTGTCTCACTGGGCACCAGGTTTACTCACACACAGCTGATGTGAACACGTCCAAATTTGGTTTAAATGAAGGGAAACTCTGATATTTGTCATTCTGGGCATCATGACCATATTTTTGGTCATTATGACTACTGGTCACTGTGACTTATAATTTTGACTCAGCACTTTTGTTGTACAGATTTTGGAAACATGGATTCCGGCTCAAATAACATTGATAGAGAAAAGAAGCGTGAGCTTTCTGCACCTTTCCAAAAAACATTCATTCAACATGAGGGCTCAATGAACTAACTAGTGGCGAAGAAGTCCAACTATTGTGTTGCCTCATGTCGCCTGTGTCTTAGCTATAAAAGTTGCACTTGAACACACCACAAAGACTACAGTCAATGGTCAACTAACATGTATCTTCAGTGCCTGCAGGAGAGGAAATAACTCTCCATACCTGTAGACAGCAGTAGTCTGTATTCATCATTCAAAAAGGGAAACCGTCAGGACGGACTCAAGACGCTAGTTAGCTAGTTAGCACATTAACAACACAATCTGATGCTGAAAGAACAAAGGATATTTAACGTGTGACAGCTAATAATAACACAAACAATGTGGCTAAATGGCTAAAAAAAAAGAATCATCTTACCAAATATAATAAGTTTGTTTTGAGGTCACGCCCTCTTGACTTTACTTGTTTGTTTGCTGTCTTCACTTCCAACAGTGCAGGACACACCGCAAAAACTAGGGCAACAAATGCTCGGTTGCATTAAATCATCTCAAACACCAGCGAAAGTTAACACAGAAAGTGGTCCCCTTGAAATTAAAATGTACAAATACAATGGTAACACCTAGGTGTACAAATACAGTGCAGAAATCCCCTGTCAGTGTGGCACTGCTGAGTGAACCAGATGTTTGAGTAACATCTGTTGGGGTTTGTAGGTCTTGCCTCTTCCTACCTGCAGATGGTTGTTCTTGCCGGAGGCTCCCACCATGTCCCACTGGCTACAAGACTTCTTGGGCACCCTGTGGTTGGTGCGGCTGCTGAAGCCGCCACCCACCTCATCGTACGGGTTCTCATTCACGTTTTCAGACAGGTTGCTGGAGCTCTGGCTCCGAGTGATCATGGGGACCACCCTGGGGTTGTGTGGCCCAGTCTGTGATGATGTAGAAGATGCGGGGGACCCAGGGACCATGAGGTGGCCTGATGGAGAGGTGGGGGAGTTGGGGGTAAAGGTGAAACCAGACCAGAGGGGCAGGGTGGGGAAGCGGCCTCCGCCCATGCTGGCATTGTTCTCCTGCCCCTGGAAGGCACTGCTGGAGTTGAGGTTTTCCATGGAGCGGAAGATGGGTTTGTTCACTGAGAGAGGAAGGTAAAATAAATAAATCTACACAGAACATATTTTCCTTCTATACTCAAGAGAAACATCAACATACATGTTTGTTATTTTTGTCTACACTTATAATACAAAATTAAACTGAAAAACACACAGCAGCTGTCTTCTCAGACTCTCTCACACTTTACCTTGACTCTGCTCATTATAGGTGGTCTGTTTAGGGGTGGGAGAGAGTGACACCCTCGGCAGTATCCTGAGGTTGGAGTTCAGCGAGGCAGACACAACCAGGCGCTGCGGCGAGGGCATCGGTGCAATAGGCACCTCTGTCACATACGTGGCAGGAACATACAGTGGCTTTGTTTTACTGGCCGCTCCAATCCGCCGCACCTGTCAAAGAACAAACAGATTTCCAAACGCTTTTTCTATTTTCGCCCTCATAAATCCACTTAGTTCAACCGAGCGTCCACCAACACAGCTGTAGCCTGGAGGCTGTGCGGAAATGTGTCGCGCTACAGTTCCTGTTACATCCATCAGACACGAAAAACCCACAACTTCTCTTTTGAAATACGTAGGTAATATTTTTTACACAGAACTCCATGGTTTCAATGGTTAAAGTCACCTTTTGTGATGTGACTCATGGTGGTGATTTGATGATATACAGTAGACTGTGACATCATGGATATGTGTCAACTGTCACAGATTTTGGAAAAAGTTCAATTATACACACATCACATGTACCGTAGGTACAAAACCACTGGAATACAGCGAAGAGGAAAGGAGTTAATGCTCATTTTAATTTGACAAAGATCTGATTGTAGTCAAAATATTTAAGCAAATAATTTCTCAATTTGAATTGTGGTATAAAATTCAATGTTTATCGATATTGTCCACCCCTGTTTGAGAGTGTGTGCACTTGATTGACAGGTATCTTACTGTTAGCCAATCTCCAAAATAGGGCCAAACTAACAATAAACTGATCCTAACAAGTGTTTCCTGTGTAGGCAACAAAGTTATTAAAGTGACAAATAGTATTTTTTGTTAGTTTTATTTTTATGTTGTTTTCAATTTTGGTTTATTAAGTTTAGTTTCAGTTAGTTTTCAGAGTGGGTTTGCCTATTTCAGTTTGCTCCTGTATTGTTTTGAAATGATACGTTTTACTTTAGTTTTTATTAGTTTCAGTATTAGTTTTACGTTTTTTTTAAAATTTTTATTATAATCCACCCATCCATCCATTTTCATCTGCTTGTCCGGGGCCGGGGCCAGGTCGCTGGAGCAGTGGGCCAAGCGAAGCACCCCAGACGTCCCTCTCCCCAGCAACACTTTCCAGCTCCTCCTGGGGGACCCCAAGGCGTTCCCAGGGCAAATGAGATATGCAATCCCTCCAGCATGTTCTAGGTCTGCTACAGGGCCTCCTACCAGTTGGACGTGCCAGGAACACCTCTAACAGGAGGCGCCCAGGAGGCATCCTGATCAGATGCCTGAACCACCTCAACTGACCCCTTTCGACGCGAAGGAGCAGCGTCTCTACTCTGAGCTCCCTAAGGATATCCAAGCCCCTCACCCTATCGCTAAGGTTGAGCCCAGCCACCCCACGAAGGAAACTCATTTCAGACTATCCACGATCTCATTCTTTCGGTCACTACTATTATTATAATGTGAGAGGTATTTGTCAGGTGCAAAATATAAGAGGGTCAGAATAGATATTACAATACAAACACACTTTGTGAAGGCAGCTGACTCACAGTCACTCTATAAATATTATTATAATATATTATTATAACAATTTATAATATTTTATCTTATTTTATTCGTCAGCATACAATATTGTTTCAGTTAGTTTTAATTTTTTTCTAAAGTCTAATTTTTAATTTAATTTCAGTTAACTAAAAAAAATTTTTCAGGGGTGCCCAATGGCTTAGTGGGTGGTGGGGTCCCATATAGGAAGGCAATATCCTTGCTGCATGTCATTCTCTCTCTCACTCTCTCTCTCTCTCTCTCTTCCCCTTTCAAAATTAGACTGTGAAAAAGTCAAAATAAAATCTTTAAAATGTTTTTTTTCCACACCTAGTTTTTAGTTTTGACTTAGTTAACAATAATAAAATTGGTAGGAAAATCCTGATATAGCTTATTCTACTCTATTACTGTCCAAAAATTGTAAAAACAACACCACCAACAACAAAAAACACCAACACTGCAGTTTATTTTAAGTCGATCCCACGTACACTGGACTACGATTGGTGAACTCAAGGCACCAGCTCTCTAGCATGTAGGGCAGCCTGTAGTTTTCTCCATTTAAAGAGGACTCCTTCGTACACTACATCACATTTTCTCCACTGGTAGGGCACCCAGGAGGCCCCTTTATCACGTTTCCCTGCACACTGGGAAACCATAGATGGCATTTTATCATGTTTTGTTCTCATAAACCTACCCAAGTACACCAGTGCATACCGCTGCTGTAAATACAAGCTTGCCCACTAAATCCATCACTGAAAACAGTCTTCAACAAAAAAGCCATACAGTGCCAAGTTGTTTTAGGAACTCATTTAGCTTCAGTAAAAATTGAAGTTCATATGTGTTACGAGTTTTTTTTTTTAGAGATTTACGTTTTCAGTAAGAACATGTGATCTTGGGGATAAAAGCCACAATCAGGGTACGGAAGTTGGAAAGTATTGACAAATTAATGCAGAATATTGTCAATGTTGTTCTTTCCTCAGAAACCTATGGAAGGCTGTAGATGCTATGTCCACGTTTTTCTAAAATCTTCGGTTTAACTGACACTAGACAAACTATAGATGAACTGTTTTCTTACCTGCCACCAGTCACTGTTGGTCTTTTTCAGGAGAACAAACCGTTCGCCCTCCCTGATGCAGACCTGCCGTCCATCAGCACCACGGTAGTTGTAGTCATACTGGGCCTCGAGGACCACTGTACCACTGGGGACACCACACACTGTCATGCCCCTGGGGCTCACCACAGGTGCTGCAGCAGACTGCTGATGCCCCACAGAACGCCTCCAAGTCCCAGACAGCATCTCTCTCCACAGTCCTGTTCAGCAAGCTTTCCTAGAAGCGTGCGGATGGTTGATACTGGTCATACAGGTCAGGTTAGCACAGGGCAGGTGAGACTGGAGCCAGGTCAGTGCCATGTTCTGAAACGGAGGAATAAATGCACAGAGAGGTGCAGAGAGAGAGAGGAAGAGGGAGATTACTGAAGCTGTCAGAGAACAATGAAAAACGGTCACCTGCCTGTGTGCAGGTTCAAAGGGAGAGAACAGGAATCCTTTTAGTGCTAAAAATGGAAGTCTGGGTTAATCTGGGGAAAATCACCAACATGTATGACAACATTAGAAAACTAAAACACTTTTGTAACATCACCGTGTACTTTGGGAATTTTGATGGACATCTTTCACTATTTTCTGGCATTATAAATCAAATAATAAACAGCTTGTTCCCTCTCTGGTGAAGTGTTAGATGAGAGGATTGACACCTCTCTCAGCGGGCTGTCAATCAACTTCCAATGCTAACTCTCTGCCAGAAAGCAAACAAACATATTTCATAATGTGTTGAACTTTTGCTTTGACCAGTTAACTGAGAACATCATTTTCAGATTAATCATAATGAAAACATCTTTAGTTGGAGCCAGGCCTGGAATTTTCAAGTCTAGTTGTCCTCCGCAGTGTAATTTTTTTGAGATGCACTAAAATGAGAACGCTGTTGTTCAGAATTAATAAAGCGTTCTGTGTCTATTTCTGCTGCTCCGTCTCATCACACCGAGTGCTTAGAGTGCGCTCTGCCACTCTGAGAGTGTATTGCTCTGTTTAACTGAATGATACGTTCCAACAGTGCTCCAAATTAACGAACGGTCCAATTTGTGCCCAAGTGCGCTCTAGTGTTCAGAGTGACTATTTATGAACGCACCCAACTATTGGCCAGTCAAGTACTAGATCTGTGTATTGGCAAGAATCTGGCAATACCATACATATCACAAAACAGGGGTTATAAAGTTGACTTTGTCATGCAATCAGAACAGTGGGATCTGTATTTGCATTTATCACAGTTCTTGTAATATCCAGCATCATAGCAACACTTTTGTGCAGTCTGAGCAAAGGAATTAAAACTTGCCTCGATCAGTAATAAAAATGAAATTCTATTTAAAATACATTTGGACGAATAAATAAAGGTTATAAACTCAACATAAGTAAAAGTGTATTGCTCCCAATAGACACTCTAGCTGGTCAATAGTCTTTTGAAACTTTGCCCTTTAAAATAATGTTATCTGCAGAAATGGTCTCAGATCCCCTTATCATTAGCTGGTCGAATTAACATAATCAAAATGACCATCCTCCCAAAATCTCTTTTTTTCTATCAATGTATTCCAATATAATTTAAAAAAAATAAATAAAAAATACCCAGAATAAGAAAGCACTCTTACAGAGACCCAGATCAGCAGGAGGAATGGGGTTACCAAATTTTCAGCTCTACTATTGAGCAAGTAATTTAAGTCACAAAAATGACCTCCATTATGGCTGAACATAGAAAGGACATGTTGCTCCCCATCTTCTTTATTATTCTCAGCTCTACCCACTGTATAGTAATAAAAATGAAATAAAAGCACTTCCATAATTCTTTAACACAAATTAGCAGTATAAAACAATGTTAAACAATTCAAATTCAACAGTGTTTTTGGGAGTCGATACAGTATCACAAAACATAACATTGCAACACTCAAGTATATTGATATTTTCTTACACCCACATGTACTAACACTGTTGACAGGGTGAACTTGACATGAGAGGGCAGAGAGGCAGGGCGGGAAAGAAAAAAAAACAAAACAAGCACACAGCGGGGCACCGAGGCCACAATGGCCGATGGGCATACAGCTTTCAGAAGGGCACTGAAACCAAGCAGGGGGGCAAGGCCACAGTTGCAGCCAGGTCTCATATATACAGTATATGGGACTGAAATACTCTGCTAATGTGTCAAAGTAGGACTGCGACAATTATTTTCATTATTGATTAACCTCTTAATATTTTTTTCATCAATGGATTCATTATTTAGTGAATAAATTAAAACTCAAAACGATATTTATGATAATATAAAACAAAGAAAAGCAGCAAATCCTTGAATTTCAGATACTGGGATAAATTAATCTGATATTTGTGCTTGATGTATGACTCAAACGATGAATGGATAGCATTCATTTTTGGCAGGTCGACTAATAAATTAAGTTATTCAACTGTTTCTGGCATAGACAGAGGCAACTGATTGCTCTTGCCAATATATGTAAATGAATGAAATAAAATTCCACTTTCATATTTAATGTGTTTGGCAGACATGGATGAGGATAAAGTGTCACTGCAGATATGTGCACACCACCACTTTTCTATTGTCCTTTCATCCTGGTAGAACTAAGAGACACGTGTGAGTGAATAACTCATGCGTTTGGAGGATGTAAGGAGCGCAGTATACCCAAAATAGCATCTGTCTCCTGCTCTCCACCTGAGCCAGCATCCCCAAGCTAAACCCCTGCTCTACCCAGCCAAGACCCGCTTACATAAGAGAACATCTAACTTTCTGCCAGACACATAGCGATACAGCCTCGCACAGTGCACGCAACCACCCACCCCCACACGCACACGCTCGCGAATACACACACAACACAAAAACATCCCTAGGCACCTAGCAACAGTGCTTCAGTCACAGTCAGACCCAACCCATCTCAGTCTGGGTGAGAAGAGGAGAGGCAGCAAACAAGAGAGAAAATGAATAGAGACATGCACATTTACTGAGGACTCAGGGGGGCAGAGAGGAATCAGGGACTGTAGATGGACAAGACAAATAAAAGAGGAAAAGTCTGAAAAAGAGCAGATAGTCAGGACTAGATGGGAAAATAAAAATTAGAGGAACTGAGATGTGGATGAAGCTGGATGGAGCTGTGAGCCCTGTGAAGGCGATGGAAGGGAGGGCAGGGTTCGCTAGCTGAACCTTGATAATCCCACTGTTATTAAAGCACAGGAATGAATCTGTGACCCCCACCGCTACAGAGAATTACAGTAAAATCCCTCAGTACCAGCATATGGGCTGAGGCACTGCATGCCTGACTAACACTGGCACAGAGGAGTGTTTCCAAGGCGCTTCATCAAAATGTCATGAATCAGAATGAACGCTGTTCCACATTGGGGATATGTAAATACAGTAGACTAGACTGACGTCTGCTGAGGTCTCTTTGCTCACATTAGTGAACACAGCTGCAGATAGCCACAACACATAAATAAACTTGTACACCAAACCATCTCTTTGTGTGCTTGACCACAGAATTTGTATTTGTATTTTATAAATGTGTTGGCTAGACACCCAAAGAGGTAAAAAAACAAGGAACCAATGAGAGAATCAGATGCACAGAAGTGTATTTATTGCATAGGACAGAGTGTGTGTGTGTATTGTTATGTGTGTGGAGCTTGTGGTCGTGTGATTAAAAGCAAGACTATGTAAGTCTTGCTGAATAAAGGCCACGGTGACGTCTGTGGGATAATGATGTTAAAATGCAGCGGAACTGTTGCGTAGTAGAAAGCAGTCATAAAGTCGGTGAAGTCATTCAGTGATGTCAGTTATGCAGCAACAGCTTCCTGCATTCACCAACTCCTCAGATGGTCCCAATTCTTGAGTTAGGAAGTCATTCTTTCAACTTCAGTGTGTTCATGAGCTTTGAGTCGTAATGTAGTCTCGCCACCAGACAATCAGAGATCTCCGCCTTCTGATAGTCTGGGGACACTCCTTTCTAAAGTGTGTTGAACACACCGGAGAAAACGGCCGGCAACAAAGCAACGCCTCTTGCATTTTGAAAAGGACACGCCCTCCCGGAAATGTGCGTTCCCCCTTTTCTCGTCCACAAGGAAACAAACACACAGAGAGCTTGAAAATGGATGCCGAGAGATTTAACTCCGCTTTATCAAACGTGTGCTCAGTCCACAAGATTGTGGAAATGAAGGACTTACAGTTTAAAACTTTTAACACAGTCGGACTATGTTTACGAGCACAAGAGTTCAGCGAGCCACCGAAGGACCGCCCTGCGGATTTACTATTGGTTCTGCAATGTAGGGAGTTTTTTTAAACTCTGAAATTGTATCCGCCCATCTAAACACAAAATCAGGGAGAAAGTCATCAGTCTTTAGGTAAGCAAAGCGTCTAACGACTGACTTGTGAGTCTAGTCGTAATGTGGAAACAAGTTGATGCTACAAAAAAGATGCGCTGTATTTATTGCTCAGAGCACTTTCACAAACATTTTGATAACAGTCTGAAATCATCAACTTTATTTTTGTCTGCCATGTTTCTGCATATATAAAGTCAACTTGGCAACAAGTGTACCAGAATTTATGCTGACTTTCTGAGTAGTTGTTCTGACCAGTCAGGAACTGATATTGATGATTCATCTGACACGCCATGAATGCCTGCTAACATTAGCTTACATTAGCCACCATAAGCTACAGGTCAAACCAGACCAAGTACAGCTGTAGCAGCAAAACCCGAGCAAAACGTGTGAATGTGAGTATTTTAGCAAGAGTGCGTTTTATTGCTTCTGCATTAAACCTAGTAAGAAGCAGAATGTGTGGGGGTGTTTTTCAAACCTTCATAGTCTTGCTTTAAAGATTTTGTATGGGACATTCAGAGCATTGATAAAGTAGTAAACCACAGTTTGCTTAAGGAAAATATAGTGGAGTACTGGTGTCCAAAGCAAAGAATATAGTCATACTACCTGTGTGTAGTGCTGTAATCTGAGCTTCTCTGCGGTTTGTTGTGGTAGGCTGCATGCATGCATGTTAGTGCATGTGTGTATCCTGATTAACTTGAAGAAAAGACTCCCGCACACTGTGCAAAGCTTTGCCTAATGAAAGGTCTAGTCTCTGAAACATTGCAGCATTGAAATCATTATTTTTGCAAGTCAGACAGTGTGCAGAGTCTTTTCTACAAGTTTTATTCTTCTCGTCCCTCTCCTACGCACCTGTTTGGAAACAGGTATCGTATCACTTTAAGGGAAATAGTATTTATAGTTTTGTATCCTCATTAACGGCACTTTGCACTGTGCATGTTGGGCAGTTACTGCTGATACTGGGACCACGTCATCAAGGACTCATAGCGCCACTCCCTGGGTAACACCATTAGCCCCATGAGAATTGTTGTTGTTGTTGTTGTTGTTTAGCACCATTTAAGGAGTTAGCGTTGTTACCTGCTAGCTGCTGGCTCAGCCGCCTCCATGTTGAGAACCATGTTCAGACAACTTCAGTATGCTCTGAGTTTCACATAAAGTCCCCTTAAGGCCAGGCTCTCACACTGGTAAACAATGTTAAAATAATTGTCAAGAAGTTTTAATTTGGTCCTCAGCAGAGTCCTCTGGTGTGTAGCAAGCCTGTGTTACATTTTTGAAAATGCCCTTACTCACTGTCTTCACTTGCAGTTTTGACTTGTTGTTATCTATGTTTATGACAAACTAGCCAGTGCTATGAGGTGTATATAACATGTACCTGTACACTGTATATGTGAAACTGAACACAGCAGCTGTCTATATTTGTAATATTGTGCTGTATTTGAAATTATTTCGATGAGTTTCTCTTGTTTGTGTGAAACAGAGAATGCTTGTGATGCAAAACACATTTCAAAGTGCAATCTTATCTAATCTCATCTAGTCTAAATTAAATGCCACTGAGGCTTTGCTCTGGGAAAATTTTACTAACAATAAAGTGCTGGGACATTTTTATATTGATGAGCTGAACTAGAATTACTGTATCATTTTCAAGTGCTCTAAAACCCTCTTCTAAGATCTGCAGCTGAACTCAGGAGGGACACAGGCAAAAGTCAGAGGTACAAGGCGAGCAAGCAAACAGGAAGCTACATACGTACATCAAGGTTCAACCACAGTTTGGGTCATATCCTCTCCATCTTGCCAATTGTTTTTTTCTGAGGTGAATCATCTCAGGCAGTTCAGTTACAGCCTGTAAGTGCTGACAACAGGTAGAGCCTGTTGTGCTTAAATACAGTAAGTGATGCTGAGTTGCCCTGTTGCCCCATCTGACTGCTGTGCAGCTCTGTGAATAGCATTAATTACTGACTAGCTGAGCCTTCAAGCAGAGAGTAGTGTTTGTTTTGGGCTTAACAGTCTCACTGCACGGCTTCAGTAAAGTGTAATTTACTATAGAGATGGGCAGGGAAGAATGACATCATACCCCGAGTTTAAAGAATATGTACAGCAGCGCCGATTATACAACCTGTTGATGGTTTTTATCACGAGTTCTTCTCCCCACACAGACAGGAAGAGCTCATCTGATACTGCTGCACACCTGTTAGTCTTTTCCTGTCTCTCTTTACCGCTCAGAACACACAATCAATGAATGATAACTAACTACTGTGCAGCTTTGTCTAGGCCTGTCACGATAATTATGTTGTGGAATTGGTGAGATCAGCAAAATGATCAAATTCACATCCATGTATTGTGCGATACTGTCCACTGTGTGTACGTAAAGATGTCACCAAAATTTTAGCCAACATGATGTCAGAATAAACAGCAGGCATTTTCTGCTCTTTAAAGGGTGTGCTTGGATTGTTATGCTATTATCATTATGTGACATAAAATGGTCTCAAAATGACAATGATATTGTTCATCACAACTATTTCTGGGACAATATACTACAACAAAGGCAGTTGTCATGACAGACCAAGCTTTATCTAACTTTATCTGATCTGATGTTTGTTGAGTTAGTTAGCAGAAGTTTGGTGTGCATCCTGTTAGTTTGCTCGGCATCCTCAAGTTACTCATCGGCACAGGAACAAACGTCCTACAAAGGCACAGGAGACTTTATCATCTTGTGTGCAAATTAGGCTGTTACAGCAGGGTTAAAGTCCCGAGTTTTATTATTCAGCGTTTGGGCACGTGGACGATGTTCCCAAAGTGTAACAGCGCAGACTGCTCGCTAAAGTGAGACATGATAAGTCAGAAATGGCGTAGTCCTTCCTCACTCCATGACTCAAGGTTTTAATTATAGTTCTTGCATCTGATTCACAACCGAAATGACTATTTGACGACAAATTCTAGCATCACTGTCGCAAATAGCAAAACCGAGAGTCAGAGTTCATCAGCGGCGAAGATGAGAAAAAAAAAAATGAAAGAGCGAATTGTGAGGATAACAAATTAGGATCTAAAAAAGGAAAAATGAGGCCAGACTGTGTTTCCATTTGCAGGTCAGATGGCAGCGGAGAGGGCACTGGCATCATACACCCAAACATACAGAGCGGCCCATATGGTGTCAGAGACGGACAGAGGCACCCCGTCACGGCTGTTGAGAGGCAATGGTGGTTTGTGCCAGGGGCTGAGGGCACAGGGCTTATGTTGTGGTGTCAACAACACAAATAGAGAGATGGAGGAGAAACCATTGGAGGGAAGGAATAATGAATAATAGTATGGAAAGAAATGAGAGCAAATAAGACGGAAGCGGAAAAAAACTTTGACTGTCTGGCTTTGCTTGAGTGCTTTCACTGCAACTCAGACTGTGTGTGCATGCAAGTCAGACTGAGCCGAAGAAATAGAGACAATTTGTGCGTGCATGCATGCGAGAGAGACAGAGAGAGAGACAGAGAGAAGGACGAGCGACTCACCATGGTCCTGAAGTGTGAGAGTTTCTAGTCAACAAGGTCACCAGCTCACTCTGCGGTCAAACCCATGCATCCAACCACATTGATAAACCTTAAAAAAATCAACATGAGAAAAATATTAAAACGTTTTAAATCAACTGCCCTCCAGCCCAAACTGAAGAGTCACTGCTGGCCTGACAAAGATTAGAGAGCAAACACTGACAGGTATATGAAAAAGGTGGGTCAGAAAACCAATTAAATTGACACAAGCTACCGTAGCAACTCCCTCCTGCAGAAAACCACAAAATATCTCACTCTCTCTCAGGCACACAAACACACAGTTAATCCAATGCAGCGAAATGATCCTGCCTCTACTCATTGAACCCTCGCTAACCCTACCTTCCCCCATTTAGCCAGCATTTTGCCTGAGAGATAAAATTATAGGAAGTGACAGAGAGAGCGTCAGCTGGCTGGTACCCACTCATGCAAATAAACCATGTTTGAACTTGAGGAAGAGGAACATAGCAACAGTGAGAAACAGAGCTACGGAGGTCCTGTGTGCTGACCACACAAAAGCAACCAGCAGGCAAGTTTATTGATCGAGCTATCGATCCATGCATAGAGCTGGCTGGTCAACAATGTCACTGGACATCAGAGATCCACCACATCGTTCCACCAAATGGCTGCTAGCAGTGGAGCAGAGGACATTATGTTCATGCAAATCATCCAAGGATTTGTTTGACTACTTTAAGGGGATCTATGGTTCAGATTTAATATAAAATGTGTCACATAACTGATTGCCACTACAGGACTCGGATGTGATGCTATACCATCAACATTTTACATTTTCAGTCAAATCAACAATCCTGAAAGGCCACCAGATTAAATACTTCAGGGATTATCCGCCCTCCTGGTGGTTTCACATGTTTTTATCAACCATCTTCCAAAGTCAGTTTCTAGATTTACATCCCAATTTCCAAACAGCCATGGCATTCAGCTCTTGTCACTAAGGTTAAAAAATACACGTGAAGCACGCTTGAGATTGATAATTCATCATTCATCATCACCAGATGTCCCACTGGGTCAGAAAACTTTCTGTTGCTGCCAACACTGGAGCTGTTCTTCCGAGGAACATTCAATCCAACATCTGCTTGGTTAGCACGACGCAGCAGCAGCTAAAATCCAACTCTGATCTGTGAAATGGTCCCAACAAACTGACACTGACACAAAACTGGGTCAACTGTTGTCAAACCTGTTAGCCATGAGATGCTAAAGGTTAGCGCAGTGTGTGCGCAGGTGGCCAGACTCTCATAATGGTCCCCCACGTGGAGCTCACACTTCCGCAGCAGCAGCCACAGCCCATACAGTCTGTGGTTTAGTGAAGTAGGGCACGGTGTATTGTAAGAAGTTGGAAGTTCAACACGCCAAGGTGTTACTAAAATTTTCAAGTATTGCTGTACCACAAGCCACTCCATTCACATTATCGAATAAAGAGCTCTATTGGTATCTGTATCACTTTAAATGTACTGGTTAGTGATGGTATCCTAATTTTTAAACAATTCTGAGCTCTAGTTTTTACAAAAAAATCTAATTAACTAGTTAAAATTTTAAACTGCATCTGCTGCTCCGTCATTAAAAATAAGAATCCATGAATATCTAAATGTTGTTTATTTCAAAAGTTTAACCAAACAAGATGTCTCCTGTTTTCCTGATAGGTCCATTTTCAGCAATCTTGGAACCCTTCGGCTATCAGTCTGACGTTGATTTAGCCACTGGGGTTCATGACCAATGTTTCGGGACTTTCAGTGTAGCGATGGCTTCCACTACTGGATTCTGTCGATGCATTCCTTCTTTTTTGCTCTACACACAGGCTGTTCACCTGCATGCAACCAAAGCCTGCTCAAGCCTGACTGGTCAGCACGACTCAGACTACAAACTGAAATCAGAATGTTTCCAATGCCAAAATCTCGTCCTGCTGTACCGACAGATTTTGCATGTTCATGCAGATATCTGTTTATAGAGATAACAGTTTCAGTGTTTGTGTGCTGGAGGTTTCAAGTTCATGTTTCCACATCAAACTTGTCACAAAATCACGCTCGTCTGTGTACGTGTGTGAAACCCAGATTTAAGGTGAGCTCGGAGAAACTTTCACCCTTTTAGCAGAAGAATGTGAAAACAGCCTTCTGGTGTCAAACTGTGCACATGCTTCCTTCTGCACAGTGAAGGTTAAACATCAAGTTCAGTAAAGATGAGCAAAACTATTTCTTCAGTGCAGGGAACTTAACATGTTTTTGTGAAAGTGGCATTATCATCACATTGTGCCACAGTTGTGAGCAACTTTCTTTCTTTGTGTTCAAGGGCAGAACTGAGGGAGGTATAACAACATATGGTACACTTTGGAAAAAGCATCAGTGTTTTCAATATGTAGTTGAAGGGCTAAGAAATGCATGCAAAACCACCTTAAGATAATGTTATCATGACACCCTTGAAAATACCCCGAGGCTAGAGGACACTCTGGGAGAGAGGCGATGAATGCAAATTACCGTGTAATAAATTATATGGTTTGGGGATGAAACAAGCAGATGATGTTTAGAAAGAATTTACAAAGCTGGCTAAGGACACAGAGCACCTGCTGTGATGATGCCAGAAAAGGACAAGCTTTATGAATAAAGAGAGAAAGAAGTCGCGATGTTCCCCTGCGGCTCCATATCATTTTGGAGAAGCAATGTCATAAACTGCTCCAAATAGCTCACGCCTCAACCCAAAGCCAAGGGGAGTTTAGCTCCCACAGAGATTGTTTAAGATCGCAGGGCTGATCAAACTTCACCACACAGCAGGACGGGAGAGGAGTGAAGGGTGTCGGTGGAAAGTTTGGTGTCATATCATATCCATATTCATTCCATACGTTTGAAGTGGAAAGAGGGCAGCTTTAATAATCATGGCTACATGGTCTTCAAAGAGAGATGAGACATGGGGAAGAGGAGTATAGAGTGAATGAGGAACTTCAAAGGGCTTTAGCGTGCACTCCCACATCCGTATACACATAGAAAACACACACACACGTACGCACGTAGACTGTACTGTATTTACATAATATGAATGTCTATAACCAAAGGGTTTCGGAGGAAAATGAGAGAGAAGTTGCTCCAAATGGTACCCACTGCTCTGTAACTTTAATCACCACAAAAATAAGCAAAAAGTGAAACACTTAAAGCTAACAGAACTGCTGATTTAATATCTGTGTCAGCCAAACAGCTGCTACTAGTGCTTTACAGTGACATGAGCCATGCTGCCTGTGCATTATCTCTATTGTTACCACTGCCAAGAAGGGTATATATTTTCAATTTGGTGTGTTTGTTTGTCAGGATTATGGAAAAATTAATGGTCCGACAAGGAAAAACCCACAAAATTTTGGAGCAGATCTGAATCACAAGGTGCATACAAAATTATTTTTCGCTCAACATTGCACAATAAGGTTTTTGGCCTGTGTGGAGTGCTGTAGTTTCCAAAGGCTCCTCTATTTTCTCATGCAAACAAGCATCCAATGGTTGGTCTGCTCAACCGACTGTTTTGAGCCCCAGCTTGAAGTCAGGTGAGGCTGTGGGAGGCGAAGTGTTGCATCATGTATGTATCCACATCATTACGGGTAAAAGGAGTTGTAACACAGCAGTGTGTCATGGATTAAGCGCAGAAGCTCCTTGAAATTTTCCTAAAATCAATGCTAAACCACACCATGAGTTATGACCCTAAACCACACCTGAAACAGATTAAATGATCACAGTGAAATCTTAAACTTTGACGACTCCAGTCCTTTTATAATGGATATAAAATAACCATCAGCAACTTTAATGTAAATTCAGCTGCAACAAAAGTGAAGTCAAATTTCTTTCTATATAGCCCCAAACAACCTTTTTGTGTCAGAAGGCTTTACAATATGCCCAACACATGACACACTCTATCCTTCGAGGGCCCTGACTCACCGAGCTGATGGTCGGCCATCAGTCACTGTCTGGCTGTCAGTGAGCATCTGTCACCTTATTCTTTGCACTGTTGGCACTAGTCGGCCTTTGTCAGTTGTTTGTTGGCCGATTCAGCATGTTGAAGCAAACAAATGACTAAAGTCAAGAGGGCGTGAGATCAAAACAAACTTGTTAGTAAAAGGTTATATTCTTGCAATAAAGCTCTTCAGCAGAAATGGTTCGTAACTGATTGTGTTGTGGTTCACTGGTGCAAGGTTAATATCACTTGCTCTTTCAACATTGGGTTGCCTTGGTAATGGGATCACTTGCTAACTAGCATCTTGAATCTGTCCTGCCAGTCTTCTGGTTTTACTTTTTTTAATGACAAATACAGACTACTGCCACCTGCTGGTATGGAGAGTTACATCCTCTCGCTATGGTGCAGAACGTACGAGCTAGTTGGCTGTTGGCTGTAGTCTTTGCGATGGACAGGCGACATGAGGTTAAGCAACAGTCGGCCTTCGTTCTTTCAGGATTCCCACACATTTTTACCATTTTTTTTTTTTAACTTTTCCATAACTTTTAAATAACATTTTACCCTCTTTCCATGTCTTCATTTAAGTAGTTTAAAGAAAATAGTGTGCTTGGACATCCCTCTGACAACAAGGGATTTGAAGTAGGCCACAATTCCAGATGTGGAGAGATACTCACACTTTATTTACCCGCAACTAAATTTGGCCATTATTCCGCTCTGCATCCAAACATCAAAAATTTCGGTGCAGAGCCACTATCCAGCATGGCTAGGGTCCGCCTCTCTCTTGAGCAATGTATTATATCTGTCATTCAAAAGCCATAATTATTAGACACGCACTTCCCAGGCGTTTGTGGATATGCAAACTGCCAGGGCTTGCTACCTGTATTTTCCTGTTAGACATTCCCATCAGCCACTACCAACTAGCTGCATACATCAGTTAGTATCACAACAAACAATTACTTACATTATCAATTAATCTGCCAATAATGTTCCTAAATAATCATTTTGTCAATAAAATGCAACGTGTTGCTGGCAATGTGCAATTTCCCAGAGCCCAAGATGTCTTCAAATACTTTGTTTATACGACCAAGAGTCCAAAAATCCAAAGCTATTCAGTTTATTTTATTGTATGACAAAGAAACGCATCAAATTATCACATTTAAAATGAATGAAAGCAGCAAATGTTTGGCTTTTTTTGCTTTAAAAAATGAGAAACAATGACTTGATGATCAACATAGTTGCAAATTAAACTTCTGTCGATTGACTAATTGGTTAATCGACTAATTGTTGCAGCTCTACAGTCCTTGGAGCCTCAATTCAGACAGCAAAAACTGTGATAAAGAAACAAAAAAACACAACACTTTTCTACTATTAATTAAGCAACTAATTTAAACATTTAGCCTGAGATCAGTCAACTCTCAGCAGTTCTACTGAGGACAGCCACGTGAAGGAGCATTCACTTTGTCTATGGATGTACAGAACTAGCAGCGCTGATGTCTCTCTCTCCATATGAGACACATGCCTCAAGCCAAAACAGCCTTTCATCCTCCCAAAGCCATGCATTATTGATGATCAGACCAGAGAGAGAGACACTGAAACACACACTGCTTTTCCCAGTGTGACAGCTAGCTGCCTGTGTGAACGTGTGTATGAATCTATTTCTCTTTGTGTGTGTGTGTGTGTGTGTGTGTGTGTGTGTGTGACTAAACAGGTGGGCTGGATTCCTTCAGTGATTAGCTGTGTAAATTGTCAGTGAGCCAATCAAAAAGCAGATGATGACAGTGGAGCACCCATTGGCTCATGCTCTCTCCTGTCATCATGACAACAACCTCTGTGACCAACTATCATCTCCAGTGTCTCCAGTGTGTGTGTTATTTATTTCTTGTTGCACATAACAACATCTCATATGTGTGATGCCATCATTTCAAGCGTTTGCTGACGCAACACTTGTGTTTACAATGAACCCGGCAGCCCGAATCAACACATAGCAAACTTCTTCAGAGAGAATTCACTCGAATTCAAGTTCTCATTTCCTCCATTTGAATATAAACAACAACCAGACAGACCAGCGTCTCCCAGTTAGGCAAAGTAGTGCAGGATTGCTGGAGGGCCATTTTAAACACTTGAAAGAATTAATTCATCCAATTTTTAATTAGCTTGTACATTTTATAGAAAAAATGGAAGGTGAAAAATATGCCACTAGTTAAACACTTACACGCTTATTCCAGCGAGAGAAATGAGCTCATGAAAAACACTTCTTTAAATAAGCAGCTTTTATTATGAATGAGAAATACAGCATAAAATAAGTCTGATTTTACTTGTGAAATAGTATGAAGGTATAAATCTATAAATTGCTTACCAAGATAATATTCATGGATGTATTAATATTACAGTGAGGGTTGCAGCGGTATAGGGTTGGGTATCATTCTCATTTCAACTGATACTGTTACCGGTATCAGTACCAGTACCTGAAATTTGGTACTGCTACCCAACGGTACATTTTTCAGGTACTTTACTTTCTTTGTACAAACAAAAATGTATTTTTTAAAAAAGCTGCAGGGATGATGAAGCACACCCTCTTTCTCTTTTTCTAATCACACATCCAATCTTACTTCTGTCTGTCTGCTTGTGTGTTTCTGTTCGAGTGTGGGTGTGTCTGCTCAGCCCTCTCACTCTCTGTTTAGACATATCCGACAAATATGTGGAATAAGTGAATTATAATTAAATTAGAAGTAAACAGAAGTGACACTGGGCTATGTCCAAAATAAAATACAAAAGAAAATAGGCCAAATTCTGAAACTATCGGCTCCTGTACCCGACGTTTCAAGAGCTCCACTGGCGCAACATAGTGTGTCCTGCCTGAAGCTAGACCCATTGCCGGTGGATCTGGGTCCAGCTTTGAGGCACTTTCGCCTCCTGAACCGGGGCTCTCACCCAGATGTGCTCTCAGGTACCAAAATTTGGCACCGATAGATGGTAGATAGAACGTGAATTGGCACTCGGTAGCGCTGACACAATTCGGTAAGTACCCATCAAAGTACCAAGTCAGATACCCATCCCTACAACGGTATACTGGTTTTACAGGTATGAAAATTGACTGCAGCTGGTGGGCGGTGCTCTGTTTCGGCTCGACAGTCTTCAACACGGTGGCCGGGTCACAAACTTTCTCATTTAACAGCTAAACAGTACACTTAAATATGTATCTGAAAACATTTGAGGTGGTAAAAAGGCCATACAGTAACATAGTCTTGATTTATATTCGATCAGCGCTGCCTAGTTTGACAGCCACGACTGAATGATTGACAGCTGCATGAGAGACTCCTCTGCTCTGATTGGTTGTTTTCGTTTATGTGCAGTAATGCCATTAAGTGCTACAAGGAGGCAAAGGGACATGATTGTTTTCACTGATTATGTCTCAGGTACTAATGTGTGGATATGGTGACCAAAAGCTATTTTTAAAAAATCTTCAGCTTCAGCTTTAAGGTGATGTTTGACCAACATGTTGTTACTAATATTCATGTATTAAGTGTCAGTTAATAGCAAAAAAACCCAAGGTATTCCTCTTTCACCATATTCCCACAATATTCTTCAACTGAAGAGAATAAAATGTCACACAGAAGTCAAGAAGGATCTTTCAGTGGGTAACAAAATAAGCTTCGCTCTCCGACTGGGCTTGGTGGGTTGCTGCAGAGCCTGTGGGAATGTGCGGAACATTGATGTTTCTAATGAAGAGCGCTGAGCTCCATTGATCCACCGGGGATGAGAGTGAGCTGTCAAAAGCTATCAGGCAAGTCAAAGACCCACTTTCAGCCCTGTGCAGCTGAAGTGAGCACGATACTGTTGGGGCACAAGGAAGAGCAGCTAAACCTCCAAAGGCAAACACTACAGAGGAGAGGCACACACGCAGACACAGCTTTGATGCCTTCACAGGGTTAAAGGGGGTTATTTGTTCCATAAAGGAACTCTGCACAAATAACAATAAGGGGTTAGGATGTGTCAAACACTGGAGGAGTGTTTACACGGTGCCTTCAGGTCTGTTAATTCAAATATACGGTGCGGTTGTTTTTCTAAGAACAAGTTCCAGTTTTTCTTAAATTCACTTGATATGCATATGCAGACTAGGGCTGCAACTAAAATACTAACCCTAACACTAACCCTATTTAAGAGAGCACACATGTCATGCCTTCAAACATTTTGTTTTCTCTGACCAAAAGTACAAAAAAAATTCCCATAAATCTCCAGTTTAAAATGATATATGGTCAAGAAAACAGCAAATCTTCCCACTTCAGGAGCTGAAACCAGAGAAGGTTCAGCATTTTTTAACCATTTCCACTTGAAAAATGACTAAAATATTTTATAAATTACATATTTGCTGTCTTTTTTTCAGTTGATCGACTAATAATATGATCATCTAATCTTTTCAGCTCTGATGCAAACTTTGTTTCATTCTGTTTTATGTGAAACAGCGTGGCCACTTATCAAATGAGAGCAATGTTTCAGGCCTGTATGACAAAAATATTTATCATCGTCTCAGTTTCTGGGTGATGTTTTTAGTTTCATACCTTTGCACAGTACAAGCTAGAGAAAGCACTAATCATTGCACAGATACTCAAAGTAAATGCGGGATTAAACTGGATTAAATTGGAGCACAGATGTGGGTGTAGGTGGAGCTACTGTACTGTACAGTGGTTGTGACCTGGTAAGCTGCTTTTATATATACAATACAGTGGTGAGTAAATAGAAGACCCGTTTTAAGTGCTAAAAACTGCAGCCTACAGAATGACCACAAAGTTAAATCACCACCTCTCTAAAACAGTTGCAACAACAAGCTGATTATAGACTCAACTTTATTAATTGCAGGACTGTTGTATTAGACTGCAATAGTTTCACAGTGTACATACTGATGTATTTAATACATCATTTATATAAATGAGTGTGTTTTGAATATACCATAGTTCTTATATAACCTGTTGGGGCCCCTTTGCTCTTGAAAGTATACCACATGACAACTTTGGGTCATGAGAACTTTTTTCCTGACACAGAAACGGGGTCAGAAAGAGTTGAGAGACCAGAGTTGAAAGAAAGTTTACAATTTTGACAAGTTAAGTAGAGGTGTAAGATAATATCAGTACACTCGAGTATAAAATATATTGCAATTTATTACCTTTTTTCAAATGTAAATTATGTCCCCAAAGGAAAACTTCGGCAACATCTGTTTTTATCTAATAAGATAAAGTTTTCAGTCTGTTCATCTCACTTCAGCCATTTTTTTTGCAGCAGAATTTATCTAGAGGACTGAAAGAGCAATTGACTACATTGTTCTAGTAGCCTACCTAAAGTTTAATTCATGTTGATAATAATTGATTATTTACATAATCAAAAAACGATACTTGGCACTGTGCGACGATATGATATTGCCACACAAAAATATTGCAATACTATGCTGTATCTATATTGATTCTCAAAAACACCAAATTCATTTTTAATTTACAATTTTTACCATTTTTATTTTCTTAATTTGTTTATATTGTAAAGAATCCTGCAAGCACCTTTATTTAATTTATCTATCATTTATTTATTTATTATCAGATTGGACGTAACGTAGTAAAAGTAAACTTGTTTTAAGCACATGTTGGTGTGTTCTTTACACTATGACGGTTTCCTAATATCTCACCTTGCTTACACTATCACAAAATATCGCAGTATATCGAATCATAACTGCTGTATCGTAATGTGTATCATATTGACAAGACAGACACAGAATTAACTACCTTCATCAGACACATTCAATCTGAGGAGACAAACCAGCACGGGAATACAAAAAAATAAAATAAAAAAATAAAAAAAATCCATCTGTCAGATGTAGGAGTTTATTTTGAAGGGCCATCTGTCAAAACTGCATGCAGGGAGACAGTTGTGTTGTGGCTGCCACCTAGTCTGCACAGTATAAAACAGATAAGTCACATGAGGTTGAGCTGCACTTTCTCATCTGCTGCTGTATTATGCTGCTCCATTGCTGATAGCATGCAAGCACACACAATTCTCTCACACCAGAAAGACCACAGATTTTCTCAAATGTCCCAAGTGGTAGAATAATCTGACTAACAACACACCACAATGAAAAAGTCTCTCAATCTGTCTTTGACACTGCTTCCACAACAACAAGTCTGTGAAGCACGCCAGCAGTTGCAGCGAACTTGTCACCCTCCTGCTAATACTGCACATGGTACAGGGCACTTTTAATCAGCAAAAGTTGCAACCGGAGAATAATCTTCCAAGCCTGTGTCGTCACAGGCTGGCGAAAAGGGGAGCAAATCTCCTGCTTTGCATGGATTTAAGAAAAGATTATGAAACAGCAAAAATGCAGTGCGTCAAACTGTTTTCATCACACCCTGTGGTTAACCCGTCCAAGCACTTTCTGAGAAGCATGGGCTCAAACTCGCTCGCTGTATGCATGCAAATATTTCTGCATGCCAGGAGCTCTGTCATATGTAAAGTGTTGAGATTAGCGATTCTTATCACTGTGACATTTCATCACTGGGAAGTGGACATGACCAAAATGAGGTCATGGAGTCTGCACCACTGTGATGATGACATATGTGAGAATGCAGCATCCACTGAAGGACAAGGTGTACATACATTAAAAGAAAGAATTAAGTCCATTCAGAAAGCATGCATATACATGGGCGGGGGAAGTGTGTGGAAAGTGGAAAGTGCTTTTCCACAACAAATGGTTGAAGGTTAAAGTGATTTAAGTGCATGCTGGGTTTGTAGCACTTTGTGGCTCTTGTGCAGCTGAGTTAAAGCGGTTGTGACAGTGAAGGCTGCATGTGGTTTGACACTCTGATGTGGAAAAATGAGTTGTTTTGGAAAAAGTGGGCTTGCTATTTTAGTAATTGCTAAATACATTGCCCCTTTGTGGAGGCAGGACTTGTGTTGTGTTGCTATGTATTAGATTTGCAACAATGGTATACAACTTTTTTGCACAAACTTGAAGGTTTAAATCAGCTTTAAAATGAACAAATACAAAATGAATTTTTCAAAATAAAGCATATTCAAAGTCTAAAAATGTACAGAACGGGAAAAAAATGGGTAAAAAGCCATTAAACACTGAAATATATAGTGACAATCGTATTCATATTGGTAAGAGTTGCTTCTGATGAGTGATGAGTTTAAGTGCCCATATAACCAGATGTGACACATGATAAAATGCCGTGATTTAACAATTTGAACAATTTTTTGAAGTATTTACCTCAATAAATTTACATCCTATTTCACTTGATTTGTCTAATGACTACCTTAAAATCCAAACCACAGTTTATATAGTTGCAGTAATACCACAGTAGGTGTACTAAACAATAGAGACGCTTTATGTTGCAGTAGATATATCCTGAAATGATGTGATATTTCACGATAGAAAACTGTCAGACCATACAATGAGGAAAAAAAATCTCATATTTGCATTTAAGGTACACAACATCACTCACCTTGCAGCGACGTGATGACAGCTCTAGTGAGTTTTTTTGGAGTGAACTGCAGAGAGAGCAGGAGTTGTGCCTTTTCTCGAGGGAGGGATACAAATATGGATAACTTCACATTATTTAGGTAAATAGGAGCACAGAGAAGAACTCCGCCGTGCACTTTTACAAATTAACAGTCATAAATAGGCACTAAGTTGCCCGGTGCTGCCAATAATCATACGTCCTCCTGGCGCTTTAAGCGGATGAAAAATAGCTGGCGCTGTGTGAGCGTTTAGTGGTTCAAGATTGGCTACGAGCGCGCGATATTATTTTACAAACAGCCAATGACATTACAGCTGGCTCTGAGGTGCGCTCGCTCAATAACACAGCGTCGTCCGGTATGCTGTGCACATCACGAGAGACCAATCCCGCCCGGCGGTGCTAAGGAGGAAACAAAAACAATCAGATTTCATTCATACTGAAGTTACGATATGTGGAATGATTCATGGGAGGTGTGGTCCATGTAACAGCTAGCTACCGCTTCTGTGAACGCCTCAGACAGCGCTCCAAAACTACATCTCCGCCATTTGTAAATGTCCAATGCTTCTTGCATCAGCGTGTGTGGACCACACTCACCGGTAAAGTTACTACCAGCAGCTACGTGTCTTGTTTTAAAGTATAATATATATTACCGCCATTAGTCCCAGCAAAGCGGAGTATCAACGGCCAGATGAAGCTCTTCGTCAGTGAAGGCAACCCGCACTGCCTGAAGGTGTTAGCAGCGTTAGAAGTGACTGGAGTTCAGTGTGACGTCCACTATGTCAACCACGAAGGTAAGACAGCACAGTAAGCTTATCATTAACGTACTCTGTTACTCCAACTCTGTTGTCGACTGATAACACTTAATTAAATAGAAATTGTGGTTTAATGAAGTTTCGGTGCTGTTAACTGACGGTTGTAACTGTGGAGTAGCAAGCTAACGTTAGCTGTAACTTAGCCCTGTTCAACTGCTAACTGTCAGTCACTGATTGACAACTTATCTGCATCTGAGAAGCAGCTAGAAAGCTCTCTTACTGCACATCACTGCTTTGTTTGTCTTGTTTTAGTACTGTTTGTTACTACAGCCTCATGTAGCCTTTGTGTAGCAGTGTATACAGGTGTTGGGCTTTTACCTGTACAGTATAGAACAGTATACGCCTTTCATGCCTGGAATCATGGGTGCAGATCCCAGGGGGGAATGGGGGGGGGGGGCATGTCCTCCCCAATTTCTGAAAAACACAAATTGTCCCCCCCAATTCTAAATAGCCTAAAGGACTGAAATTGACCAAATGTATTTTCCGACTCCACAATTCTAAAATAAATGAATATTGTGGAACAAATATTTTTATAAATATATTTTCCAACATGATCAGTTAGTTTAACCAAGCTCAGTTAGGGGCTCATATTCTGATAATCATCCATATCCACTGATGTATACAGTAGTCCCATATACTGGGAGAAAGGGAAGATGATGAGGAGAATTGGGGATCTGTGAGAGGTGAGAGATGAGAATGTGAGTGGACATAACATGCCTGAGACCCTGAAACTAGAAGTAGCATTAACTAACAGCGAAGCAGTGAAAAGGAGGGTGATGGCTGGCTCCATGTACTATTGGCTGTTTAAGAGAAATAAACAGTAAAGGTAAGCATATGATTCTCTGTGTAGTACTTTTTGAATTCTGAATGAATTTATGAATGGTGATGAGCCTCTATGAAATCGTGAAATATGCTGGCAATCTCAAGTGCTCTGTGGGCATGATTTGCACGCGTGCAATTAAAAAAAAATCACAACTGATTGTGTCCACGCGTGCAATTAAAAAAAAATCACAACTGATTGTGTCCCCCCCAAACTTGTCATCAGATCTGCATCCATGCCTGGAATAGTCCGGGTTTAACGTCACTTAGTTTGGGTTATGTTGTCAAGTTGTTGGGCTGTGTCACACAGACAAAATCACATATGCTGGTAATTCTGACCCAGTATCTTTACAGGAATAATGTGATTTAATATATATACTAGGGATGGTTATTGTTGCTTTTTAGATGACTACAGGGAAGACAAATCTGTGGAACAATACATAGATTCATGTATTGTTAATTTCAGTCAGGTCCAGAGGTGGAGGAAGTACTTAGACTTAGACATTTTACTTAAGGAAAAGTAGCACTATTATAGTGTAGAAATGCTCTGTTACAAGTAAAAGTTCAGTTAAATATAGTTTATCTCAGTCATTTTCCAACTTATATGCCTCAAACTGACACAAGTAAGAGAAATAAGTCATCACTTTTAAGCAGTGACAAACCAAAATAAGTTTTGCTGACCAAGCAACTTCCCCTTTTATATTACATGTTTTGTAATGTTCTCTGGAATTGGGAGGTTAGATCACCACATGATTCCCGAGCGCGGCACCGCTGCTGCTCACCACTCCCTCAGGGGATGGGTCAAATGTGGAGAACAAATTTCACACACTCAGGTGTGTGACAGTCAGTGGAACTTAATCTTAATCTTATACAATGACAGTAACACTAACAAGCAAAACAAAATGCATTATTATTTATACCCCAAAAGTCTCAAGCAAAAATTAATTTACGCACACACGCACATTAGTGTTCATAGATCGGTTTTATATTTGTGAATCATCTTATATGTTAAATATTTTTTAAGATCTAAGTGTAGGCTAAAGTCCTGCATTCAAAAGTTTACTTGAAAGTACAAAGTATCAGCAGTAAAATGTAATTAAAGTACAAAAAGTAGAGTGCTCAGAGTGGCCCGTTTCAGAATAATATATTATATTATGTGATTCTCATTAGTTATGCTCTGTGTTTGTCACTTTGATGTTGTGGCTGGTAAAGTTAGAGCCATTTTTTATACTATGCTGTCAGGTACATTTTCCCAAGTTATCAATAAAGTCTTATCTCTAACCATATTAATTCATTATACTTAATTTGTTGATCACATTTGTATAAGTACTCTTAATGTGTAAAGTAAGTAGACACTAACGTTATCAGATAAATGTAGTGGAGTAAAAATTATAATATTAGAAGTACAAGTAAAAGGTCAAAGAAAATACATAAGTACAGTGTTTAAGTAAATGTACTTAGTTACTTAGTAGTTCCACTACTGGTCAGGGTCAATACCAAGCAAGTTCAAAAACTCAAATTGCCTTAAATTGTAAAGGGACATGGTATGAGGTGTTTTGTGCAACACTGAACATTGTTTAAAGCCACCATATTTTTCAAAAATCAAATTCTTTAATCAGTCTGTCAGGTTTGGGGGAATAGAAAATATTTCCTCAAAGCAATGAAGCTGACTGCAGTCTCACTTCAACATCTGATCTGGCATACAGTGTTATACTGTTAACCCTGACCTAACAAAAAAACAGTGATAGACTAGAAAGGCACTTGTAGAGCGCAGACCTCCACTAAGGCCAAATGACCCATCTTGGAAATAGCGAAAAATAATTCATGTGTCCGCCCAGTAATTCAGATCTGCTCCAATATTTAACGGGTCCTTCCTTGGCCCATGCCACACCTTTCCACCAAGTGTCATGAAATTTGGGCCAGTAGTTTTTCTGTAATCCTGCTGACAAACAAACAAACTGAACTTCCATGGCAGAGGTAATAATGAAGGACCTGAAATCTTGTTCAACCAAACAAGGCAGACGCTGTCCTATTTACAGAGAAAGAGGAGGGGATGCCTATGTCACGAAAATCCAGGTCGGCCTTTAAATTGAGCCATCTAAGCCCTGCTACAACGTGTTTTGACAGTGTCAAAAGTCTGTATGGCAATCATGATATTGCTTTCAACTCAATTACTCATCCCTCCAGAGACGGGAGTCCATTAATGGTCATGTGATTAGTCTGTGACCATGGAGAGGCTGTTATAATACCAGTAGTCCCTCCAAGGCTAAGTTAAATTATGAGTTAAACATGGTCTATTGTCCCTTTCAACACAGAATATAGCTGGAACATATGGGCTGGTATCCCCTTGCTACTGCAACTTTAGGGTACCTCTCAGTAGATGCATTGTCTTGTGGAACATCATCTAGATGCTGCTCTGTAAAGCAATTAGATTCTAATTAAATGGTAATACACCCCAGCTTTGGGCTTATGTTGTGATTGTCTCAGGCATGTGAAAGAGGCTTCACTCTCTCAAGTCCCAGATGTGAGCTAGTCTTCTGTGGGAGCTGGATCACTGAGATGAATAACCAGGACCATCTGGCACACAGCCTCAGTGTATGAATGAAGTGGACTGTACTCTGAGATATATTATGTGTATTAAGAGTATTAGGGGTGGAAGTACATAGTATCATACAAATCAGTATGCGTTTTGTTCGAAATCTGTTGAACAATAAAGTGCTGTTTTGATCAGAATAAGATGATCTGTTATTTTTGTTATCTCTCAGTCAATTCATCACAAAGTCTGAAATATTGCACATTCGTTTTGATGGATGTAATAAAAAATGTAAGTATTATTCCTGCTGTATCCAATCCCAGAGCCACAGTGGCATATAAAAATTGTATTCATCAAAGTAAGGATGTAGTAGAATGTATTCTCAGCATCCCTCGTGTGGTTAGAAATTCCAGATTAAGAGGATCCTTGACCTTGTAAGTGACCTTTGTGTTCATCATAGATTATTCTAGTAACTTGTAAAGTATTGAGGCTGAGAATTTGATCACAGGATTATCCCTGAAGCATTTGAGGCGTCTCGTGTTATTGGTTGTCCTTGAAGATGCAGCGCTGAATTTAAATATAATCTCTGCCCAGAAAAGTGTTGAAATAAATTAGACCTAATGGGTGCAGATTCCCTCAGTCTCTCACTCTCTCTTTAAAGACACAGCCGGTAGAAAGATGATTTACATTTTGTCTCAGCACGTTTTATCAGGTGAAGAATCCAGTCTAACTAGAAACATGCTAATCGACATAATAATATTGTCCGCTGTTGTATGTATTTTATTTGGTGTGATCTAAATAAACGTGATGTGATTTCTGTCTTTCTTCAGAGAAAGTGGTGCCCTTCCTTAGCCGTCCAGCCTTGCCAGCCCTGCTCCTGCCTAGTGGACTGCACCTTTTCAGCTCTAATGCCATCTGCCGGTCAGTAGACTCTCATTTATGAATGCCAATGCCAAGTTGGCATTAATTCGGAGGCTGATAATCACTGCCTCTGTGCAAATTTTCAGATACCTGAACTGTTAAAGCGTCAGTTTAACAACAGAAATATATTTTGACTTGTCTCAATCAGTATCTAACCATGCAGATAGTTTTTGTTTTTTTTGGGATAGAGATCCTAAAAACCTGTGCAAATGAAATCCATCTGCATTGTTATGTACCTCTAGATGTTTAAATCACAATTTTCCTCCCATCCCATTGTTACTTTAGAAAACAATGTGATATTTGCAGATATCAGAGCAAAGAATCCAAACTAAGTCTGACACAATAAGATGTTGATTGGATTCAGTTCAGGGGCCTGCAGTATGAGACCAGGGATTCCCACACATTCTTTAATTTGGCACACCGCCACAATATCAGCCTTTGCCGCCACATTTAGGTTATTTTGGAGCTCTCTTTTGCTGATAAGACCTGATCAATCTGACCATAAACTGATCGAAAGGAAGTCTTGAGTTTGACAATCAAACAGTTTGTTTCTTAATCCCTCCGCGGGACTAAAAGTCAGCAAACTGCTGCTGAAATAAAAACTGTAACACTTATGAAGAGTTCTGACTGTGGTGCGTTCACAGACCCGCAAAAACCTCAGAATTCAGAGAGAATGATCACAAAGGAACCCAAAAAAGAGTGAGTTTGCCAAGAGTTTTGCTGATTCTTTAACCCTTTCAGCAGCCAAAAGCGTGTTTCCTATTTTAATGTCAGTTTTGAAATTTCCAAAGACATGCAGGTTAATTGGTGACTCTAAATTGTCCATAGGTGTGAATGTGAGTGTGAGTGCAATAGTCTGGTGACCTGTCCAGGGTGTACCCTGCCTCTCGCCCAATGTCAGCTGGGATAGGCTCCTGCCCTCCCCACGACCACTAACAGGATAAGCGGTTATGGAAAGTGTATGAAAGAATATATAATTGGTGATGAATCCGACATATCTGATAATGTAGTGATTTGAAAATGCTATGATTATATTATAAACCAGTGGTTCTCAACCAGGATGTCTTTGAAGGCGTTTCAAGGGGTCCCCAAAAAAATGGTGAATAGTATTTTCACTATTTGATTCACGAGAAGTGAGCCCAGTGTTAGTAGAAGTCATAAGAGTGACTATTCTTATCATAGGTTTCACTTACTCTGTGGTTATCTCCTCAACTGTAGTTACAACTGTAGAATTCTGGTCTTAATCATATAACAATCAGAATCTTCAGATGGAGGTCTCTGAATCGAAATCTTCAAATGGGGGTCCATGACCTAATGTGTATCAACTCAGGGGTCCTTGACACAAAAAAAGGTTGACAACCATTGCTGTGGGCCCTAACAATATCAGGGAACTGCTAATAGTTTAGTTTGACAATATGATATAGCAATAAAAGTTTGAGGCATACTGTAGCTAACTCTTGAAGGTGAAGGTGTTGCAGATTTCTATATTTTGGGTGTGTTTATGAGTAATTTCCTTTTGAAACAAAGTGAGATGCAACTCTTTGACACAACTTCCTTCTGTTTTCCACTTTTTAACACCTTAGATACCTGTTTGAAGTAAACGGACAAGAATCCAGTGAGCTTTGCAGTCAGTGGCTCGAATGGGAGGCCACAGATCTTCAGGTAAGCTCTCCATAAAAACAGACCTTTCAGTTTGCTGGTAATCTGTTGTACAATACACTAAACCTCTTTGAGATGCAAACTATTTTCAGTGCATGCTTTTCTACATTCTCTTGTGCAAAATCCTCTTACTGTTCATCAGTGTGTTGCCAACGGGGACGTAAATCCATGCAGCTAAATGATTAAAGCTCATGCTCTGAAAAGAACAATGTACTAAAGAAATCTATCAGCTTGCTCTGCAGGGTTTAAGAAAATGAATTGTTTAACCTCGGTCATGCTTCTTTGGTTTGTTGCTTGATCTAATGTCATTCAATCAATTCTAATTAATCTCCCTTTTGTCTTATGTGTGCAGCCTGCACTGCTGCAGGCCCTTCACATGGCAGTGCTGCAGGGAAAAGGATCAGAGGTGTCCAAGGTCCTCCAGGGGCCCCTAAACTACTTGGAGCAAAGCTTGAGCAAGGCGAACACGCCATATTTAACTGGGGTAAAGCATCAACTTCTCCTGTTTAATGACTGCACTTTCAATTTTTCAGTGCCCATTTAGTCGCCATGTATAGCTCCTAATTGACAGAAGATAAAGACAAACACACTCACTCAAACAAGGCCTTTTCAGGCTATATATTATATGATCAAGTCAAAAGTTCACGATGCCTCTGTGGAAGCTCAGCCGAGCTAAACTGAGCGTCTCCTCTGTGCCACATCAGGCTCCTCCGGCAACATTTCTTTTTCTTCTTGTCTTTTTTTCAGCTGCTGATGCTGAGCTAGTGATGCATTTTTAAGTTAAAAAGATTTATCTGGGGAGGAGCTCCCTTACGTTGCAGATGTGTCTGAGTGTGTGTGGGTGTGGGTGGGGGTGGGGGAGCAGCTCTCTGTGGTACATGAAGCCCCTGTGGCAACAAGTCATCTGCGTCTGTCATACATTTCATGTGTACAGAAATATGTTTTGTTCAGTCTCTTGGTGATTGGCATGGCTTGGAGGAGCCCTGTGTAAAGCACAAGAAAAACTGTGGTAAGCACACACAGTGAGGCTGTAACAGCAGTCCTTATATAGTGAGATGCAAGAGCACAAAATAGTCATGCTGAAAATAGTCTTTCTCGTGGTAAGTCTGTATGTAGAAAGTCACAGGGGGGTGGGTATATCCCTCTTCTATATTGTTTAGGGCTTTCAAAACAACAAACATTTCGGTTTATTTGATGGGATGACAGGAAATGACACATGCCAAGTTCAGGATTAGTCAGCGGCAATTGCTTAAAAACATTATGTTTATTCAAGGGAAAGTTTAGTATTTTCCAACCAGGGGGCTTTTGTTTCCATGTTTGTGTGTCTAAGTGACTAATGGTGACAACAATTTTTGAAATAGGTCCAGTATTAAGCAAGAGTGCTGCAGCAGGCTCTGGCAGGCTCCGGAGAGGATCCTTACAGTGACATTTAGTTAGAGTAAGATTCTCAAAGTTTAACCAGAAACATATCAGAAACTGCCTTTGCCAATTCTACCAGACTGCATTTAAAAAAACATTAAATTTAGAGTGTACAGAGCCAGTATATTTTCACATCTAACTGGATGAGTTAAGGGTTTATTTTAGTTGTTGGAGAGACAAATTAAGACAATTTTGTAAATTTTATTTATTTCCGTCGACTTTGAATGGAGAGTGTTTTTCCAATGATTAAAATTATAGCTTTTTGGGCTGTTTCAGGTTAAACAACAAGGATCATACTCTTCAACAAAAAGGTCCGACTCTGTAGGGATCCTTTCCATAACTTGTCAGACACTAAGAATAATAATCTAAGCCTGTCAGTGGCAAAAATAAGCACTTTTAGTCACACACATTGACGAAGCAAACATGTCGTTGTTATATTGCAGCCTGTTTTACTGCTGCTGGCTGCAGCCCTAATGCTCAATACTGGACCAGTTACAAAAACTGTTGTTCTCGTTATTCACTTTGACATGTAAATATGAGAAAATAGAGTCAGGGTTGAAAAATATCAAACTTACCCTTCACCCTTTGCTGTGTTTCAGGAAACTGTTTCAGTTGCTGATGTTGTTTTGTGGGCTGCGCTGTACCCCGTTTTATCTGACTCTTCACTAGCACTGGGTAAGTAGTGATAAAACTATTAATACTTTGTTAGTGGTCACACATACGCCTCAAGTTCTTCGCTTTTTTTTTTTAATTTTTAAATGTCTTATTCACATTTTTTTTATCTCTATGTTAAAATGGACCTTACTGCAACCATTCACTTTCTCTGTCTGCCCTCCCCCTTTCTCCCCCCTTTCTCCCCCTACCATTTCCCTGCCTCTTTTCCATTTTACAGGTGAACGTACGTCTGTGAAAGCTTGGTTTGACCGTGGGGCTGTTATGCACAGTTGCCAGTCGGCTGCTCAGAAATTGCTGCAGGGCAAAGGCCTGCAGGGCATGAAGAGCTACATGCAGAGGCAGCCTGCCCCTCAGAGCAGCCAGTGCCGAGACACACAGCCATGCAACAGCAACCCTGCTGAGGTATCAGCCACATCATCAGGATAACTATTAGACTTAAAGCATTCATACAGAACAAAAAGCATTCAGAAGTGCTTCAGTGTTTAACTACACTTGTGCTTTTGCCTCAGGGAACATGTGCGCTCTGTGTGGTTTCCAAGAAAATGTCTTTTTTATTTTCGTAGAGCTATAGATGCACTAACACAAACAACACCTTACAAGACACATGTACTGTCACACGCTTCCTTTCCCACATTTTGTCTTTACTTCACTGGAGCTTTGAGCCGGAAAGTTAAAGCATTCAAAGGGTTGCCAGGATTGAATTCACCTCACTTAAACTAAGCAGGGCTCTCTCCGCGTGAGAGTTAACGTGGCTGTAGCCTGAAAGCTACATTAACACCCGTGTTAGGATAAAGAACATACAGCATATAGACGTTACATCACTATTTCTTAAGTCCTGTGTTCTCCTTCTTGTTCAAGCATGGGAGGATTTGAACAGGTGTCAATCAAATTTTAGCAGCAGCAGTTACGGCTCCTTGTCAGTGGAAGTTGTAGTGTGTGTATATCAGAATGATAAATGCTGTAGCTTCAGGCCTTGGGTTAGAGGTCAAAATGTCAGGTTGGAGTTGGTGATACAGTTCTAAAAAAAAACCTGACACTGAACAGTTGAATGTATTTTTGTGTTTTGTTGATATGGTAGCTTTGTAAGAGGGCACGTCTTGATAAAAATTGCTCCTGCCAGAGAAGGAAACACTACACTAAAAAACATCACACAGTGTTACTCATACAGTTTGATTATTTGGTTCATCAAAGATTTGTGATTTATTAAGGATAGTTCATCCCAATCAGACATGCACATTTTCCTTTTACATACTGTACATCAGTCTAGATTGTTTTGGTGTGAGTGTTGGAATGTTCGGCTGTAGAGATGTCTGCCTTCTCTCCAATATAATGGAACTAGATGGCACTTGGCTTGTGGTGCTCATTGCACCAAAAAAAAATGCATTTGAAAAACTCCACTTGGCTTGTGGTGCTCATTGCACCAAAAAAAAATGCATTTGAAAAACTCATCAGCAATGCCTCCTTCCAGAAATCATGACCCAGTTACTCAAGATAATCCACAGACCTTGTTGTGAGCAGTTTCATGCAGGAACTATTTTACTTTTACAGAACTACCCCTGCTAGCTCACCTAGCACCACTGAGCTATTTCATGTTACAGCCCAGGCTGAGAGGGACACCATTAATGTTTGTATCTCCTGCTGTCACGAGCATGAGCCTCTTGTCCATGGGTAGATGCACGCTTCCTTCTGCTTGGTGATACAGTTGGCGACATTGCTGTAGAGTTTTTCAAATTTATTTATTTGATACTTTGAGCACCACAAAAGGAGTACCATCTAGTTTCACTATATCGGAAAGAAGGCAGATATCACTATGGCCGATATCTCCAACACCCAGCAACTCACACCAAAACAATTAAGATTGATAAATAGCACTACAGGTAAGAGGAAAATACGTATTTTTGATTTTCGGGGCTAACTCTCCCTTTAAAAAGAGTTTTAAAGTCACTTACACTGAACACGAGACCAACTTTCTGCATATACTTAAGTCTGTCAGTATCATGATGAAATGGAGCTAATTTCAATCTTTAGTCCTTGTGATTCCCCAAAGCCAGTTTATTATTAATTGTTAATGGAACAGCTTGTTTTATCATTTCACCGCTTTCTGTGGCAATAAACTTTTGATTTGTTGATCAAAATTTAAAACATTGGAAATTATTTATAGGTCATGGAAATACTCAAAGTACCATTACGAATTTTTGGCCAGTGAAACTATTTAACAAATTAAAGTTAATGCAACACCAGGATTAAGATACAAATATCTGCATGTGGAGATTACTAACCTTACTAGCTGATCTGTGTTTAAATCCCAATTAATGATTCTCTACATCTAAATGTTTGTCCAGTGTGAGGAAGGTGATCGTGTGGTTTCAGAGGAGGAGATGGAGGCAGCTGCTCTCACCTGGAGTAAAGGGTTGAATGCCTGCCCGGCAGCTGCAGACAGACAGCACCCCATGTAAGTAATACAAAGGGCTTTAAGCAGATACTCTCAGAGTGACTTATAATAAGTGTGTACAGTACATTTTGCAGTTTAGGATGTTATATGATTATGTGGGGATCACATAGATTATCTTCTTGTGGTACAGTCCCACAAACTATGTTACCAGCAGAAGCAGAAGAGTAAATTCAGTTGAGCTGTAGCATGTAGAAATGTAACCCAGAGGAAGTCAATATAACTCTTGAGGAGTAATGAGACAGGAAGATTAAACCCCAGATCTGTTTGCTTCCGCTCAGTTTGCCACAGGAGGGAAAGCGAAACCTGCTTGTGACCAGTGCCTTGCCTTATGTCAACAATGTCCCCCACCTGGGCAACATCATTGGCTGCGTCCTCAGCACAGATGTCTTCAGCAGGTAGAATTTAATCTTGTAATTCCTTTTTTTATTTACACAGGTGCCAGCAATATACTCATAATCATGAAAAAGATATTGACCTCTATGCCAAGCACATTTTTAAGAACATTTACATGAGAGCAGTCTTGTGCATACGTAATGTACAGGCATGTGTGAACCTGTAATGTGTTCCCAACATTACAATTAAACCTTTCCATTATATTCGTCCCCACAAACTGGCCATTCTTCCATCTTCTTGTTGTTCTTTCTTCCTCACTTACTCTCACTTGTGTTCACTCTGTAAGTCTCCATCATCATTTCTCTCATGCTCCTTATATTTGTTTTATACACATATATACATTGTTCTCTCACCTGCCATCTCCCTTGTGTCTTGCTTTACTGAGTCCGTGCATCTTCTCCTCTAAGGTATGGCCGTCTGCGAGGCTGGAACGTGCTGTCTATATGTGGCACAGACGAGTATGGCACAGCTACAGAGAACAAGGCCAGAGAGGAGGGTCTGACACCACAGCAGATCTGCGACAAGTACCACGCCATCCACTCCAACATCTACAAGTGGTTCCAGATTGACTTTGACTTTTTTGGCAGAACCACAACCGAGAAGCAGACAGAGTAAGTGGAAGCAGGGAGGAAGGCTGCAGTTAGAAATGTAATCTACAGTTGTGTGAGAAATTAAAGATGGGGCTTTTCTTTTATCACAATCAAAGGTTAACAACCAGATGAAGCTAAACAGAGAGTTCTCCAGTAATAATCCAGAGCTCATCCTCTCCTGGTTTGTGTGGTTCTGATATTGCTTGGCTTTGGTATAAAGGGGCAAACACGTTTCCATATGATTACTACACAATTACGTAACATAGGATTGCTGTAATCTTGCAGTAGATAGTGGTGTGGACGTCTAGCCCTCACATGCATAAATTCTACTCTGCTTAAGCTCAGAGATTATTGTGCATGATTGTAGAATTTAGGTCATCACTTACATTTCTGATTTTTACCAAATGCAAAATAAACCCTATTAGTTTCAAAAATATTTCACCCACAAAATGCCTTAGTTAACGAGTGTTGAAACCAGTGTTTGACCAACTCGTAGGTGACAAGTGTGACACATGAGAATGGTACTGTAGTTTCAGATACATTGCTGGTTGAAGGAATACTTTATCCACAAAACGACCATTTCTGTATCAATTACTCACCCCTTGTTACATTGAATTTATGAAGAAAACTTTGTTTTTCTTGCATGCCTGTGACCTTCGAGTTAGTCACGCACTGGTGCAACACCCATTAACTGAGGCAAGGCTTGTGTTTAACTGTAGATTCAGGAAGTCAGATGAGGTTCGACTTCATTGCGATATTATAGTTATGTATATATTCAAGAAACAGTGTCACTTTTTACAACTTAACTTTTTAAGAAGTCAGCAGAAATAAAAGGCATTGGCAGAGTCAGTCTAGAAAAAATAAATTGGACATTCTGCTATAAAGTATCTATTTTATAATATTGATGAGGTAACTGAAGTCTGGAGGAGAAATTAATTGCTTCAAAGTTATGGATTGTTGCTCTAAGGAATTACTGAAACAATGAAAACAATGCAGTGGGTGAGATTTCTTGTCAGTGTGTGTATGGGTAAAGTGTCAGATTATTTTGTCTTTGTACATGTGTTTGTACACCGGGTTTCTTTGTGGATTTACCTACATAAACGAAGAAATGGGAAACAAAAGAGAGGCATTTTTTCTTCAGTAAAGATGAGACTTAAGGATTACAAAGATGAAAACTCTTGTTTTGTGGCCTTTGCTTTGATAAGTAAAACATAAAAGGCATCAAACACCATGCACCAGAACCATGTTCTTTGAAAAGTGAAAAAGGCCCACAGATTAAAGACTTTTGACTTGATGCATGAAAAGTGCTTTGGATGTTTGGTCTTACATTTTAGATTTACAAATCCAACACCAAAGATTACCATCAGCTCGGTTTGTTGTACTTGATGTTTTGTTTTACCAAACCAACACCAACACTCTTCCCTTCATCTTCTTTTTCTTGTATATTGCTCTAGTTTCTATATTGATCCATAAAGCTTACATCATTTTCCAGCCACTAGGGAGGAGCTGTATTAATCTTGGTTTTAAAACAAAAACAGGGTCAAGGTTTAATGAACTGCTAATTTCCATATGTCAGGTAAAAAAACAAAAAATGTACTTGTGCACACAACCACAGGAATATCATTCAACCGCCTTTGTCCTCACTAATCCTTTCAGGATCGCTCAGGATATTTTCTGGAGACTCCACAAGCATGGCTTCCTTGTGGAGGACACGGTGGAGCAACTGCGCTGTGAACACTGCAAGCGCTTCCTCGCTGACCGCTTCGTAGAAGGCATCTGCCCCCACTGCACATACCCAGAAGCTCGTGGTGACCAGTGTGACAAATGTGGGCGGCTGATCAATGCTGTGGAGCTCAGGGTGAGTTGATTATTGCCACTAAGACTATTAGAAAGAGAATGATGGTAGCAGCGATGGCCATAACATTTCTGGTTGATAATTTTTGATGTCTGTCCCCTTCAGGAACCACAGTGTAAGGTCTGCAGGCAGACTCCAGTCATCCGCTCCTCCAAACATCTTTTCCTGGACCTGCCAAAGGTATGCTTTTCACACTGCATTGTAATCGCCTGGGTTTCCCATTCTGCAGTTTAGACGGTGCTTTTCTGCTCACAGGGATCAAGACAGAGTTAGCCTGTTTAGAAAAGTACAAACAACAAGTGTAAGTAGAATTCAAAGTCAGATAGCTTGTGAAAAGCAGTTATCCCTGTGGTTATTTTATTATATAAACGGCTTTACTCTGTCTGGATCTGTGGTTACGAGTTAAGACATGTGGTGTTTTTGTAAGCATATTCATTCTTGCTCTTTCTCTCATGCAGCTAGAGCCTCAGTTGGAGCAGTGGTTGGACAAGTCAACCAGCACAGGAGACTGGACAGCGAATGCCAAACAGATCACTCGCTCCTGGCTGAGAGATGGACTTAAACCTCGCTGCATCACCAGGGACCTGAAGTGGGGAACCCCAGTGCCCCATCCTGACTTTAAAGAGAAGGTCTGCTATTGTCATCTACAGTAAAAACAAAAAAATCACATATCAAATCTTGCTATTTCCTTGTTTCTATTTTATCATACAGTAGATGCACACAGCACTCTGTGTTTTCCTCTTCTTTATTAAAGCATAACAAAGCCCTACTGCTCAACTAAATTACCTGCTGAGAAGATAATGAATGCAAGCACTTAATATCTAAGGTCAGCTTCCTAATTAAACATTGAAAATGACAATGCGCTTCATTAGCTGTTTGCAAATTCTGCAGTGAGTGATGATACTGCAGTGCTCTCCAGTAGCACACTGGGAGACTCTCTAGGTCTGACATGTTTGAACATGACCACTTCTTTTAGTACACTCAACTAAAACTTTCTCCAAACAATAATACATGAGGGACTGAAGTCACAATGTGCATCTTAAAGATGTTCTCATTCCTCCTAATCTTCGTCTCCTTTTTTTTGGTTCATGTGATCCGTAATTCATTTCTGTAAGTCTCTCTCTCTCGCTGCAACTGCAGGTGTTCTACGTGTGGTTTGACGCCCCCATTGGTTATCTGTCCATCACCGCCAACTACACCGACAAATGGGAAAAGTGGTGGAAGAATCCTCATCAGGTAACCTACCCCTCCTACCTCTTCTCCCTAACACACATTTAAGATGTTATGAAGCGAGCAGAGTAGTGATGCACGAGCTTGGCACAGATTTTTGTCCTTTTTATAACACAGAATGGATCTGATTGCTTTTTTCATTGCCCCATCTGGTATTCTGCACGGTGAAATTCCTAGCCCCATATAACACTAATGTGAAACAGACATAACCTCTTTAATTATGAATGAAATGCACAATCAGTTTTGTATCCACAGCTACAATGTACACACCGTATAATGTGTGGAAGGCAGTACGGCTCTTTGTGCTTTGTGGCTGCCATTTATTTCTAGATTCCTCCCCTCTGTGATAAAAGTCTCAGCATTATCAGTCTACCATAGGTTGTCTTGATATGAATGAATGCATTCTTTTTTATTGTGTTATGCAGCTATGCCCAGCCTGCATGGGCTTACAAGACACCATAAAATCAAAGCAAGCCAGAACCAGAGTCCAGCGTACATATTTTCAGACAGCATTAAAAGGAATGAAAATAGGGCAAAGCAACAAAAGCTTTGTATATAACCAGATCATCATTGTGTAAGACCAAGTTTGTGGGTCAGTTACAAAGGCATGTGCTGTGTAGCACTGAAAAAAGAAATGAAAATAACTGCTAATTAAAAAAGAACACATGTATCCTCTTTTCTTGTACAAAATACATAACTATACACAGAATGATAATAAAGAAAGGACAAAATATGACAAAGCATGTCCAGAAGGAGCCATTTCACTGAACATTAACTCTCTTAAGTCATCATAGTTTGTACAGTCTTCATATTTGTTTTTCATGGTGCTGTCATCTGCTTTACTTAGAAATGGGGAACTACTTGACATGTGTGCAAGTATGAGATGATATTTAAAGCTCAGCCACCCACACATACAGTAGCAGGTGTGTTAGTTTGCTAGATTGTTCTTTATTCAAAGTGGAGACGGACAACTTTTCAAGTTTAATACCGATACCAGTACGGGAAGTGCCTCTGCCTAAAAAGAAATGCCTAAAAAGCTGGATCTGGTATTGCAGGTACACAAGTCTATACACCAGTCTGATACCACAAAATTTATTAATAAACTGTGAAGTAGTTTCACACCTAAATAAAATGGCAGTTTTCCCGGAACTGAATTATTCTTCACCGCTCTAAAACACCAGCCTACACAGCAAGTTGAGCTGTACAACCACTGGCAACTACTGTCTCAGAGACGAAGAAGAATTGATTTCAGTAACATTAAGTTGCGGATGCACTACTGTGACAGAACTATTTAAACGTCTTTTATTTTCAGAAAATTTTTGCTGCAGTTAAAGCTTTTTAAGGAATTGTTAGTTATTCCTAAAATCTTATTTTTTATCATGACTGACAGCCAAATTAGATAGTAAAAGAATGTTTTATGGTGTTCATTCTCTGTACGTCTTTGTCCATGTTTTACAAAGGGTTTAACCTGGGCCATGCCATACAGCAATGATAGAAATTGTATCACATCCATACAGGATGAGAAGTTTTTTTTTTTTTTAACACAGTGGTATCAGGTCAGCAGTCAGTATTGACGGATACACAAGTTCAGATATCAGAATCAGTATCTGGAAGGAAAAAATGGTATCACAACATCTCTAGTTCCAGAGTCCAGCATTTCAGCTACTGGGGATCATAAGTGCAAAGAACTTACATTGATACTCTTTGGTAGCTAAGGATAGCTATCGATAACTACAGGGGAAAACAAAAGTGCTATCCTCTTCCTGTTTTGGTTGCACAATCGTTGACACACTTTTTTTGTGCCGTAAATTGAGCCTTCATTTTCCCAGGAAATCGAACCTGGTGGCAGACAGAATTGCACGGTGAAAGCGAGGCTTACAGGGACCCAATCTAAATGTAGATGATGTCATTACTACATAGCCATTACATTGCGTAGTCAACATTTACTTCAGAATAATAAGTTAAAGCAAAAAAAAAACAGGTCTGTTTCCTCCTTGACTGCAAGTTCTTAAAAAAAATCCTACAGATAAAAAACAAAATCCAACATTTCTTGCTCACTCTCACTGACTCATCTCATCTCTCCATCTGAAACCCCAGAGCTTCTGTTATGTGTGTGTGTGTGTGTGTGTGTGTGTGTGTGATGGCCTGTGTTTGCAGAGAGGGAGAGAGATGGGGGTTGGGGAGAGCTGATAAGTCCTCTTTGAACTGGATGATCTCATGATGATCTAATATGATGTCATCCTCACAGTGCAGTGTTGTGTCTCTGCCACCAGGTGGAGCTGTACAACTTCATGGCCAAAGACAATGTGCCGTTCCACAGTGTGGTGTTTCCCTGCTCCCTACTGGGAGCTCAGGACAACTACACTCTGGTCAACCACCTCGTTGCCACTGGTAAGCACTTATTTAAACTGACTGATTTCACCAGTTTAATCATTTATGTGTTATATAATTAGATAAACTGAGATTCACAACAGATCTTAACATGGATTCTCTCTGTTTGGCAGTTATGCAACACGCACATCATGATTGATCACATTCACACTGGACATTAAGGTTCAGGTTTGACAGTAACTTATGCTGCAACTACCCCACAGAGTATCTGAACTATGAGGACACCAAGTTCTCCAAGAGCCGAGGTGTGGGTGTGTTTGGGGACATGGCCCAGGACACAGGCATCCCGTCTGATGTGTGGCGGTTCTACCTCCTGTATGTGCGTCCAGAGGGACAAGATTCAGCCTTCTCCTGGGCTGACATGGCTCTGAAGAACAACTCTGAGCTGCTCAACAACTTGGGCAACTTCATCAACAGGTTGTTAATAGTTTCATGTTTTAAAATGAATTCCTGTGTCCTATATGTGATTAACAAATAGCAGGATTTACATCAGAATTCCCAATGACCCTCACAAGGTCACCTGCACCAGTGTCCTCATGCTCCCAGCCATCTAACTGTGGGACATTTTCTGTGTTACGGTTTCTCTTTCTGTTTAAATTGTTTTGATCAGTTGAGATCAGTCACCAGTGAAATAAAAAAATGGGGCAATCCACCTCAAGTTGCGAACACTTTGTACATAATAAGTTTCACTCAAAAAGTAAATGCGCAGCAAAACTGTCATCCAGTCCAATTAACAACTAAGTTTTCAGATTGTTGTACTCATTGAAAAAAAACTCTGCTGGAACTATTACAAGAGGCTCACCCTAGTTTTCTTAATTTGTTTGGGATGGCGTAATTTAGCCCCAATTACATCGCCTCAAATGATTTTTAAAAGATCAGGGTTAAATCCCACATCAAAGATTTTTCTCAGCAGCTTTTTTTCAGAGTACCTTGATCTTCAAAATTGGTCTCGGGCAGCAACGTTGATGCCTAATTGGTTCAAAAATATCTTGTAGATTGCATCCAGCCTAAGGTGTTGGAGGTAGAAAGTATTCTGCTTCAGAAAAGAAATTCTGTCCTTGCCTGGATCCAGTCACAAAACATCATTAGCAACAGTGTGTCCATCTCACGCCCGCCTTTTCAGATTCATAAACGATTCTTGGCTGCGGTGTTCCAGCTAATCGCCGTTCAGTTGAAGCTGTCTGTCAGCAATTTCACAAATAATCAGCCTGACAAACCGAAATGGGCAAATCCTTAGTTAATATTTACCAGCAGCAAATATGACTTTATTGATTAGGATGATTCAGTTATTCCAACAGCAAGAATATTCTTTATTTTCACAGGATGAAAAAACCTCAAGGGTTTGGCAGTTTCGCTAATTAACGGACTCAAACAAATTAAGAATGCAGGTCACACAAAGTTCACGCTCACACATCAAAATCACAGTTCATTGTGAATGTGACAGTGGTCTGGCAGACCTTCCTCAGAGGCTGAGAGATGTGTAAAATATAGAACAGTCTGTTGCATCAGACATGACAAAAGCGTTCTCACTACCAACATCTTTTCCTGATGTACACATAAAACTCGTTTTTAAAAATCACTGGCTGCAGACACAGCTACAATGTAGAGGCGATGAAGGAGCCGTGACGAGGCTCAATGCAGCACAACGTTGTGTTAGTTTACACGAGCAGAGCACTGAATTACATCTGGCAACAAAATCTATAATTTATAAACAATTAGCAAGTCAAGTAACGTGCCCTTCGCTCGTTTTGCTCTCTCTTTCCCTCTTCCTCTCGCTGCCTTTCTCGCTCCGTTGCCACATTTTTCCCTGACCCCCATTTTTTTTTTTTACATCTGTCCTGTTAAACCCCCCTCTCCCTCTCTCTTCTAGAGCTGGCATGTTTGTCTCTAAGTTCTTTGAGGGCTGTGTGCCTGCGATGGAGCTACAGCAGGAAGATAAGAAGCTCCTGGCTCTGGTGGGCTGGGAGCTGCAGCAGTACATCCAGCTCATGGACAAAGTCAAGTAAGACTATTCAACTCACATACCCGTCAAGAGGGTTATCAGTTTAATTGATGTGATTTTTAAGAAGCAAATGTGTGCAGTGATTTAAAGTGGTTAAAATTTGAAAATGTATCAGTGAATTGTCAGTTTAGTTTTACAACACTACTCGTAGATCTGTAATATGGCTGCAGCTAACGATTATTTTCATTGTGTATAATTCTGCCAATTATTTTCTCAATTAATCAGTCAGTTGTTTGGGTTTTAAAATGTCAGAACATTGTGAAAAATGTCGAACAGTGTTTCCAAAAGCCCAAGATGATGTCGTCAAATGTCTTGTTTTGTCCACAACCCGAAGATATTCAGTTTACTGTCATAGAGGAGAAAAGAAACCAGGAGATATTCACATTTAAGAAGCTGGAATCAAAGGATTTTGATTTTGAAAAGGTTTTTCAGACCACTTAATTGATTATCAGATTAGTTGACAGTTCATTTAATAGTTTAATTGATTGGTAATTGTGTCATCTTGAGGTGTATCTCGACACTAAAAGTAAAACACTCTCGTAGTTTAACTCATATTTGGACTTCTACTGAAGTAGATGTTGTTTAATGGGTCATGCTCTCATCAGATTTCTCTGAAATGTTCCTCCAGAATCCGCGATGCTCTGAGACACATCCTGAACATCTCTCGCCATGGCAACCAGTACATTCAGGTCAATGAACCCTGGAAAAAGATCAAGGGAACAGACACGGAAAGGTGAGAAAGCCTTGACCAGCTGAACACAATCTGTACCTCTGTAGTTTTACAAGGGAGATGGATCTGTGTCGGAAATGTGTAAATTCTCATTTTATATTAAAAAGGCTCCTTGATTCACACACATTTATCTCTGAGCACAGGAAACTTAATTTTAATTTTCATAATTGATTCTTAAAAGAAAAAAATGTGTATATGAACAGCCAAATAGAGGAGGAGTGTTGTTTCTGAACATCGTAACCAAAACGTTTAAATTCCCGATCTCTCACTGACTGATCTCTGTCTCTCCTCTCCAGGCAGCGTGCAGGCACAGTGACCGGTGTGTCTGTGAATATCGCCTGCTTGCTGTCAGTGATGCTGCTGCCATACATGCCAACGGTCAGCCAAACCATCAGGGATCAACTCAATGCCCCTCAGTCTTGCGTCAATACCATGTTGCAAGGCACAGGCTCCTTTGTATGTTCCCTGAGTGCCGGCCACCGCATCGGTACTGTGAGTACGACCTGGGAAAGTACACATGCTACACACAAAACCTGTGGAACCACCTGTATGTTGACGCTGGGTGATACAATGAGGATGCAACAGTCTGTCAATATTTCGAGGCTCTGGAGGACATTGTAGTCGTCTGAACACACACATACACACACTCGAGAATAATAGCCTAGACGGTGTTCCGAGGCCTCAGCCGTCGGACAGCAAGTTTCTCTCAGGCCACTTGTCCCTTCAGGCTTAATTGTTGTGACCTGTGACTGCGGCAGCCTGCCAACGCTGCATTCAATCTCCAAGGCTATATAGTGAGTCGTGACTGAGGTCTCCAGACGAGGAGCAGCAGACGACACTGGTCTAATGTCACACAAACGCACCATACACTCGTGCACACAACTTCTCTGACAAAGCGGGTAACGCCGCACTGAAGAGTGGTGATCATGATAGAAACTCTGCACATTTCTCATACATGGTTATCTACGTACTTACTTGCATAATCCTCTTTGTTCAAATACAAGCACAGAGCCTGCAGGTTAAATTTTCCAGCTACACTGGCCTTGGGCTGGATCCACAACAAACTTTTTTAAATATTCGTGCATATATTTTTCTGAATTTCTACCTTTTTTGTTCCCCCCCGCACAACCCCTTTTATTCCCAGGTCAGTCCGTTGTTCCAGAAACTCGAGTCGGACCAAATAGAGGCTTTGAAGAAGAGATTTGGTGGACAGCAGGTATTTGATGTTTATGCTGCTTAATGGTCTGTGTATGGGTTCAGTCAGGTCTTGTAGTAATATAGGTTGACTATTTATGAATAATGAAATAAGAAAGACTTGATAATGCGTTGCCGTTCACGGGCCTCTGTCAGACTGTCGCCCCAAATAAGAATTTGTAATTCCAGTATCTGTCTTTGAAACATGATGCAGAGCAAACGCACTATAAATGTTTCTAAATTATGTATTACGCATCCATCATATAGATAAAAATAATCCCTCTCTAAACCTTCTCTTCAACCGCTTGCCTCTAGCCTGAAGATGAACCACCTAAAAAAAAGGTATCAAGCGGTATTTGTTTGTGAGGACCCCGTCCACACTGGTTATGCTGTGTCAATATTGATTACCGCATGCCTTCACTAACACTAGCGGCTAATCTAACGTCCTAGGATTTTGAATTTCAACTCATCCCTGTGTGTCCAGTGTGATTCACCGTCCATTCACACTTCATGACTCATAAAATCCCGTCGACATTTTGAGTGATGAGTGTTATTGTCTGAAATGAAGTTAAGTCATCTCCAGAAATAATAACCATCAAAACGGTTCAGATTCAAACATCTTCATCTGTCTGTTTCCACCCTCAGACAACAGCTCAGCGCGCTGGCAGCACTCAGCCTGCCGCTGTGCCAGCTCCTGCTGCTCCTGCTGCTGCCGTCGCTGCTGAGGTGGCGACGGTGAACGGAGTGGACCCAGAAAAAGCCAAGCAGCTCACACAGGCTGTGGCTGAGCAGGTGAGAGTGCTGGCTAATGGAAACACACTGTTGAGCTATCTGTGAACACCATTCTCACATTTTAAGACTAAGAATCAAGAGTCTCATTAAAGCAGCACGATAAGCTATTTTTTTTTCTTTCAATAACTTCATTTTAATTGCATTGTTTTGTCTTTAAAATAATCTTCTTATAATGAGAATAACAGAACAGATATCAGCATCCGTAAGGAGTGAATGCGATCCCTCCAAAAATCAAATCACATCCGCAACCAACCACTGGCCGCCGAAATAAATAGCAGCTAATTTCTAACCCTACATCTAATCAGTTTCTCTGTTTGGAAATGTATCTGGTAATGCTTGTGTTTGTAATTAATTGATCAAATTTATTTTATCTCCAGATGTATTATTTTTTATTTTTTACCTAGTACATGTAACTATTAATGCGGCAGTTAAATTTTTGTGGAACCAAATGCTAAATTCTCAACCCGACAGACGCGTAAAATTACCAACTTAGAAATTTCCTCAATTAATCGCTTACTATTTGACAAGAGAGCCGCCAACCTGTTTGTCCTTAGAACACTGAATTGTTTAATCAAGCATAAATTCAGGTGCGAGCAATTGATTAAACCGTGTCATTTTATCTATCACAGGGGGAAAAGGTGCGAGCGCTCAAAGCCCAGAAGGCGGAGAAGGCCGTGATCACAGCAGAGGTGGCCCAACTTTTGGACCTCAAGAAGCAGCTGGCTCTGGCTGAGGGGAAGAGCCCTGAGCCTGCACCTCAGAAGGGCAAGAAGAAGTGAGGCAAAGAAAAAAATGAAAGCAAAATGATGGAGGTTAGTGAGAGGAAGAGAAGGGTAGAATGGGTTGAGGTATGATTGAGGAGAATGGGAACAAGATGTACACTAAGAGAGAGATGAGGGTATTAGCTTAAGGCAAAGCCGTGACAGGATCTAAGACAATGTGGTATTGGCACTGAGGACTAATGAAATGCTGGATAGGCCGACGGGGAAATGAAAACACACAAAGAGAGAGTCAAATGAATACAGCTACAGAATGGAGGGATTTCTCCAAATCCCTACACCAAAAGAAACTGATTTTATACTCTCCCTGTGATAAAGTCAGCATACGATATTAGCGTTGGAAGGTGTGTTGCGCATTTAAAGATGTTTTTTATATCCTCTGGAAAATTGTTTTTTTCCCCATTTGCTACAAATACCCTTTTTGGATCCAGAAAATAAATTGATTAAGTTCAGCTGAAAATTGTCTTTCCTCTCCCCCTTTCTCAATTACCTCCAGTTTGCTCCATTTTCTACATTTAAAAGAATGGTTCACACAAAAACAAACATTACATGACACAAACAATTGCACATTTTTTTGTTTTATTGCAAATTTAGGATTACAATGAGAGATAAAATAAACGATATGGTAAAATACATGTATTTGATGCCATTGATGATAAAAGCCATGCATATTATTCTACAATTAACAATTTATATGACTGCAATGAGAAAATAACAGTGGATATGTTGGCATTTTACAGTACAAGCCATTACAGTACAACTGTGTATATATATTACAGCGTTATATAAAAATAGTAAATCAGGGTAAAACAACTTGTGGTAATTCTACCACATATTCCCATATTGATAGAAAAAGGTCAGCTTAGAAAGTATAGCCGGGTCCTACTTACTTTATCTAAATACACATACACACAAGCCATGGGTTATAAAAAAGTAAGAAAGATTATGAATTCTCTCCCAAAAACATCATTCTCTCATACTCACACTGCACTGGGCACTTTCAAACTTTTCCTGAGCTCCTAAACTCTCCACAAATTGGGGCAAATAATCTCTGCTAGCCAAATTGCAGCCCTTAACGTAGGAGTTACAATTATTGCAAAATGGTGGGAACAGATGACAATGAAATGCACTCTCTGAATTAAGTTCCTTTCTGTCCAACATACAAGTCATCAAATGCTCATAACTGTTATTTCTTCCACCTCATTTGGTGGAAGTTATGTTAGGCATTCTTTAAAATGACAAACATGCATCAAAACCGCGCTATCATTTGCACTTAGAGCTGTCTGTTCTTCCTTTTCCTTTATACATGCTGAGTCTTTTTATTTGCCGCATTGCTGTTGCAGCCCCTTCTCTCTGAGCCCTCTCTTGTCTTGACTTTCATCACTTTCCTATTTCTTGCCATTTTAAGCTCTGTATTTTCCAAAAAATCCTCTTGCTTATAAAATATATCTTTGGTTTCCATCCTTTCCTGATTTAAGAGGCATTTCATGACCACCGTATTACACCTTTCCCCACCACTGCTTATTCCAATTCTGTAGGACCTGTCATGTCATCTTTTATTCCTGTCTTCCATCCTGTCTCATTTTTCCTCATTTCCTGGTGTTGACTAGTCTCTCTATCAAGGCTCTACGTGTCCTCTGTACCTCCTCTCCCAGCCTTTCAATCTCCGCTTTCAAGCGCTCGTTCTGCTCCGTCAGCTCCTGTACTTTCCTCTCGTTCTCCTGCTCTCGTTCTTTGCGACTCTTTTTGGCAGATGAGTAGGATGAGGATGTGTGCTGCGTGGAGGAGGCGATTGAGGACAAGGCACCGTTGGCCCTCTCGCTGGTGGTCCTCTTACGTTTTCCCAGCCGGGAGGACGGGTAGACGGAGGGAGAAGAGACAGGTGAGGAGGGAGAGGAACAATTCTGAGATGGCGACTGGGAGGCCGAGGAGGAGCAGGATGGAGAATCGGGGACACAGGGCAGTTCCTCCTCGCTGGCAGAGGGAGATGCAGGATGGACATTATTAGATTGATGGTGTTGATGGTGGTGGTAATAATAGCCGCCGCTGATCACCGCTCCGCTCGGATCCACCATTCCCACTCCTCCTTCACTCAGCAACTCGAAAAACTCCGGAGGCAGCAGATCACTGCCGCCTCCTGTCGAGCTGTCTCCACTTCTGCCGCTCTCAGCCTCCGCCCGCCGCTCTTCTGCAACAGCTGGACTCATGCAGGAGGAGGAGGAAGAGGAGGATGATGATGAGGTGTGATGAAGAGGCTGGGTGTTGTGGATCTCCTCTGTTGCCCTCTGGACACCTTCGCCCCACGTCTGGCCTCCGTCCGTCAGCCACGTCAGAGAACAACTCTCCAGAACATCCAGAAACTCCGGCTCTTTCTACAAACATAAAACGGAAATGTCGGCGCATCCAAAAACAAGTCAAATATCACAATATAAGTTCATTTCAAATCACAAAGTATGTGAAAATATTTTTTTCACAAAATGGTAAATATACCTAAAAAAGAAAAATATTAACGAAAATACAATGGACGAAAAACACTAGCCATTTCCTTCGTCAAGCTACTGACCTCGGTGCATGTGGGGGCACGTGCCAGTTTTGCCCCTCCCGTGTCAGAGCCCAGAATATCCTGCAGGTCCTCATACCACGCCTCCAACTCTGCACCACACAACGGCCCCACGCCAGGGGGGTACGGCGGGGGCAGGTGTAGCCACTCGGCAGTCATCTCGCCAGTCAGTCGCAACACACAGGTACTCGGCCACACGGTTCACACTGGACCTGAGGGAGGAGTGGCCAGACACAGGAGGGTTGGGAAAATGGGAGGGATAAGGGAAAGAGCGCAGCACGTTAGATGAATGACACGTCACAGAGACTCCGCCTCATTCGTTTTTAACTGTTCTGCAAGTAGTTGAGTTAGAGATTGTGGGCATGCAGTGATAAAAGATGGCGTGTATCATTACTGAACACCACAACATGACCTTATCAATATAATTATTTACACCATAATAAACAAAAACTAGACCAAAGTAAAAAATATTGTGTTCAACTTATTGTGAAATGGAATAACAGTGACACTAAGTGAGGAAATGACTGTACTGCACTAAAATTGTTGGAAAAAAGGGAATTTGAAGAACTAAAATATGTATAAAGAAATTTGTTAACCGATACAAAGTTATTGTAAAAAATAAACAAATTGATTTAATAAAATTCACAAACATGCAACACTCATAAAGTCAAGTATAAGAATTTACCTTTAGAAAGTCTCTGTTAATCAAGTCTGCCAATTTGTTGGTGATAACTTGTCCCAACAATTCTGAAAGATAAAAATATTTTATAGGTTAGTCTTTGGAAAATATGAAAAATTTGCTGAGATTTCAGAATCAAAGTGATGATTTGCACAAAGACAGAGCAAGCTTGATCAAGTAATAAAATGTGCTTTAAATTAAACAATAATTGCTGCTTTGAACAAAAATGAAATTAAATAAATTGTTAAAATGATCAACAAGGATGGAGGAAGATAAAATTCCTGTCACTTATTCCTTGTAAACAAAGACCAAAATGTTCTCTACTGCGCCCCCTGCTTTCTACGTCCCTCAGAACACGTTGGGATCGATAAACAAGTGGTTAAAAACGATGAGTAAATGCTTTATATTGATCTCTCCAGGTCTGACAGTCAGGTCTGCTGCTTTTATTAATTACTTTAAGCTGTGCAAAACAAAAATTACCACATAAAATCCACCAAAATTGCTTTAATTATTGTAGACAAAGCCTATAGCTGAATATTGTATAAAATAAACACGGATTTCTGCTTTTCTTATTTGATGTGCAAGTACAAAAAAAATAATAAAACAATATTCTTACATAGATGTAGCGTTGGCAGTGATGAAATGAAAAATAAAGAAATCCTCTTTAATTTGATGTCAAATGTCACACTTCCTGTGTCAGCGCAGGCTTTTAAACTTTAGTTTGATAAATAAAGGGTGTCAATTATTATTTTCTTGTCAGTTATTACATATTTCAATTTTTTAGAATTTGTTTTTTTAGTTGGGCTACATGTCCACTGTAAGCCAAGACAATTACGTCATGGAAATGTAAGTCCTGCAGGAGGAATGGGCGAAACAAAAGGAAACGTACACAGACACAGAAAAACAGTGGGTTGGAAAAATGACTTAATACTATAAACATATATTCATTCAGTAATAAATGTTAACAATAAACCGGTTTGTTTAAAGTGTGAAAAACAAATGTAGCTGTCAAAAATAAAAGCCGATCCGTTTCGAGTCAACAGCCCCACCAATTACTGTCAGACGTCACACGGAGTAGGCTAATGTCTCTTATTTTACTCAAATGAAACGACACTTTACAAAATCGAAAGTATAAGATGTCGCAGCTACAAAATACACAAAATAACTCTAAAACGTTTGCTGCGCTCAGCGGTTAAAACCCTTTACAAAAACTTAGTAGCTGTAACGTTAAGTCCGTACGAGCTTCCCAACTTGTCAGACAGGAGCAGACAACACATAAAAACAACTCCATGTAAATTGTGATGGATTAAGACAACTGTTACTCTAAAAATGGCACCGGGATATCTGCCAAAAACATTCTTTTTTTCCCTTTCCAGTCACACCAGACCACTTCAAGTTAAGTAGCCGTTACTCCCAGAAAAGACGGGAAAACATCGACTAACCAACGGACAAAACTACCGACAAGAATCGCCACTTACCCTTTTTCTTTTATTCGCTCGCCTTCTCGACTGTCTTGAACTCGAATGTGGATATTTTAGTAAAAATTGGTGATAGCTCATGTTAACCATTGTTCAGTCTGGACGGCTGAATGTGATTTTTCGGAAACTCCCGGCGGTGTTTATATTGAGGGAGAGGCCAACCGAACTATGCATGGGAAGGTAGTTCCATCACAACCTAGCCGGAGCGACGCGAACTGGCGTTCTGAGCGTCCAATCAGGAGAGCGGAGTTAAGATCTTTTCCTTAACGACATCCAATAGGGTGGCGCGAAAACAGCACCTGGGCAGGGTTTGGTGTCGTGTTAGCTGCTGCTTCCCTCTCCAGCCTGTATAGTTTGTACGAGCAGCAATTGTGATGCAGTCATAAGACGGCCAGGACGAATTTGGGGCGTATGGGAGTCACATGAAAGGAATGATGCAATGCTTGGCAACCAATTTCTAGCTGGGGATAACACCAGCAGAATCAGAACATGTTTTATTAAACAGTGTTGGCTCTAACTAAAATCTAAAAATATACATATATGCATGGATATCTAATGTCGAAGAATTGTTTGTTTCCGGAACAAAAGCTGAATCGATTTTTCTCACGAATTGTTTTATCGTAGTAAAGAAAAAATGTCTCCATTTAGCGCTTTCTTGTTGTTTATTTTATTCATTGTGTTGTAAACCGATTGTTTTCACTTGACTTTTGATCACAGGTGCTTGTCTTAAGTTTGTCGCTGACACTGACATTACGCACGCCCCCCTTTATTCCATGATCCACGAGGGAAAAATAATAACCAGTCCGCCCTTTTAAAACGACACGTTTCTACCGGACCAGTGTGATCCTGGGAGACGCGTGTTGTTTTATTTGTGAGATGTGTCCTAAAATGCCGCAGACCAGACTTTAAGCACACACGTGGTGTCATATTCTCATTCATTTCATACCGCGCGCTCTGCTGCAGCTCCGCGAGATATCAAAACACACGCCCGGCTGGTGGAGCGTCTGTGGCGCGAGCTGAGCGGTGCTGGGTGTGATCCAAACAGCACACTGTCCCCCCAGTTAGTGTCTGCTTATATTTTCAGCTGTTAGTGATGAAACTGAGCTGCATTCTTTATTAGTCCGTGATAAAAACTTTTATTACATGTTTTTGTCCCTGATGGGTGTGTTATCATTTTTATTTGATCGATTATTACTGATTTATTTGGCTATTTTTACCATAAATCACTATAATAAAATGTTGAATTTTGCAAGATTAACACAGGCTGACACATCACTCCAAAAGAATAATATTATAGCCATGTTATGACAGATTATATAACTGATAAAACGCTGAAAAACACCACTGATCAACAGAGACGGTGTTTATAACATCAAAAATAGGTTAAATAGGTTAAAAAGTTAGTTTTAATACAGCATAATTCGCACTTACAGATCAACTTTAGTCCCCACCTTGTCACATTTGCCCATATAAACAGCCTGTGATTGACTTTATTAAAATTATGGCACTGTTTATAAGCTTCACACTCACATTACTGTTAGTTGTTAGTTTTACCAAAATGACTTATTGTCCCTTTAAAGAGCCCACGAGAGATTATATTGTCAACATCCATTCATTTATTGCTTTGTGACCGCACAAAATTCCTTAACTTACACTAAATATCCTGCTCACAATAGCAACTGTTTTTCTAAAAATATGTATAGTTATGTAAGACTAAAACCACAAAGTTCAACAAGGTCACCGTCTCAGACACACAAAGAGCCAGACGGTAAATGTTCTCCTATCGTTAGTTGTTGGGTGGTGACCGTTAATAAGGTAAACAACAGCGGCGACATCATCATCATCATCAACAACAACCTCCAAAGTGACATCAAAATAAAACCACGTTTCATCATGTTGCACTCCTGATGCGGGCTCTTCACCCCGCTCCTGACACTTTCTGCCCTAATCCCAAACTCAGCACACATAAACTGTTCTCCATGCACGGTGCAACGTGCACGGCTCAACATGCACAGCCCCATAGCAACAGCGCCAAGTAGCGAATAGAAAGCTCAAATACTGTCTCTAGGACCCGGGTTAAAGCGCTGCAGGAAGCACCGTGAACACGTCACGACTTGAGTGGCTGTTGCTGAGTAGTTCAGCATACTTTCTCTACACCCCTCCCTCTCCACCCCTGCCGTCTGTTTATTTTGTCAGTCCCGTCGTCTGTGTTGTATTCATTATAAAACACTGTTTACAACCCCAGATCTGGGTTGCTGCTTTTTCTGTTTTGCAAAATAGTCTGACGGTGATGGTCCCTGTTTGTCTGATTGACTGTCGTTTCAACTAGCAACATTTATAATAATAAAAACAACAACAAAAAAATCAAAAATAAATATGTTCAAAATAAGACATATTATTTATCCTCTTTTGTGTTATTCTCTCATGACACTGAGCTGACAGAGTGTAAACAAGCGCTCCAAGCTGATAACTGTCTGGTCATGTGGATCAGCTTTTAGATGAGATTTAGACATTACTGACTGATGGGTGTATTTGGAGATATCTGTTGCTATGCTGTTTCTGTAATGTTTTACTCGCTGCCGCTTAATCTCACTTATATTGTCTGCCTAGTCTTAAATAACTGAATATAATACTTGGTCTTTTTTAAATGATATTTTTAGCAAAGACAACTGTCACATATTAGATCACATGGTTGTAAACAAGCAAAACAAAACAAAAAAAAGTCTAGTTATGTCCACATAACTTCATCAGACTGTAATAACCTAACCGTATGATACCTATTTATATATTTCTAAACACAAAACAAGTCAAACAACCAAATTTCACAATGAAAATGACTAAAAAACTGAGATTTAATTCTAAAAATGTTCTTTAAATGTGGACTGAGGAATTTATTTTCCTTATTTGTCTGCTCTTTGTCGTGCTGCCACATTGATTTAGAACATATGCCGGGTGTTTTGAAATTTAACCAACAATCAGTGATGGAAAAAAAACAAAGAGAAATCAATGACGGTGGTGTTTGATGTTTGGAGTTTTGATCAATTTTTGGCTATGGTTTGTCTTTTGTTTTAAGACAGAAAGAGTCTGGGGAATTTCCAGCCAACCACACTCCCTTCTCTCTGTCCTGTGCCCTTGGTCAAGGCTCCACACCCTGTTCCCCCTCACACACACACACACACACACACACACACCAGCTGTCGGAATCCTTCCCCTCTCTGAACTGAGACCAACTGATACAGCTGTTAACATGTACTGGTGATACAGTAAATCCCTTTTCTCTCTCTCTTGGCTCGCTCTTTGGCATTGTGGGTTTTAACTCTTTTTTCTGGGTCCCAGATAAACAACAGAAACACCTCCTCACCTTATCAGACACTCCGGCCCACTGGTGAAAACTGTGGGAGAAATACTCTAAAAAACTCTGGGTGTGTGTGTGTGTGTGTGGATTGAAACGTCATTTTAAATCTGAAAGACGCAGTGATACATGGCCGAGATTCAACGGCAATATAAATGGGATATTTTGCAAACAATTATTATTTTTTATTTCATTTATTTAACCTTTATTTGTATAGGGACAAATGTGTAGCATACATAAATGCCACACACCACAGCATGTATAGCCTGAGCTTCTTTGCAATGCCCGTCCCTAGCTGTGCCTCAAGATACAAAAGACGCAGCAACAAGAACACAAGTAACAGTGCAAAGTACAAATAACAATAAAAACACAGACAGAATAATACAGGACACAAACTGCAGTACATAATTAGCACCATATTACAAACAGTGCTTTGCCTTTAAAGGTCCAGGGTGTAAGATTCAAGGGCATCTACGAAGGAGGATTGCAAAGTGCAGCAGCTGAAACTTCTCTAGGTTAGAATTTCTTGAGCGTTCCGGAGTTTTTTTTCAGGAGCTGAATTATCCGCAGAGGTTTCCTCCTCTCCGAAACAAACGGACAAGGTGATTGAAACTGGTAAAAACACAGAATAAAGCAGTTTCAGGTTAGAAATCACTGTCTCTCTGACGCTGTTTAACTTGATGCTCACCTTCTTTCTCTGATAACTTAAGATCCAGACGTTCAGGAGGTTTTTACTGGGAGCTGAATCATACTCAGAGGTCTCTTACTTTTATTTAAACCGCTTCACGTTAAAAACAAAATAAAAAAATCAGACATTGCTCATCGAGGAGAGGCTGTTAGCTACGGTGGCCGACACAAAAAAACACAACTGATCCCATCTAGAGTCAGTGTTTAGTGTTGGTTTGTCCATTCTGGGCTACTGTAGAAACAACATGGTGGGCTCCATGGAAGACGACACAGTGTATATACTATATATATAAATATAGTATATAAACGGCTCATTCTAACGTCACAAAAACACAATGATTCTTATTTTCAAGTGATTATAAACTAATGAAAAAAATAGTTATGAATATGACACAACATTTCTGCTCATAGATGCTCCTTAATCATCCACACTGGACCTTTAATAGTAGGTGAAATCTTACACAATAGTAAAAATGAGGACATCTTTAATGTGCTTGTTTTGTCCAGCCATCAGTGAAACCCAAATAAATACAATTTACTATCATGTATGATGAAGAAAAGCAGTGAATGCTCACATTTTTCAAGCTGAACACGACTTTAAAAGGATCAGCTATCAAACTAATTTGGTCGGTACAACATGGTGATCTCTGTGGACACGGACGTGCTCCCTGTGTAGATATAGACTGCTCATTTTAAGGCAACAAATAAACAACAATTTGTATTTTCAGGTGTTATAAACTAAAGAAAACATACTTATTGTATGGTATTCCATTTCTGCCAGTGTATCCTCCTAAATCCTACACACTGGATCTTAAATCTTTAGATCCCCATTGTTACAACATTCATCTCTCTCTGCCAATGCCCATCTCCGTCGAGGCCAATATTGCACTTCTCTATTGTCTTGATGATGCCCATTAATCAACTCATTTGCATTTTATTTCCTCAGAAACTCCCCCATCTATCATCCCCCAGCACAAGTACGACGTCCAGCATTCACACGAAGCAGAAAACTACTATTTCAGTTTTATTTATGAGAGTTTCTAAGTCATCCTCTTAATCCCATTTAGTCCCGTCCAGATTTAACAGCTAAATGTCACATCCACTTGTTGAGATTTCTGTGTTTGGAGCATTAGGACGACTTTGTGGACGATCTTGTTAGTCTGTTAAAGCCCCATTTGCGTCTACGCCTCACCTCTCTCTACACTACAGTCTCTTCTTTTTCTCATTCGCTACGAGCCTCTCATTCTGCCCCACAACGGTATCTATCCTGCTTTGCTTACCTCCTCCCACTTCTTCTGTCTGCCTCACCACACGCTCCTCACCTGTCCAGACCAATTCAGGAAAGATTTGACAAACTGATGTAGAGATTTGCTCGTTCTTCTCCGTAGCTTATTGTCAGTTGTTCTCTCTCTGCCTCTACTTTTCCCTGCCTCCATTTTATCAGTCATTTTACTACTGTGGGTAAAAATAAAGGAGATATCAGTGTTATTGATAGCTCCTCTGTAAAGTTAATCGATTGGAATTTTGTTAAATATTAGATTATACGGCATTGTAATCAATACAATACAGAACCAACATGAATGAGAATGTGCTATTATCAATATTTAAACTGCTACCACAGCCTTGATTTCTTCATTTCTTGGCACCGACATATGTGTCAAAGATGAGACATAAGAAAAAAGGCAAAGGCAAAACCCACAAGCCCTAGCAAGAGACTGTAGGGCATTAAACTTTAAAAGCCTGTCTGAACAGGTGGGTATACTGGCAGTAAGACAAACACACTCCAGGCTCTTACTCCATCCTTTTCTTCCTCTCCTCTTAGTTTTCCCCATATCAGCACCAGAAACAGATTTGGGAGCGATTGGTACTCCCTGCAGCCTCCTCTGTGTTCAGCTGCTCTGTGCTGCCTGAGGACTTCAATATTTACTTTGTCCAGTGGAGCGCAGGGTGGTGCGGGCTGCTGACATACATAAGTAGCTACAATTTGACTCAGGAATGATTGGAGCTTAAATGTTACTAAAAGCCCCCTGAGAATTTTTGTTTGGGTTTATACCCCACTGACAAAATCAGCTCCTTGCAGTAGGGGTTGGTTTTTTTTCGAGAGACTTTTGGGGGCCCTGCTTATTTTACCATGTTGTCACTTCACATGGCACTAAACCAACTTGTGTATTAGTTTAGATGTACATAATGTACAAATAAAGTACATGTAAAGACTAAAGTGGGACCTCACCTATTCTTGAGAACTGGGACAAATCATGTCCTACCTATAAAAGCCCTTAAAATGATAACTTATCAACACACTAATTTCGTTGCTAGGGTGACACATTATTTTTTAAAGGATTTGTATTATGAAATGAATGTGACATAGAATATTTTAATCTGCTATTAGATTAAAAACACCCTCGTCCCAGGCAAGAATTCACAACATCTCACACATTAAAAAATGTATTAAAAGCCTTTAAAATCTTAAACCAGCAGTACATACTGATGACATCAGAGTAAAATTTACTGTTATAATCATATTTGATGTAAAGTATATTTTTCTGTGAAAACTCTGGCCCTTTAAAGATGTGTCCCACAATTTTGTCAGCTCCGTCAGATTTCTACAAAAACATCATTTCATTGGGCATAAAGGTAGTAAGCTAAATCACAAACACTCCTGTTTCACCTTGTGGTTTCCAAAAAGGCAGAAATGCTGCTCAAGTACTGGTAAGCTCTCGAATTTTGAGTAAATTCATTAAATAATATTGCAATAGGCGTGTCCCAACCATAACATGTCAAATCTGTAGCCCCCCTAAATCCAAACTAAATAAGAATTGTGGTTTAAAAATTCTGATTAGCATTAAGGGAACTCTTAGCAACTATGAAAAATAAAATGGCTACTCACTACTACTCACAGTGAAATTAATAAATATAAATACAACTCCGTCAGATCTTACCTCTGACAGCCATTATGTAGTTATCCAAGAAAAACATTTACTCACTTGGACATTGGCCCATCACAAGGTTTAATAGTCAAGACTTTGATCTTTAAAAATATATTTCCCAGCCTAAGTGAAGAGTAAAAATCAGCCCCCAAAATGAAAGGTTTTGTTCCAACAATGAGTGACCTATTAGCAGCAACACCATCTTTAAATAGACCACCATGAATACAGTATGTGTCTATTACTCCCTAACCTGGTGACTGGTCCTTCTCAGGGCCTTTTGCTCGATCTGGTTAAAGTTTGATGTATACCGTAAAACTTCAATTAATAGCCCGGGCTGTTATTTGCTTCAGTCACTGAACTCAACAGGCCTATATTTGGGACAGGCCTGTAATTCCTTTCACACAAAACTGTTGCTAAGCAGAGATGGAAAATACAATCAAACTGTTTATTTAAACCAGTATGAATATTACTAGGCTTTGAATAGCACATTATGAATCATTCAATTGATTTAGCTCCGAGAGACATCACTTCAGAGAGACAGTTACGTTACGTTAGTTTTCTTGGTTGCTAAACCCTTTTGAGTCTTTTGATCAGTGGATACTTGGGGGCTAAAGAAATATGTGTTGGACACATATTTTGACTTTATGCTTTAGAGGTAGAGTGAATTATTCCTTGGTGCTCATGGTTCCAGTAAAATGAACTGAACGATTGAACTGTGGAGGATCTAACCAAGCTGATGATGTGTAGCATCTCCATATGGACAAAAGTTAAAACTATCTGTATGTACGATCTAAGCCACTCACTAACGTTAGCTCAAGTGGGTAGCCGACAGCCCTGTTTTATACATCCAAAATTCTTCTATAAAAATGAACTGCTTGGCAACCAGACCAGGTCTCTAATTGAGACATTTGTCAAAATGCATAGCCACACCGGGCTAGCAAAAGGGACTGGGTGTTAAATTGGGACTAGGCTTTTAATTGACGTGTATTTTAGTGTTATAGTCTCATTTGAAAAGGCTGAATCCCACCTGTCTTCATGTGTGAGATGTCGAAATGACGGATAATGACACAAACAAAAAGATGTGATGTAGTATACATCTCTTATAAATATCTAAAAATGTTATTCAAAGTCTGGTATAGTGATCAAATGAGAGACAGATGGAGCACAGTTTAAATGAATCATTAACATAAAATCGCCCAAGAAAAGGGCAAAATATCCGGCAACAGATAAAGTGTAAACATTTAATAGTGTTAGTATTTGTAGTAGTGGGTCTGTGTTAGTATTGACTGAGTCTGTGCTTGTATTGGCATAACACCTGCAAATCACAGATAACAATACTATTTCCACAGATTTCTTTTTATACATTTTTAAATATAAAATAGGCCTGCTATTTAGCCCATACTGTGGCTTAGCTGAACACTTAGCATTTTAATTAACTGTCCTTTTATCCACGTTTATATTCAGGGCTACATAAAGAGCTAATGGTCTAAAGCAAAAATACTTGTTAACAGCATTTCGGGCTGACTTCTCGGTAGTCTTCAGTTTGTAATTGTGTTTAAGTGAGTCTTAACAGATGGGGCTGCATGGGCTGACCCAATCCAGCGCACCCAAAATAGCTGGACAAATGCCGTATAACATGATATACAGTACACGGTATGTCTCTGTGCTCATCTGGGGCATTCCCTTCTAAGTTGGAGCTCTGGATCCTATTCCCTCGAAGTCACACTTGATACGTCCTCCCTCTCCATTAGGGGAAGCAGAAAGCTACTCAGCATTTAATCGCTCTCCGAAATGAAAGAAAGATGTGATGCAGGCTATAAGATGCATCTAAAGTAACGGAGGAATCCACAGGCTCAGAGATTTATGACCTGTTGTGTCCAATACAAAGCCACATTAACCACGAGCACACATGTCCAAAAAACCTTTTACCCAGACATTTTGGTTATCATGAAACTGACCTCTAGACTACATGTTTCTGTTGGCAACTCGGTAACTATTAATCCACTTGTGGCAGCTTGCAGCAGCCGTTACTTAACTCACATGAGCTGCTGTGTTCGGATGACTCATCAGAAACACCTGATCCTTGCCCTACCATATGCTACCTGTCTTGGCCTTTGACACAAATACAAATAGTCACCTGACATCTAGCATGAGCAGGCTTTTTGTTTTAATGCTTCTTGTAAAGCCCCTAATGCCAGATGGATTTGAGGTTGACCTCAGAGAAATGTATTGAATGCTTTGTGTTAGCTTATACATTGAATGACAGAGTATCATTGTGATACATGTAAATGCACCAGTCTGATATTAGCGGACTGCATGCTTTATAACCTCTGCTGACACATTTCTGTTTTGTCTCTGGGACGTTTTAATCTTTTTGGAAATTGGTCTTCTAGTATTGATTGTTCAGGGCTTTGTAATGCCTTTAGTAGGCATCTGACAGTAGACTAATGACAGGAAATGTGGAGGAAGAGAGACGAGAAGTGACAGGCAATAAAGGTAGCTAGCCACACGTGAACCACGGATGTTGAAGTTCAGGTTTGTCCCCTTAAAGGTCTTTGTCACCTCAAGTTTTCAGAAACTTTGGGCTGTTTTGTATGAACTAAAATGAGCTCTTACTGTCTCCCTCATTTTCAGTCACCCAAGAATTTCAGCTTAATCTTCTTTTAGGGATAACCAACGTGACTTTATTGTTGGTGATTTAACACAGGGTGTCTACATGTATCTGACACTTGAATTTTATTCTTTTTAAGACCTTTTTAAGATAATTTTTGACCACATTTAAGACGGATCATCTTTTTATTATTCAAGCATTACAGGTAAGTATAACAGTAGGTAATATAGGCTATGTGTAGTCCTGTTCAGAGGTAGGTTTATGTAGGAATATGGTTATTAGAGTGAGTTAGGTCGATATATGTTTTGCCAGAAGGTAAGACCAAGTTTAAAGTAAACAGACAGGTTCTGTGGTATGTTTGATGATTTGTAACGTCAGAAATGTTGCGGTTCACGCAGAAGAGCTTGACTCATTTTGAGAAAAAAGAAATTAAAAGATATTAGATGAAATATTTGTGGCAATTAAGACCTTGCAAATTCAAATTGATGCCGGGGTGTCAAACACATTTTAGTGGGTCACACCAGTAGAACCACCGCATAATAACCTGTTAGTAACAAAACCTTCAAATTTTTCATTCTCTTTTAGTGTAAAAGTGCTGAAAGGTGCTGTGAGCCAAGCACTCTGGCTTCCCATTTACCTCTGTGAAGAAATAGGAGCTGGTTCATTTGGACAAATAGGAATAGCAGAATAGTTGATTGAAAAATTGGAATTAATGACTTCTCACTTAGCTAAGTGATTAAGTGGGCCAGATTGGACCCTTTGGTCGGCTAGCTCTGGCCCGCAAGCCATATGTTTGACACCCCTGATTTAATCACTGTAAGGCCTAATGTTTATAAAATTGAATTTAAGACCTTTTAAGGACCCTCAGACACCCCGATTTAATATTTTGTGAGTGTGATAGATTTGTAAGAGACCAATAAATTGGCTGAGGAGTGCTCGTTCACTACCAAAAAACAGGTTTTCTTTGGCTCCACTGACGTATCATGAGACCAGAACAGAAGAGAGAGGTTCAACTTGTACTTTGCTTATTAATCAATAAGCCATAAACAAAAAATACCAAGGCAAACTGCTTTGCATCAGTTACAAAGCCTTCAATAAACAGCCTTAGCTTCTACACATTTCAACTCAGTCTTAAAAAAAGAAGGCAGCTCACAGACATGCCAAGGCTGGTGTCAGCTGCCGGGCAATCAGAGCAGCACTGGATAATTGTCACAGGTGCAGTCAATAAAGTGGGTGCACACACAACCAGGCCATCGTCACTATCTTCAAGACCAACAAACGTGTCTTTATATTTATACAGACAGGTAATTACGTATAAAAAATACCCATATATAATGTATTTCTACAGGGAAATATGATAGGACAGAAATATGTTAAAGTATGACTGCACTCATGGAGTCTATTTCGTGGTGTCTGAAGGCTGAATAAAAGTGTACAATGTGACCTTTTTTATTAGATGCTCTGCTGCCACCTAGTGTTTATAAATGGGTATAACAGCTAACGATAAACTAAACACAAAGGTGTTTTTTTGAGGTTTTGAATACCTTTATGTGTACCAGCTAATAATTTAATTAAGAAGGCAGATGTGATGCCCCTCTCTACACAATGTGTTTTACATAGTGTAGTATCATGGCTGTGTTTTGTAACACCAGCAGCTGATGACTCATTACGGGGAACTTGTAACCTTGCATCATCCACTACCTTCATCTGATAGTTTCCTGTTCAGGTATCTGCCAGGACATGTCCACATGTTTTTTAACAGTGGCTCCCGACCTTTTTCCTTAAGGGACTCCTTTCTCTTACTGAGTAAACTAAGGCCCCTCACTAAGTGATATATTTTTGGGACATTTCATATATAATAATTGCAGGAAGTTTGTGTAAAACAAGTGATTTGGATGAATTTTGAGCAGATTATTTCTTGGTAATGTTGCATCAGAGATGAGTATTCTTGATATTTTTAGTAACTTTTTATACAATTCTGACTTTTTTATGTTTTCTTTTATAGGTTTAAGAATTGTACATACTTAATAGGCTTTTTTTAAAAGACAAATTTAGTGTCTTCCTGACACTTGGTCATTGTTCTTCTGGCTCTGTGGTTAATTTAACTGTGTACTTTTCCAAGGCTAGTTAGCAGAACGTGAAGATTGTGAGTACAGCTTGTGTTCAGGTCTGCACTGTGCTCTTATCCTGTGAGATATTTTTCATAGTTGACATCTTGAATAACTTAAAAAAAAATACATTTATTTGGTTTAGTTTAGAATCAGTACTCTGAAATATTTTTTAATTTTCCATTCAACCCTTCAAGTATGAAGTGGGCAGCTATGTCAGCACTTAAGTGATTATTATAAAGCATAATCTTCATCTCATGGGGGGGAAAAAAGGACTCAAGGTTGTCGCGCTTTATTTTATTGATCTGTTTCCATGACCACAGATGTACAATACAGTTGACTTGTAGGCAATGACAAAGCAGATTAAAAGTTTGTCTGTGGTGTCCGGTCTCAGTCATAATAATAATAATATAGTTACAAGCGACTGAGCGTGAAGAAACAATAAGGTACACAGGCATATTTACAAGCTTTCCTCCCGTGACTTGGCCCTGACACTCGCACAAACGTGCTCCTGCTACACTAGAAGACAATAGATCCCCATATATTTTTTTCATTTTTACATGTGTCACCCATCAACTCAACATTACTGTGATCCATTTAGTGTGACCCGACTATACAGTAGAAATCCAGTAAGAGGGCGAGGATTGGAAAGGAATGGAGGAATTTTTTGTTTCTTACTAATAATTATAAAAACAAACCAGTCTAAAAGTCAATAAGCTTAACATGGGACTGCAATCAGTGGCATGTATAGAGTGGACAGATGTGTTTTCAGTTGATATCAGTTTGATGCAAGAGAAAGGAAGAGGAAAGGAGGGCGGACAAGAACATTTGGTCTCCTTTTTTTGTTTGTTATTCCATCTTTTCCAACTTTCTAACATTCCACTTAGTGAAAAAAAAAAAGGCAGAGGCAAAGTAGAGAGCAAGAGAGGGATGGCCGGAAAGGACAGAGTTAAACCCCCAATCCCCTCTCTGTGCTCTCCAGCCAGCTCAGATTTGTCCATGTTCTACACTCTTCTCCCAAACCGGTCCCAACTCTGCCACCGTTTATTTGCTAAGCTTTTTCATCCTCTGATCTAGTGCAGCGAAGTTCTCCTCTACAGCCACCAGATTCTCCTTCATTGTCTGCTGGACCTGGATGGGGAGAGAGGGGGAAACAGCAGGTTAGGGAAGACGTGAATGAGAAGAGGGAAAGAGCGGATGAGGATTAGAGATGTAAAAAATAGGCAGTTTTTGAGGAGGGAGTATCTAGAAAAGTAGTGATATCTTTTGGAAAGTTGATCACACAAAATAAGACTTTTAAAGACATTGCCTTGGGCTCTGGAAATTAAATTAAAGGCTTAATGGTTACTTTAATATTAGAACTAAAAGAAACAGTCAATAAACTGATGGACAGAAGATGAATCGCCAACCATTTTGACAATCAATTTACTGTTTCTGTAGTTTAAAGCTTCCATACAGTGCCCTCCAAAAGTATTGGAACAGTGAGGCCAATTCCTTTATTTTTGTTGTAGACTGAAAACATTTGGATTTGACATCAAAAGATGAATATGGGACAAGAGATCAACATTTCAGCTTTTATTTCCAGGTATTTACATCTGGATCTGATACACAACTTAGAAGATAGCACCTTTTGTTTGAACCCACCCATTTTTCATGAGAGCAAAAGTATTGGAACGTGACTGACAGGTGTGTTTTGTTGCCCAGGTGTCTCCCAATTACATTGATTATTCAAACAATAAATAGCACTGAACGTCTGAGCTCAGTTTCAGATTGGGTAGGATAGGTTCTGCCTGTGCAGACTGCATTTAGAGGTGGAACCAACATGAAAACCAGAGAGCTGTGTATGGGTGAAAAAGAAGCAATTGTGAATCTGAGAGAAGATGGACAATCAATCAGAGCCATTGCACATAGCCAGTACAACCATTTGGAATGTCCTGAAGAAGAAAGAAACCACTGGTGTACTAAGCAACAGATGTCGAACAGGTAGACCAAGGAAAACATCAGCAGTTGATGACAGAAACATTGTGAGAGCTATAAAGAAAGACCCTAAAACAACTGTTAGTGACATCAGCAACAACCTCCAGAGGGCAGGAGTGAAGGTATCACAATCTACTGTTCGCAGAAGACTTCATGAACAAAAGTACAGAAGCTACACCAGAAGATGCAAACCACTCATTAGCAAGAAGAATAGGAAGGCCAGGCTGGAATTTGCCAAAAGGTACAGAGATGAGCCTCAAAAATTCTGCGAAAAAGTTTTATGGACTGATGAGACAAAGATTAACTTTTTCCAAAGTGATGGAAAGGCGAAAGTTTGGAGAAAGAAAGGATCTGCTCATGATCCCAAACATACAAGCTCATCTGTGAAACACGGTGGAGGTAATGTCATGGCTTGGGCTTGCATGGCTTCTTCTGGGACGGGCTCTTTCATCTTCATTGATGATGTAACACATGATGGCAGCAGCAAAATGAACTCAGAAGTCTACAGAAACATTTTGTCTGCTAATTTAAAGAAAGATGCAACCAAACTGATTGGGAGATCCTTCATCATGCAGCAAGATAACGACCCAAAACACACTGCCAAAACAACAAAGGAGTTCATCAGGGGCAAGAAGTGGAAGGTTTTAGACTGGCCAAGTCAGTCTCCAGACTTAAACCCAATAGAGCATGCATTTTACCTGCTGAAGAGGAGACTGAAGGGAGTAACCCCCCAAAACAAACAACAACTGAAAGAGGCTGTGGTGAAAGCCTGGAAAAGCATCACAAAAGAAGAATGCAAAAGTCTGGTGATGTCAATGGGTCACAGGCTTGATGCAGTTATTGAAAGCAAAGGATTTGCAACTAAATATTAAGTCTTATTCACTTTAATCTATTTTATGTTTATATGTTCCAATACTTTTGCTCACCTAAAAATTTTGTGTTCTGTTACAAATAATGCTATCTTCTAAGTTGTGTATCAGATCCAGATGTAAATACCTGGAAATAAAAGCTGAAATGTTGATCTCTTGTCTCATATTCATCTTTTGATGTCAAACCCAAATGTTTTCAGTCTACAAAAAAAATAAACGAATTGGACTCACTGTTCCAATACTTTTGGAGGGCACTGTATGTGACATTCAGAGCAATATTACATCAGCAAACCACTATTTGCTATGTGAAAATATAGTGGAGTATTGGCGCCCTGAGCAGAGAACTAAGTCACGTTCCCTACGTGTGTTGTAATCTGAGCTTCTATTTTCTTTGTTGCGTTAGATGGTCCAGCTGCGTGTGCACATTGGTGCATGTGAGTCCTGTGTGTGTGTCCCACTGTCTTGCTAAATACTGTCACTCTGCACTGCCCTGATGTGGCAGTTACCTCTGATATCGGGACGGTGTCATCGTGGAAGCATAACACCTAACCTCCAGGTTAAGACTGTTAGCTCTGTCAGCACTGTTGCTAATGTTGTTAACACAGGGAAATGGAAGGTGGGCAGTACGCTTCTGTGATGACGATGTCCCCATATCAGCTCAACCGCAGTTTAAACATGGTGCAGAGCGGCTTATGAGAGAATCACCGAAGGACTGACCAGCCGCGGCTTCCCTCCCACGTCACTGTTTACGCCACAGGGAGCGTGACTTCATTCTCTGCTCAGAAAGCCATTACTCCACTGTATCTTTACACAGCAAATAGTGGTTTGCTGCCATATCAATAATCTGAATGATGTACAGATCTCCTTTAATCAACCAAAAATGCAGTATATTCACTGGTTTTGCTTCATTAGTATGCGGATTTGCTGCTTTTCCTGTTTTATATCTTTTTAAATGTAATATCTTTCAGTTTTGACTGTTGGTTAGACAAAACGAGCTATTTGAAAATGCCATTTTGGGCTCCTGAAAACTGACATCAGCATTTCATGCAATAGATGATTGAAAAAAAATAATGATCAGGTTGACAATAATAAAACTAATTATCAGTTGATGCCCTTGTAAATATTTTCCCAAACTCTTTTGTGGATGTGTAAGGTAAATTTCACAGGGAGTTAGAACACAATTACTGAAAATGCAATGGAAAGCCATCATTACAGGGCAGTGTTGTTCCAGGAGGCCACAGAATAATTGCTCCCAACAAAAGAAAAAGATGTTTTCTGTGTGAGTATGTTAACGTCAGATTCAATAACCTTCTGAAGCCAAAGGACACATCACTCAACAGTACATTGAAGTCTATGAAAAGACCTGCAACTTTTCTGACTTCAGAAGATTGTAAGTTTCAACAGAAACCATTAAAAAAGAAACGCTTTACTTGACAAGGCGCTGCTTTGTCCATCTGGCCAGAAGCCTTGAACTGTGAAAGCACAGGATGAGTATTGACTGAGGCTTTATAGAGCCTCTGTCCTCATAATGGGTAGCTGCACTTTGTTAGTTTTACTTTTGGCCATGAAAAGCTGCCTTTACAACACACTCCAATGTCCAATGTCTTTACACTTGTTTATTACACATACAAAGATGTTTCTGCGAGTAGTTGAGATTGTGTAGTTATTTTTTTTAATGAATCCGACATTTTCAATCTGTGAAAAACCTTCTGTGGACAAAAAGCTAGAGCGGACTTTCACTAGGTGATAGCAATTATTTCATTGCTTGACATCTTTTTGTGTAGAATGAGACAAGCATGCATTTGTATTGGCCTTGTTCATGCAGGATTTTCCTAAAGAAACAATGTATAGACTTATAAATAAGCAATCCCTCTCAATCATTTATGACCCACTTGAAGTGCTTGGTGGTGTACTTATCTGCAGAGACTCTGCTCTCTGCCTGTATTTTCCTTTTTTTGTCTTATTGAACAGTTTACAAACTGTAACCGACAATTCCTGCATAGCATAGACCAAAACCTAATGTTTATTCACGCTTACTTCTGGGTAGAAAACCCCACGTCACGTACATAAAATAAAACTGCACTAATAAAACACTGCCTCTGTTAGTTTTTATATTTCTAATATTATTACATCTTTCTCTTGGGGTCAAGCAGCCCTCTCTAACGGGGAACTGAAGCCGTTATCTCAGGGTGCTGTCAGACCTAGAGTTCACTTGTTTTCGTCCGATTCAGGGGCTAATTTTCTTACAAAGGTGCATTGCCTAGAGTTGGTTCATGTTGTCACGGCAGCATTTACAAGCGGACCAGATCAAATGCCTTGCACCAGAAAGCTGCTCTTGATTGGTCAGAATTTCCATGCGGGAAAAATCCAGGAAGTGAACAAAACATTGAAGAAGAGTACACTTGCAAGATAAATGTGACACTTTCTAATGTCACAATGGAGGGACAACTATGCAGGTTGATTTTAGCGCTGCTCATCGTGGACTATATTGCTGTCATTGTTCATTTTAGTCAAACCATACAGTTTGAAAATGAAGCGCGGCTCCAACTAGAAAACAATGTTTGTTTGTAACTGTTGTTTGGGTGCACACCCAAGTGTGATTGCTGTGTTCACACCTGCCCAAATGAACCGCACTTAGGGGGCAAATGAGCTTGAGTTTGATTGAACCTAACCAAAGAGGGTGGGTGTGAAAACACCCTCAAAACCACCAGACTCCACTGACAAAAACAGTAATTTTACTAAGCAGAGCAAAGAGGTTGCTGATCTACCGCTGCATCTATTCCATTGGTTTAAGCTACAAGGGAATGCAGAGGAAAAATTAAAAATATAGTCTACACTTCAAATGATATTGATTTTTTTAGGTGGTTAAAATACACTTTGTTGTGGCCCCCATCCACAGCAGTACATTCCTTAGCTTCTGTGAAGGCAGATTTGGTTTATCAAAGATGATAGCAAAGCAACATAGTACATAAAATAAGCACAGCAGCAACATCAGACAAGTTGGACCACTGTGTTTAGCGATATATTTTCACATGTTACAGTTACGGCTAAAACATGAAAACAAGTTTGCCGATTTGACTTATCTCCGCAGATAAAATCAATTGCCAGCTGTCTACCTGGAAGTGACTGTGCGACTTCACAGTGATTCGGTCTATATATTTAAGTCTGACAGTCCTATGTTGTCGTAGCTCACACCCAAAGTGAACATTGAACACTGCTGAAGTTAAGTGCCACACTCCAGCAGTGTTAAATTGATTTATGTTGTCCCCACTGTGCAATGGATCTTGAACTTCCTACCTGTGTTAGCAGAGTGTTATTGTCCTTCAGAGAGTTGTTGATCATCTGCTGAGTGGTGTCCAGGTGGGTCAGCAGCTGGCCAAACTGCATGGCTACACGGTGGGGTTGGATGAGGTGGAATCGAGAGGCGAGAGAAGAGAGAGGGACAAAGTAGAAGTAAGATGGAGTATTAGTTCTAAAAGTTACAAATTTGTGGTAAAAAAAAACTAAAAATAAAAATGCTTAAAAATGCAATATTGTCTTTGTCCTCAGCCAGAGTGAGGGAGTGTGGAGACAAATGTAATCTGAAACTGATGAATGACTGCTTGAAAGATTATTTCAGTTGTTTGCCTTCATCTGTAAAGTAAAATCTAGAGAGAAAAATAGAGCAAAATAAATTCAGTGCGGCTAAAACCCCATTGAGCGAGGAAGCCTTTTGCTGCAGACTGTGACAGATCAGTGCAAAGAGAGTCTGGATGATAAATGACCTCTTTCAGCTCTCAGAAATGAATTATCAATATAATCTATTAATGCCAAGGTTCTGCTTTCATGTGCTAAATAATAAAAAGATGATAATGTGATATATAATATCATGCATCTCTTTCTCCCTGAGGGCATGTTTAACAGTATTGCTAGATTTAGTCTAATTCTATTACCATTCTGAGTCTCCCTTTCAGTGATTTTTTGCCCTTTGTAATAATAGAATGGCATGGTTTAGTCTAATTCCATTATCCGTTTGAATCCCATTTTCGCTTAGTTTTCATCTTTTGTCTCGCACTCAGACGCTCCCATTGCAAATGCAAATCTTTCTGGCCGAGTCTGACTTCCCGGCACACACACATGCCGCCTGAAACATGATCCGGGTTCACACCCTGCTATGTTCTGTGGCTACATCCTACATACTTTGAATCTTTAATGCCACTCCCAACCCCCCACTAACCTACATACATCCTCTCCTTGAACTCTCATGGGTGTCATTTCAAGGTTCTTCTCCCCCCACATAAAAGAATAGAACATAAATTATCAAAGTTTTCATTGTTATGATCCTTGCTGGGGTGAAATGGGCCCCCAGAGCAATATTATTACAGTGTTTGCAATATGAACCAATTACTCAACACCAGTACATTCATATAATGTTATGGGGTTCAGTGACAACCTCAACTAATATCAGGTATTTTCAGACCAAACAGTTTTGGGGACTCACTGAGAGGAAATGCCATCTGGGGAGCTCCAAAAACTACACACCTTCAAGGTTTTTTATTTTCTGTTTGCATTGCACCACTCAAAGGAACGCTGAAGTCGGGCCACGGTTGAATTTCGTTTTGATGAGGCAAAATCACGTATGGTACTTCCATCTTTGCATAAACTCAGTAAAGTCTGTGTTTTCTTCCATTTTCTTTGTTACAAGCTGTTTGTGTTTAGTGTTGTCTCTTGTTTACATGGCTAATGAGCTTTTTAAAAATGGCGGTTGCATTAGCTCATGTGTCTGACCAATCAATGTACAATTATGTCACTCATGATTCCTCTTGTGTTGGGAGAATACCCTCTCTGAAATAGGAGCTAAAAAAGTCCCTCAAAGCAGTATTGTAAGAACTGTGCAGGTCCCTTGTTCTTACAGTGCGGACACAACAAAAAGGCAGGTTCTTAGATCTGTGATAAAATTCCTCTGGTCCGAAAACACCATGACTTAGAGAGTTATGTGAGAACACAAAGCAAGTCTTGGGTTATCGCCTTCTAAACCAGTTTTAGCTCCTGTGTGTTACCTTGCTCGTGCAACTCCTTGACAGCGACAAGCCTCTGCACCACCTGAGGCACAGAAGTGGACATGGCATCCCACTTCTGCACCACGTCATAAAGCTGCGACACCTGACAAGAAAACACAAACAGGCACATTGAATAACCAAGATAAATCCCACCAGCTGTTTATGTTCCCAAAAGTTACAGATATGACCTTCCTGATAAATATTCTACTGTAAATTATATAAATAAACAACGGTTAATAAATTTATACAACTCTATGATCAATATGTTTTTACAGTGACAATCATGTTGTGTAGTCTACATTAAAGCAGTGTGGGGACTTTCTGTCAAGCTTACATAAAAACCTGAATCTATTATCATAATAAACAGTAACCCCAAGAATTCAAACTCAACTTGGCGACTCTGTGGTACTGAATACTAGAAATACTTCTGCTGTATTTTACGGCAGAAGACATCGGTCTGTTGTGGGTCCAATGACTTTATCATACACAATTTACATTAAAGCATGTTTATTTACTTTTTAAATTATTCTTCTTCTGTTATGTAGTTGCACACCCTGTTTACAACGTCAAAACACTGCAGCTGCTCAGACAGCAATAACTTTATGTATCAAAAATAAATCTCTCTGCATGACTTCCTCATTCACCATGACGATAATTATCATGCTCTGCCATCTACTGGCCTTTTAAGCGTACAGCACTTTGAAACAGTCACTGCCACAGACACACAAGATGATCTCACAGCTGAATCTAACATGAAAACCCTTAAAAGTTGGATTTATTACTGACTTAAAATTACAAAAAAGCCTGAAGATAAACTTCAGTTTGGCTCTGACTGTTTGAAGCCAGCTGTTTATTAAAGGCAGCACTATTCTCATTTAACATATGGTGCTACTCCGACTGTCAGACCCTGTCACTTACTAGTTTTCTAAACCAATATGTTGTCGCTAAGACTGAACTAGCAAGATTATCTTTCAAGATACTCCAAGATTATTGGACATATTATACAACTTCCTGATGAAAGCTGAACTCTCATGATTTCAGGAATCTTCCAGAAGTCTTCCATCCTTATGTGCTCAGTAACGGAGCAATCACAGGTGGAGTGTGTAACCCTGAAAGTTAATTACTGCACTTAGTTTGCACTGATGGACGTGCAGGGATTGCAAACCTTGTTTTGTGTCTCAGCATCCTCGATCGCTGCCTTGTGTTTAGCGATCTCATTCATCTTCCCGAGGACACTCTAAGGGGAGAGAAAAAAGGAAAGTTGTTTGTTTGGTGCGAGAGGTACTGTTTAGAGTGACTCAGATGCATGACAGAAAACAGGAAATTTAGCATATTTTCAAAGTTAAGTAAATACATTTTTAAATGTATCTACTGGTATTTCACCACAAAGCGAATGCACTGCTCATTCTCCAGTGTCAATAACGATACTGTGTGTAGGGCTGTCTGAAAATGAATTACTGTAGGGTCATAGCTGAAGTCCAAATAGAAAAAAATACACCTTCCAATAACCACTAAGACTTTCTCACTGTATGTACCTTTTGATTCCTTTTAGTGGGCAAGCTATAGTGGATATCAATACATACAAGAGTCAGAGGAAAGGCTGGGATCTGTCACGTTCGATATTTTAACATTTGTATGCCCACATCCAGGCTAAACTATTCAGGTGCGAGACAAAAAAATACTTCACTGCAGGGCACAAAGGAGCTCTGCACACTGTTAGGCTCCAGATAAATACTTTATTTCTCTTTTTCCCTTTTCAAGGCAACGTTTCGATCTATAAGATCTTCCTCAGGCAAGTGTGAAAGAGAAAACAGGTAAGTCTTGTATGTACTTCTTTACTGCCTCTACAACACACGCCTGTTTTCTCTCTCACACCTGCCTGAAGAGCTCGTAGATCGAAGCACTGCCCTGAAAAATAAAAAGAGAAATAAACTATTTATTTGGAGCCTAACAGCGTGCAGACCTCCTTAGTGCCCAACATTTGTTAGATACACATGATACAATGTGTATTTAAGTTTTTAATGAGCTTTGGATTTGCTGGGTTGGCTGTTGCACCTGGACTAATCTCTGTATTGGACGCAAATAGATAAATTATCGATCAGTGATCCCGCTGTAAGACGGCAAAACAACGTAGTTCTTTCAAAACATGAAGTTTCTAGAAGACACACAACGTATAAATGAAAGCAAAACCAAATTGCAACTGACACTGGAATCAAAAGCCTCCATTTACCCCCTAACCCTGTGCTGTATGCTGTGTGTGGATTAGTTACCTGCAGTCTGGCCTCCACTTGATCCAGAGTAGCAGAGTCCAGTGCGCTGACCCTCGCCTGCAGGAGCTCTATGGTGTCCTGATTCAAACAAGCGCACATATACACACACACACACACACACACACACACACACAGAGGCACACACATGAGTTATATATCAGCCTGAACACAAAACTTCTTGCTCTTACTCCTGGCACAGCAACAATAAACAAACTTGGCAGAACTGATGTCATTCATCTTTGAAGCATGACCCAGTTCTCTGGCTGCACATCACATACACAGACTTATGAATTCAGGCACAAGCTCTATAAGGTGTAGGGCTGGGCGGTATGGGCTTAAATGTATCTCAAGGTATAATCTGAAGCATGGACGGTAACGGTACATATCCTGGTATATTGTCTTTTCTTGAAATTTCAATATAAAAGCGTGTGATGAAGAGATTCTCCCAGAGGTGATTAAGGGAGGCTGAACAGCGTGATATTTCAGCATCACTGCATTTTTTTGTTGTTTTTGCAAATTACTTCTTTCATCCTGATTTCGGTACTTTGTAAATAAACCTTATTGTTGCTTTTTAAAAGACAAAGGCGACACAATTTTAAAAAGAAGTCTTTGTTGTTGAATGCAGAGCACAGAAGAGCAATGAGGCGCAATAAGGTGTGCAGCGATTTTTCAGCTGAGCCGCTTTGGTTGCAGGGATACGTAATATCTGTGAAAGTAAAACTGTCAGCACAAGGTACAATAACCTACTCGCTCTAGATAAAGGGAAGGCTGAAGCACAAAGGGAGAGAGGACAGAGCCACTGCTCTTTGTGAGTTCAGTATTTGTTTGTGCTCTACTGTTGGTGCTCAGTACTGGTACATGAAGGATGTGATGGCTGGACTTTGTGGTATCTGGCACGCTCATCCTCCACTTTTACTGGACGGCGAGGTTATAAGTAACAGTGACGAGTGGCTGCAGCGTTTTACCCAAAGTTGAATATTTTTCAACTCTTAGTGACCAGAAAAAAATGGCAAACGCACAGCACTCAGCAAAGAAAAGACTCTCAGCACCTCGTCACACTGCTGGCCTTTTTCGTGTAGTGTAGATAAACAGGGAAGAACATAGCGGTTGTAGCAGTTGCCTGGACCCTGCAGTTAGCTTGTCACTAGCACGGTATTGCGATATTGCTGTTATTGCGACAGCCCTACTATTACTGTACTCTTAACTGCATTACTGGGACATATTTCATACAGGACAGAGACATTTTAAGAACATTTAGTGTGCAAATCAGCTGTAAAAAATATTTTAAAAACCCCACCATGGCTCGATGATTCAACTGACGTTTGCGAAGGATGCATTCTTTTGCTTTCCTCATATTCCACAACATATTTTGATGTGAGGTGACAGGAAATATTGCTTGTATTACCACTCCTTGCAACCACACTAACATGACATAATTTGTAAATTGCCATTTTCTGCTCACTGTCTGACTATGCTCGTACACTGGAGGCCGCACCTGTTCTTTTTTATCAACTCCTACTCCTCTTTGTTGTGTGCAGCTCTTTCAGAGATGTTTTTTTCTTTATTTAACAAAACAAAGCAGCGTGCGCTCTAGCAGTTTACTTTCTATACAGTTTACACCGTCCACCCCTAAGACTCCACCCCGAAGAAAGTACTGACTTCTTACCATCAAACTGGCTCCTTGTACACCAGCACTCAGAGGACCCTGCATGATCAGAATCAGAATTAGCTTTATCTGCCAACTATGTGTGCACATAAAAGGACTCTGGTGTTTTGTTGCTCTCGATATAAAGACAAAGCATAGACAAACAGCTGAGAGGTACAAAGTGGGAAAATAAATAAGCCACATCCACAATTTACATAAATCAAGTGGAAGATTTCAGTTTGACTCTTAGTGGATTGTTACACAGCAACAGGAGCATGAAAATTCTACTGGTGTGAAAGTGAAAGAGCAAAGGAGATAAACAGAATTAGTTTGAATGAAAGAGAAAAGAATTAGAGAGGATGTGTGTGTGTGCGTGTGTGTGTGTAAAGACTCTGTGTAAGTCAGTGTGTACCTGCTTGTCTGATCCTGAGCCAACAGCCATCTCCAGCTCAGCTAGACGCTTCTCCAGTTCCGCCATCTACAGGGACGGAACAAGGCAACACATGGCTGGCAGTGACAACAAAATCCCACAAGACACAAACACACACGCACACACTTTCCCGCCTTTTGTCCCGTTTATTTACCACCAAATATTCTGACATTCCTCTCATGAGAACCAAAACACAAACACGTCTAGCGGATCGCGCAGCTGAAACATTTGCTCATTTCACGAGTGCATTCATCCCAGACACTTGACTCTGCTTCCCTCCACCCTCCACCTCCCTTTCCACTTTACCTTGGCAGACTCGTTGAATTTTTCCTGCTCTGGTCTGCTGTGCAGCTCGTAGAGTACCACTCCATCTGGGCCCTTCGCTGATGCCGTCGGCTTGTTGTCTCCTGCCGAGCTGCCACGGCTGCCCTTGGCCGCTTCCAGCTGGGTGAGCAGACGCCTGGAGGAGGGAAGGGAGAGGAGACACAAAAGGATTATATGTTCAATATTGTTATCACCTCCATGTGCTGCTGCGCCCCCTCCTCTCTCTCTTGCTACCAATCTTTCCAAGCTCTATTGTAAACTGCAAGGTCAGTGTGAGCTTGGATCGTTTTAGAGCAGTTTTTTTATCCATTTTTATTCCCCTTCTCTGACTTGTGTCGCTGTCACTGTTCCCTCTCTATCTTCATTTCAGAGTTGTGGTCTGACATGTCGCAGCAGTATGTTTCTATTCTCACTATGGCTTCCCTCAGCTAATCTGCCACCTTCTCCAGTTTTTATTTCCCATCCTAAATCATCTGGCCATCCGCTCTGGTGCTCCCCAGGTAGTGCTACACTGAGATCAGGGGGGTTTATGTGGGCAATTGATACCAGCTGTACTGCCTTGGCCTTGTTACTCTCTCACTCCTTGCTGTATATCTGGGTTATAGTAGGCTCATCGAAATGGATTTCCCTCTGCTCTCCCCTTCAACCTCCTATTCCTAACTTCCTCTATTTCCTCATCTTCTTTCCCTCCATCCCCTGCCCACTGGCTCATCACTCCGTCAGGGTCTGATAGATTGTAGCTTCAGGTTTCAGATTCCAGATGCTTTTTCCTCTTGCTTTATTGTCTTGACACCCTCCCTCTCAGCTCACCTGGCCAGCGCACCATCTGGGTCAGCCAGGTTGATGTGTGCCTGTGGTCCCAGCAGAGAGTCAAGATGGGCAGAAACCAGCTGCTGTTTGAGCTGCGCTGCCTGCTGGGCGAGTACCACCGGGGTCAGGCGCTCCTCTGCATTGCTTTCCTTTGTCGCAGCCTGGAAGCAGAGAGACACCGGGATGGTTGACTAACTGAGTTCCACAAAGCAGTGACAGTTGTTTATCCGAACAACAACACAGAGGGTGATGAAATCAAGGACTGGAAGTCTGTCTCGCCTAACCAGGTATGTCGTTCATAGAGAACATGTGTCCCATGCCGATTCAAAAAGTAGGACGATGTACTGTGTACATAAACATGCATTCTTGCACTAGCCATAAAGTAAATCTGTTTACACTGACATTATACATCAGACAGCACAAAAGGAAAGGGATATTCCAGTATTTTTTAACCTAGGTTGGGATTAGCTGCTGTACTCCACTGCATAGGGATCTACTTAAGGCAGAATTAGAGGGATTTGTTGGTTGTGGTTTGCAAACACACGTTCAGTGTTGGCCCCTCCTCCCTGGCTCAACAGCTCCTCTTTTATGCATGCTTATGATCTGACACCTGGACACTACTTTTTTTTATAGATTCCTGCCCTCACACTGCCACACAGTTCTACTGGGCAAGTAAAATGCCATGTCAGGCTGGTAAATCTTCGTTATCTCCGCTGAGAGCTGCACATGCGCAGTACCTATCAGGCAATTAAATAAAATAAATGGTGACGGGTAAAGACAAAGTTTATTAGCTGAAGCACAAGCAAGCATTTCAATTATCCTGGAAACAAGAGTTTAGTTGGGTGGCGTTAGAGGATGTGGACGAAACTCCAATGATGTATTGTGCACTTTGCTGCATGTTTAAGAGCAAGGCAGATAAAATAAGTTATTTTTTAATGACAATTAACTTTAGTCTTTGCTGTTATTTGATAATCGCGAATAAATTAACAATTTGTAAAGGGGCAAGTAAAACTGACTTTGGACAAGTTCTGACACTTGCCTGACTGGGCAAATGAAGAAAAAAATTACGTTGAATCCTGCATAACTGATTGAGCGGGATTATTTTTATATGAGTTTTAGGAATATCCTACTCATTCCACCCTGAAAGTCCAGGTGAGTATCTAGCCTCAGTATTGTGACATCTGTCCAAGTGAAACAGGATAGGCAGGTGGAATATAAGATTGGGAGGAATTTGATTTTGTTGTTGAAAAGTTTGTGTCCCATTGGAGAATTATAGTAGAGGAGGCCTTGGCAGTGTACACCGATGGGACAGCAGTATCTGTCAGGTAGAGAGAAACAAAGCCCATTGTATGCTCCATGTAGTTGGTGAAACAGTCGACTGTAAAATGCCTTGTGCCTAATCTGGAGCTGTCAGAAATACCACTTTCCTTACAGTGAATAAATACAAGCCAGCAGGCCTGTAACCATGGTATTTTGGGGAAACGGAACAAGGTCTGAGGTGGCAAACACCTACAGACACACTGACGTAGCATGCTGTTGCTAGCTAGCTAATGAATGAATGAATCTTAGCTCAGACGGAGGACATCTTATGTTACTTGTTGAAATTGTTTGGTATTATCTTAAGAAAGCACATGTCATATCTTGTTTAACAGGAGGTAAACATGATTGAATGACTTGATGATGATTTTTTGGCACATATTGTTTAAAAGGTACACAATATGGCCAAGGATGTGGTATAAAAGGCATTTTTCAAATTTCATCTCGACTTTAAGGCTAACCAAATTAAATGACTAAATACAGAGGGCTCATTTCTGTGTTTTCTTTTGTTTAGACTCAATTATTTATGTAAAATTGAAGTTTACTTTGGAAACTGTGGGAGGCTGCTTGTGCTGCTTTGCTTGATATATTTTTGCTGGAGTCCTGCTTCCTGAATCTCTACAACGGGTTCAAAATATTTTTGACCCATATTCAAAACAGCCACAATAATGAGAAAACGAGGTTGAAAATTGCCAGAATGTTCCTTTAACAATAACAATAGCAAGGTGAAATAATCAAGCATTGTCCAGCACAGCTTTGGACATGTGCAGTCAGATTTCTGTTGTTATCACTGCATGACACTTAGGCACATTATCATTAAACTATGGTATTATTTCATTATTGCTCAGTTAATCTGGTCTATACACGTAAATCACAGTATGTTTTCACCCATACATGCTGCAGTTGACTTGTTTATTTACTACATTCACCCTGGTGAATGGACACACATTACTCAGAGCAAATTAATTGCTCCGAGGAGGTCTTTCACAGTTTAAATTTAGAGCATGTAGCAGAGAAGCAGCTTGTTCCCCACAGACAGGCTGCTTACTCTGCCAGCATGACCTGCATGAGCTAAAACCCACGGATTCTGTCACAAAAACAGCCAATTCACAGCTTGAACTTGGTGTTAGACTCATAGAGCAGCAGACCCTGCTCCGTGCGTATCCAAGTTGATGACACCCGAGGTTTAATTAGTTTCTGGGTTGAGGGGTCTTTGTAAGTCTGAAAAGCAATTTCTTGCACGAGTTTTAATCAACTCATTTTCAGGGTGAATGTAAGGCTTCAGTGCACACGCCATACAAGCTCAGGTCTCTAGTACAACAGTAAGAAGCGGACATATATATTCCAACTCTGAAACTGTTCTAACTAAAAGGTTGAACTCCTCTGAATAAATACATGATGACACGGTCAAGGAGCAGAGTGGAGGAAAATCCCTCTGTGAAGGGCTACTGAATTTGTGTGCAGACAGCAAGATAAAGGCTGGATAATCAGCGTGTACCATCCCTTGCCAAGTCCTACAGGCAAAGGAGGGGTGTGCTTGAGTGTGTGTGTGTGTGTGTGTGTGTGTGTGTGTGTGTCTCGCTGTCAGTTCACCTGGATAGCATCCACCTCCTGAGTGAGTTCCTGGATCTCATTCACCAGGCGCTGGTACTTCTGCTGGGGCGTCTCTTTCACTCCGCAGCCCTCTCCAAGCTAAACAATGTTCAGAGACGTGAGAAATGGTATGAATATTACACAACAGCACAGTGATAGTAGCACAGAAATTTGGCTTCTAGCTATATTTATGTTTAATACTGCACGTGGTCCCTTTACAAATAAAATGAATAAATAAACAAAGAGATCAGACTCCTGACTTTATCAGAAAACATATGTAGCGAGTGGAATATAAATCCTAATGGTGCCGTTACCCTGAAATTGAACATCTTCTAAAAGAATAAAAAGTGAAGTAATGAATTTCTGCTTAACAGAGTGTACTCACGATCTCAAATTCTCCTGACTCATAGCCCACTCTTCTGCTTCTACTGATTCTGTCTGAGAAGTCTGTGAAAAGGAGACAAATGTATTGTGAGAGAACAAAAACAGACTGGTTGTCAGGAGGAAAGCCCAGTCTGAGCCAGAACATGATTTGGGGCTCAAAATCAACAAAGGGATGAACCTGTTTTGTTAGACCTGTACCAGAAGAGCAGCATTTGAAGCAACAACTCTCTCCCTCCCTCCTTGTGTTTGTTTCCTATTTGTGTGAATGATGAGCTTCAGTTATGCCTCTTGTGTGTTTGTGTAGTCTGTCCTCTTTCCAAGCTACAGGGTGGAGAGGAGGTCATGTGGCACAGGCTCTAGCTGTTTGGAGACACCTGGCAAGACATCTTCCTGGATCCATTTTCTTCGTGGCATGTTTACATTCTATGTATAGCTTGTAATTTGGTTTGTCTATATTGTAATTATATTACATAGGTTATTGGTTAGACACGACATTTTGCATGTCTGTCCTTTCTGGGAAAAGAATCCCTTTGCCACTCCTCTAGAGGTTTCTTCCATTTTTTCCCCCATTAAAGGTTTTTTGGGAGAGTATTTCTTTATCCTAAGTGTGGATTGAAAAGAAAGGAGGGTGACATTTGCTGTACAGATTATAAGCCCCTTTAGGCAAACTTGTGATCTGCAATACTGGGCTATGTATGTAAAACTGACCTTACTGTGAACTTTGTCTGCCAGTCTTGTGTTTTGCAAAGTTGTTCTTAACTGTGTATGTCTGGAAACAATAGTCATTTATGTTTCTCTTGCCAATTTCTTCATCTATTAAAAGCTAAAAAATGCAAAAGGTATTCTTAAAAAGATGACAGTGGTGTTGTTTTGTATGGCTTTTGTATTTACATGTACTTTTTGTACGTATTTGTGGCGATTACTGGTCACAAGACTGTCTTAAGTATTTTATATAAGGATATGACAACCTCAGAAGCATTTCCAATAAAGGAAATACACTCAGTTGCCTGTTTATCATGTGCCATAACTAAACCTAAAGCAGTGTAATCAGAGGTGCTGATCAAAATGTATGGTCATGTTGGAGACTGCAGTTTGTGGCACTGTTGACATGTGTTGCTTTCTATAGGCAGGTGATTCTATTATTGGTTCACCCCATTTATACCAATGAGAGTAGACTGAAGAACAGAAACAGCACTCTGTAAAAAGCAAACCATATCCCTACTAAAGGTGATGTTACACTTCTGTGTAAGCTTAATATGTTAGTTAAATTAAAGGCATATGATGCAGGATTTTTCTACCAAAAAAGAAATTATAGACTCACACAAGTAATCCCTCTCAATCATCACAAATGCCCCACTCACAGTGTGTGGCAATGTCTATCAGAGACTCTGCCCTTTGTCTGTGTTTTCTTTTTTTCTTCTTATTTTGGTTTGTTTGGGACGTTTCTAGGTTTTAACCTTTGGGTAGCAGCTTGCAGCCCCCAGCTAGCAGCAGCACGAGGTCAAGACTCTATAAAAACATAATGACCAGCAGCAGTTTTTCTCCTCTGCTCTGTGGATGTGAGGTCACTGTGTCTGTTTGAGCGAGGGCAAGGTTGAGCCACACACACACAACCATGCGTTTCAGTGGAATTCATAGAAAATCTGGCAATGCAGCACCTTCCTGCATGGTTGTACAGAGGTGTGGGTTTGTTTATTTGTGCCTTAGAATGAAACCACCGGGAAACAATTGGATAAAAACAAATTCACTGCAGTTCTCGTTAACGCCACTCCCTAACTTCATTTACTCTCTAGCTCACTTGACCACCGCTGCTCTCTGTCTCATTGAGCCAGGGAGGAGGGGCCAAGTTTGAAAGCTGCATTTACAACCAGTAAGCACGAAATCCTGCATAGTGCACCTTCAATGAATTATGACTAAAAAAAAAAAAAGATAATGTTCAGAGTATTTTACAATCAACTATGAACTGACCAAGCCCCTTGGTGTTGACGTGCTTGTCTTTGAACTTGTCATAGGCTGCATTGGGGTTGACCACGATCCTCTCCACGCTGTCACTGCAGAGCTCCTCCTGTCATTGAAACACCAGGGAATAAAGTCAGATAGACATAAACAGATCCTAAAAGGGCTGTTAGACTAAACAGACAGCAAAGGCTTCAAAATGAGCCTTGGCTTACTGAGCCAGTGAGCCATAAGTCTCAAAGCCCAAGGTAGACTTGAAATATGTTGACAGGTCGCTATTATCAGAGAGAAAATTCTACACTTGGCTTGATCATTGCCCCGTAATGATTTAAAGGATACTGAATTATGCGGTTAAGTCAACAAGTGCATCACCGCTTACCAAGATTAGATACCCTCAGAAATTAAAAGCCACTGTACCCATAAATCATAAGAATCTGCAAGAGCTTCACAGCAATTATTTAGGCTTGTCCAAAAGCAGATTATTTCAACATAATTTAGAGTACCAGCAGGCAAGAGACAAATGTGCAAAATGATGCTTCTCACAGCCACAGTTTTACCTAGGCCTGATTGTAGACTCTTCAGACCATCTTTAAAAAGGTTCAACTTTTATAAAAATGTGTCATTCAGCATCTACTATGGTAAAATCAATGTTATGTGAATGAAAAGCTGGAAGCTGCTAACGCTTTCTTTTCTAAATGACGGCTTTGTGATTAGTGATTCTGGGGGGAGCACAAAAAAAGTGCATCATTTGATCAAAACTTCCTAGTGATCAATTATGATGATCTACAGGCTATGGGTAAGATTAAAACACCACTGACATGTACAAATAAATGACATGAATCCGGGCTCACACACAGATTCGGATAAAAAAAAAAAGGGAGACAGATCAACAAAACACACACAACAAATGACAGTTACACAGATGCAGGGAGGAGGAGGAGGAGGAAGAGTGAGGAGGAGAGTTAGTCAGGCTCTTACCAGCTCCTTGGGTTTCCAAAGAGAGTTAGAGAAAGTAACGGAAGAGCAGAGGGAGAGAAAAAAGTAGGGGGGAGAGAGAGAGACAACACAGATTAATGTGGTTATCACATGCCATGCACACAACAGGAACAGTTGGCCAGGGTCGGGGAAAGATAAGAAAGAGAGCAGTGTTCTGAGTGTTGCTGCTAAAAACCCTGGAGACACACTGTTCAGACTGCTTATGATGTCTCCAACTCTTTCTCTCTTCCCCGATTCAGGGTGGTAAGATGGTCCATTAACACAAACAAGTTACTTTCTCCTTTGGTACCGTACTGCACTTCATAATGCAGTGCGACCTTATGCTCTCATGGAGGGCATTGCAGGTCTCACGTCATTATGTTATGGATGCAGGGGGTTGGTGTTTTAAAAGACAATCCATGAGTCAGAGTGAAGGGTAACGTGTGGTTTGAGGGTGCTTAAAAGGAGGACAAGGAACGGCCTAAAACCTGTAAAATGCATTCTGTTACAGAAATTGTAATCGATTATAAATCATTCATCAGGGTGAGTTATTTCTTAAGAACATGCTGTTCATCCTAAATTATTCCGCTAAACTAAACCAGCACTGTTAATGAAGTATATCCAAGTCAAGGCCCCTGTACACTGTGTGATTTTGGGCTGTCCCAGAAAAAACACGTAATGATATCTTTGGTCATCAATTCAAGATGGTGGTTTTAGTTCACACTACAAAATACCTCCCCCAGTGGCTGATTTAGAGTACTGGTGACCACAGAAGTGTCAGAAATTTGGGACAAATTTTAAATGACTTCTGCTATTAGTACAGTCAACATCTACAAAACAACCAAACGGAATATAGCACGAAACTAGAGACAGGTCAGGGATAGGCGTGGCACTAAAAAGTGACAAAATTTATGTAACTGAAAGCATAAAAACTGACTAAAAAACCTTCATCTCAATGTGGATCAGTCACATCTGGCCAATAGTTGATCTACCTAATATGGCCAGTGTTAGTGCAGATACCAATCCAGTGCATCCCTTTATGAAATGACATATAACACACTGGCCAACACAACAGTATAAGCACAATATTTGATTTAAGTAGTAGGCATAAACTAAAAGGCTGATGGCAAACAAAACAGTTTGTGGAGCTCTGACAAAGAAGAACATTTTGTGAACACAGACGTGCCAGCACCATACCAAAGCCTGTTTTTTGTTCCACTGCATTTTCAAAATACGAGAGTGACGCAGCTGGACTGCACAAGTTGATGCCATGTTTCTGCTTGCATTTCTTTATCCTATTGACATCATTAAAACCAGAGCTGTTTTGATATCAGTATCGGAAATGCCTCTGATACTGTCTAAAATGCTGGATTGGGTATCGGCGAGTATGCACATCTATGCACCAATCCAATACCATGTAATTCATTAATAAAAGTAGTTTCCCATCCAGATAGAAATCAGATATACAGGAAATCTTCTTTGCCGCCCTAAAACAGCAACCTACATAGCAAGTTGCTCTGTGCAGCCGCTGGCAACTACTTTTTTAGAGCAGCAAAGAACTGATTACCGGTAGGTAGGGTTAGCAAAATGTCGATATTTTTTTATATGTTTATATATATTTGTATATGTATTTGATAATGTTTCACAAAGGGTTTAACCTGTGCCATGCCATACAAAAATGACAACAATCATTTCACATCCATCCAAAGTCAGTTAAATCTATATATTTTTTTAATGCATTGGTACTGGATTGGTACTCGGTATCAGCCTATATGCAAGTTCAGGTATTGGGAAGGAAAAATAATATTTAAAAAATCTCTACTTAGCACCATGATTTACCAGGGATTCACCAAACAGTTCAGCACATATTTTATTATATTATCTCCATCTCTCAAAATGTGATGTGGAATCAATCTGCAAGTTATCACACAGTGTACAGGGGCCTTTATAATATCCAGTTAGTCAGAATAGCGCAGTTAGGCAGGAAGCAATTGTTAGAACATGATGACAGGTTAAAAGGGGAAATATCTAAAACAAACACTTTTCTATCTCCTGTCAGTGCAGTCACACTCAAACAGACACACACTTGAGCCCTCACTGCTTTGTCAAAGCATGACCCAGTGAAAGAGCAAATTAAAGAGCCGCTGAAGACCCATCAACATCATTATTCCCTTAAAAAGTTTAAATGAGCAAAACAAATAGGGGGGAAAGAATCAATTCCTTGCACTTCAAAACAATCACAACTTGATGAATCACAGAGCACACAGAAGGGTCACTCCATCGATCCATTTCTCATTTCATCCCAATCAATAGAGGTAGGAAAAATGGATATGAGATTTAAAAAAAAAACATGCATAAAAGGCATGGCATTAAGCTCACTCAGAGTAAAATGGAGCCAGTCTTACTTGTACAAACTAGGGTCCCAGGAGGGGTGGGCAAGAGTCAAATCAAGGGCAAGGGATTGGGAAGAAGGAATGTGGAAACATGGAAGGGAAAATGCCAATTAGGATTCACTCAGCTGGTCAGTAAATAGCCCAGACATGTTTAAAAGTAGACCAGCATCTCTCAGCTGTTTACTGCTAATTATTAGCACTGTAAAAGGACTGTACTCACACAAAGCCACCACTAACTCTGCTTAATGTTACAGTTAGATAGCAGTGAGAACAGATATCACAAGACCATCACGATGACATAGTTATAAACTGCGACAGTAGACTTTGTTCCTTGAGGCTGCGTGAATGGGACTTGAGGGAAGGGTTTTAGTCCTTCCTGTATGAATGAACAGACAGGCTAATATGCATAATATATGAAGGACAAGGTAAATAGTCATGTGAAGAGTACATCTTTGCATTTTTTAATGAAATATTAACATAATATATATATGTTTTTTGGAAGATTCATAAGCTTTACAGATTATGTATCAATAAACTCAAGAGGTCATAGGTTTCATGTTACATATTTTGGTGGACAAAACATTTTTTAATGTGCCCTACAAAGTTAGTAAGGACAGCACAAATGTAGTGACGCTGTTTAATTTAAATATCACTGTTAATAAAGTAATACTAAACTACAATCAGTGCTTTGTCATGTCACTAGTAATAGTAAGACAAGTACTTGCATGGTAAGGTGTTTAAACATGGTACAGATAATGCACACTTATCGCAATCAAGGATTAAGTGCTATCTCCGTTATATCAGATGTAAACACTTGTTAGCTAGTTAGGTTAGCTTAATATGCAGCGAATCTGCTAACAGTCTGTAAACTAACATTGAATACAAAACGTCCACTCACCGACTCAAACTGAGCCTGGTCATCTTCTGGGAGGTCACCGGTCTCATACACATCCGGCTCGTTAAAGGCCTAATAAAACAATCAGGTAAACAATATATCAAATGATCAGATATCCCGTTTATTGTCACTAGCCTGGCCAACGCCCCGGCCCATTCAACAACACGTATTTGCTAGCACTTGCTCTCTGGTTGCTTGTATCACAAGACACAACATTAACTGACAGTTTAGCAACTAAGAATCTGCAATTATTGACGCTAGTTGTATAGTAGGCGCAAACAATAAGGAGATAACAGAGTGAAGTGCATAGACGTTAGCTAGCTTAGCTGTCACAGCTTGGAGCTAGCATTGCCAAGTAACGTTAGCAATCTAGCTAATCTGTCTGCTAGCGCTAGCCACTTACAATTCCCGGCAAGTTTGCGTATTTAGGATCAGCCATTGTCAGTGGGAAGCAAAAACGAGACCAACAAATCACTACAGAATATAATAACCGTTATTAAAACGTGCAAACTGTCGATAACAGAATCAAACTGTAACAAAAGCTAACGATAGATGAGCCAGCAGTCTCTCAGCCGGCGGAGGCTTCCAGGCTGATGTGGTCACTAGCTTGATTTGACAGCCTGTGCGTTGGGTTTCATACAAGCGCAGGAGAACGGGCGGTGATGTGCTCGTTACATCAATGGGAAAACGTTCAACGGCCGAGCGAGACCAACAAAACAAACACTCCCGAAAAAGTGAGGCGTTTATGCGCATGCGCTCTGTTTGACCAATACGATTTAACGTTGTTAACGGTCCCTTTTTGATATGTTTCGCACATCGTTTTATCAGATTTTCCCTATAAACGCACATTTATTGTCGTGCTCACAGCATATTCAACAATTAATTGCCTTTAACAACAAAATGATTCAGTCTTTATTTTCAAGAAATGTGTGGTTGAATTGCAGGAGAGTGGTCGCACGGTGGCGCTAAAGGTACGAGCAAACAACGCAATCAACGGCCAAAGATGGTCGATTAAGAAGATGGTTCACTCGGTGGAAAAATCAAATCCACATTATCAAAAGTAATTTTTAAGTAGCATATTCTAGTAAATGCAGAAAGAAGTAGTATGAAGCATGAGACAGTACTGCTATATACTTTTTTAATTTACTAATAATTCATGCTACAATGTTTTGTAATGTTTTATCTAGGCCTACTTTTTATTTTCCAATGCAAAATAATTGGGCATTTTGGGGACCATGTTGGGGTAGAAACAATTGCTTAACTGTATTAAAATCTGGAAAAATCTTGAATAAATAAATAAAAAAAACTCTATAAATGTTTCATTATTGTAGGCAATTCTGTTCCTAAAGTCACATTTGGTTCATACTATGAAAATCTATTTCATAGTAAATATAATTATATATGTAATTTGTGCAGGAATTTTTTTATATCATATGTAAAGAAAAGTGTAATAATTACATAACATCAGAGTAAGAGTATTTCTGCTTTTCATATTATCACTTAGGCTACTATATTGCACTTGACACACACCATAATTTTATTACATATAACATAGGATGACAGTGGCATCACTAGTGGCAACCTGTCATATGACTGGATTAGATGACAAAGCATCAATGTTGGCCAAATAATCTACAGCACAAGACACACAGCCGCCTGTGGCTTTGTCATCCAGAGCACTATGGCACATATTTCTTTATTAAGGTAAAGCCTGTTACATACACAGCTTGCCTTTGAACATTTCTCAGGTCTCAAAATGCAAATACATTCATTTTAGATATATAAGACTACTGTGAATACTATAGTTTTATTCATTCATACTGTGTTTCTTGTCTTGTAGGCCTACATAAACCAAGAGAAAACACTGGCAGAAGCCACAAAATCTGCCAATTTTACACAAAAAGGTGTGTTTACTCATCATGGGGGGTAAATAACCTGTGTTAACATCTGTATAATGTCTTCTGAGGCTCTTTGTGACTTTCTAAAGCTACCTGGTAGGAAGGGTTTAATGAAAGGTACAATTGAGTGGCATTTTGGGAAATATGGTATTCAGCTTTTTTTGGTGCTTGATCCCTTGGGAAAAAAGTCAGGCTATTTTAGCTGCTCCAACTTTGTCCAGTCTTTCTTTTAATCTGTCTCCCAAGTCCTCCAGCTTGATGAAAGTGCAGCACTGCATCAATGGAGTACCCTATAAATCTCTTGGCAAAAATTACAGAGCCTCTGTTTCCCACATGACTACCCAGCTTGTTATGCAAAACAGCATTGCCATGACGACCAGCCTGGTGCAGCCTGAAAAAAAAGATGCTCTCCTCAAAAACCTGCTGGCCACAGAAAATAAATCACCACATGCAACAAGCAACACCATCACCTTTTTTGTGCTCCACCTGAAACTTGAGTGTTTAATGGAAAAGTGAACTTTCCAGTGGAGGCCAGTCTGAATGTGGTTGCGGGAATAAGGAGCAGAGTTGGTGCTCCTCTCCTGCTCCTCGGTCCCTCAGCTCAGCGGTGCTGATGAGAGAGGATTTGAGTCGCTACTTTACCACGCCCCGCCCCCAGTGAGAGAGCAGGGATGACAGTGATGCAAGGCATGCTTCTGAGCAGTCTGCAACCTATCCAGACACCGCCGACCGGATCACTTTGGAATATATACTCCTCATCTACAACTCTCCATCTGCTCTCCAGCGCTCCACCGAGTTTGGTTTGAGAGCATCTGAGACAAGAAACTCTCTCTTTCTGTTTTTGCTTTACATTTCTTTAATGAATTGGGCTGTAGTCTTTCCCCAAACTCGTAGTTGCCCATTTTTCCAAATGCTCCGCCTGCCAGTCTGGCTTTGCATGTGGGTATAGCCGGTGATTTCAGCCTGCGTCCAGGTGGTGCACGGGAAAGGGTTGCACAGGGAATATTTTATCTTTAATAATTTATCTTTTTTGGACGCGCGTCCACTATTTTTTCCTCCACAATGGCTGATGCAAACGCAGAATGCAATATCAAGGTGTTGTGTCGATTCCGTCCTCTTAACAAGTCCGAAATTATCCGCGGAGATAAGTTCATCCCAATATTTCAAGGAGAAGACACTGTCATCCTCGGGGTAAGTTATCTCTAACCATCTCCTTCCGTTTTGTCACCTTTCCATGCAAACGCCGGGGGTTACACTTTCCATCTTGCACACACCATCAGATACTGGCCAGACAAGCCTGGAGCCTTAAAGGCTTCTGACAGGGATCCAACTAAGTGTAGCCCCTTATCAATATTCTGATCAGCATGTTGCATCATTCAGGTGTGTGTTGCTGTCATTAAACAAGGCTTCCTAGATATCTCTTATTTAGGCAGGAAAAAAAGAGGCTAGATCAAACTGATGAGTAGCCTTTCATGTCATGTCCTCAGATGATTTGCCAAAAAATCAAACCTTTGTTGCTGAAATTAAGCCCAAGATCAATAAACTCTGCAAGCCTGAGCTCTGCCAGCATCCGAGAAACTTAAAAACTCATCATTTTTTGAAAATGCATCCCGACCCCACCTCTGTGATCCCATGCTGCCTCGTTATTCCTGTCTTCTGTGGTATTGATCTGCTGGATTTTGGTGTGTTTCCTGCCTCAGAGGATCATGCAGGATTTATTGATTGTTGTTGATGTATGTTGCAGCCAGCCTTTAATGCACTGTTGAAGTATTGGGTGCTGCAGTTATAATGGGAGTCATGATTATGCTCTGTGGGTTATTTTTTTTTCTCTGTCCAGTGAATTGATTTTGAATAGAAGCTGATGATAATTGTCACTGCTATGGAGCAGCAAATGAAAATGAACCAAGCCATAAAAGAGGTTTGTCAGTCTGATGGGTGCATACCTGGGGCTGGGGTTAACAGTGGGGGATTATAAGTGCTCTAAATGCAAATGCTCTAGTTATTTAGATGTAAAGCACATTTGGGCCAAGGCTGACACGCGCACACACAAAGAGAGACAGGGAGACAGATCCTGCACACATTTGGCCTGGGGGTTGACTTCAAGTGATGATGAAGACAGCAGAAAATCCCTATCGGCTTACTCTGCTGTCACACACATGCAAACACACACTTTCACACACACCCATATTGAAATGCAAGGCAGCACTGCTGAGGTAGATATCCCTGTGAGACTCTCTTGTATATCCTGGTTGTAGCAGCAGTGGGATGTCTTCCTCAAGCAGATTGAATGCTCATTATCACATTATTCTGATGCTATTTGGCGTTACAGCGGCTTGAAATCATTTATTCCTGAGTCAGTCTGTATTTAAATATATTCTGGGTGTGTTTGAGGGCAGCAGAAGAATGAAAAATTCATGCAGATGTTCATTCTTGTACATTATGTGGTTATTTTAAACTATCTCAGTCTTAAATTTCTAAAGAGTGTCTTGAATGGCTTTTTTTGAATGATTTATTCAGTGTCAGTGCTGCTGTTGCGTTCAGGCTGCAGTCTGTTAGTCTGGGGAAATGCATGCTTCGAATTAGTCTGCAGATGATGACAGTTGGAAACAGCCTGAGCAGAAATGAAGTGAAATCATGTTACTCAATTAAGGGAACTGTGATCTGTTGTCGTTATGAAATATACACACCGTGCTGCTGTCGTTTCCTACCTGCACTCCTGTACGGCAGCAGGAGCCTTCAAAACTGATCACGTCTGGAAACAGAAGCATGCAGTTCCCTTCTTATATTTCCAGTCGCTTCATGCACTAACCATTAATTTCCTTTGGCTCAGATGACTGTAATCACTAAAGCATGCACACAGTTTTCATCTCTGTAGATGTAATTGCTGTGGAGGCGTGCAGAATGCGAGGGGTGTCTTAGGTGTGTAAATGAATTCAGAGTGTGTATTTTCCATCTGTAGCATCTGTCTTGTAGATCTGGAATACTCTTAGAGGAGAGGTAAAAAAAAAAAAAGTCTCCTGAGAGTTGAAATGCTGTGGCCGTCAGATTGGATCAGGATTTAAAATATCAGGCCGGCAGGCAAGCAGGCATGCTGCAGGGACCCTGTAGCGACAACTAAGCGCTCACATTCTGACGGTTGATAAAAACAATTCGCATCTGGGCAGCGCTGATGGCCCCACATTTGTCTGCAGGAGGAAGGCTCCTTCCAGAACTTGTTAACTGACAGAGGCAATGATTGGAGCTGCTGAGTGATGTTTCGCCTGCACCTGGGTGGCAGGCGGGAGGAGACTTGGTGAGAGATTAAAGGTCTGGGAAGATGGCACATTGGTGTGCTCTGAATTGATGAAGGAACGTCTCCGGGGCCTCAGAACATTTGGGGATGGGTGATGTGTGACTGGTGGGATGTGGAGCGCTTTCATGACAGAGTCAAAAACTCAAAGACTCCTGAAACAACTCGGATGTGGATTCTGACAGTTTTGAACTCAAGACTTGCAGTTGAACTTGACACATAAACTTAAACATGAGCATACGCTATATGCATCCTGTGTTCTTTTTCAAAAATGTGTTTATATTAAAATTTGCAGTGGTTACAGAGCATTACAAACAAGAATGAAAACAAAAATAAATGAATAGGCGTAAATTAACAAATATATCGTAGAAGTCACATGTGTTGGAAGCACCTTTTGCCGTCAGAGGTAGTGGAATAGAGAGCCCTGAGCGTAGCCATTCACAAGTTATAATCCCGTATCCAAAGGAAACCTTTGTAGGACATTGAGGAAGGATATGAACAGTTGTCATTTTGATATATGAAGTCATCCTTAAAGGGACAGTTAGCCCCCAAATCAGAAATACATATTTCTCCTCTTACCTGTAGTGCTATTTATCAGTCTTGATTGTTTTGGTATGAGTTGCCGAGCGTTTGAAGATATCAGCTGTAGAGATGTCTGCTTTCTCTTGAATGTATTGGAACTAGTTGGCACTTGGCTTGTGGTGCTCAAAGCCCCAAAAAATGAATATGAAAACCTCAACATCAATGTCTCTTTACAGCAATCATGACTCGGTTACTCAAGATAATCCACAGATCTTGTTGTGAGCAGTTTCATGAAGGGCTATTTTCTTTCTATGGGACTGCACCCATATTGTTGCACAGAAGGAAGCGTGCTCACCCAGCAACACTGAGTTAGCTAACGTTACAGCTCAGTTGAGGAGGACGTCATTAGTGTTTACATTTCGTGCTGTCACGAAAATGAGCATTCATCCATGAGTAGATGCACGTATCCTTCTGTGTGGTGATACAGTTAGCAGGTGTAGTTGGGTGAAGAAAATAGTACAGACATGAAACTGCTCACAACAAGGTCTGTGGATTATCTTGAGTAACCAGGTCATGAGTTCTGGTAAGACACATTGCTGTTGAGTTTTTCATAGCTCCACAAGCCGAGCACCATCTAGTTCCATTATATTGGAGAGGAGGCAAACATCTCTACGGCCGATATCTTTAAAATTTGGCGTCTCATACCAAAACAAGATTGATGAATAGCACTGCAGGTAAGAGGAAAAATGTGTATTTTTGATACTGGTGTAAACTACGCCTTTAACTTTCTCAAGCTCCAGAGATCACATCACATCTTCAAGACAAGTTGAAATAGAAGGAGGCTGTGTGGACTCCCAATTAAGAACAATCTGCGACAAGCTTTCAAAGTTGTAAAAGCAGCACTGTCTGCTTGTTTAGGATTTAATGAAGACGAATCCATCGGGACACAGAAGATGTCTCTTAAGGGGCATTGTTACAGGTTAATCTCAAGAACATCAGAAAGACTTTTAAAGATTGAATGCCAACAGGTTTGCATTTTAGAGCAGTGAACAAACATGTGGCTGAGGTCACAAGGGGAGGCATGACATCTGTCACGCTTGTTTACACTTGGATATGTTTTAAATTGCCTGGATTTGGAGAAGTGTGAAATATTTGAATTGTATGAGCCCAGGAAAAGTACAAGAGGTGTTAGTTCACAACCTGTCAGTCGCCTCATCCCCCTATTCCTCAGCGAATTCAACCTCCATTTTGCATCCTGTATTCAAATTGATCTAAAGCAAGGCCATATAACTTAATGGCACAGTGAATTCTCTTCATTCCCCCAAAGCCTATTCAGTTGGCTATAAAGACATTTTCATTAGTTTATCAGTGACAGACTGAAACACAGTGTAACAGTAGCACAAGTAGAGAAAAGTCACAATGAGAGAAAGTTGCACAGTAATATCTAACTTTTTCTAACATAAGCCTCCATAAGCTACCATATGAAGGAGGTTGTAGCAGCAAAACCCCTGAGTGTATTAATATTTACCAAGCATGATGCATTTTGTTGCTTGTGAATTCAGCATTTCATTTGCAAGAGAAAGCTCGTGTTGTTTCTCCTTTCAAAAACGACATAATCTTTCTTAAAAGCGAGAATTGATTTCTGCTGCTCAGTCCAATATGCTTTGGTCTCCACCAGCTCCCGGGGGATATATCTGGCTCTTTAGCTGCTAAATGCTCCAATATGTTCACCGGCTACTCACTACCTTTGTCTATCTGTCTCTTGTTTTCTGCTGGGCAGTTAGCCTACAGTGAATTTATCACTGACAACAGCTGCCTTTTGCGGCTGGATTCAAGGTTGATGAGAGCAGTGAGACTGAATCAAAACAGTTTAGTTGCAGAACATAAAATCAAAATAGTGAGCTCCATAGAACAGAGGGGAACTGCAGAGTCGGATGTTGGTTGTGTATGAGCCACCACTCTCACGTTACACTGTCACTTGATCCATTTATAATACAAAAATTTGATTAGTGCAGCTTTATACTCAAGTTGATTACTCAGGAAGAAACCTGAGAACACAACTCAGTTCGCCCAGACTTCACATCCGTGACTTGGTTGTCACTTTGAGCACTTGAGTCTTGACTTGAACCTTGTTGATTTTACTGCTGCTTGTGTAGTGACTGTTCAAAACGTGCTTGTTCTGATGGGCTGATTGCTTGGCCGCAAAAATGCTTCATAGGCTCCTGAGCAATACACCTGCGATGACATAGCTGTGTCCCCAAGCAATGCCAGAGTATACGTGCCATTTGCTAACAGCTAATGATTTGGGACCAGGCTGGGAACAAAGGTGTTCTGTTACAATGAAGTTTTGCTACAATGTAAGAGCTCAGGTGTTTTGTTAAATGTACCGTAGCAAGCAATGGAGAATGAGCCATACCCAGCATGCCGTTCAGCTGTGTACAGGACACACCAAACTAACATTAAAGAACTAATGGCAACAAAAGCCAACTGTGGTGTCACCTCATGTCGCCCGTGTGTCGGACAAAACTTTGCACTGAACACACCGCAAGGATTACAGCAAGTGGCTAACTAGCCTGTACATTCTGCACCTGTGTGAGAGGAAATAACTCTCCATAGTGGCAGGCAGTGATAGTCTATAATCGTCATTCAAAAAAAGGAAACCGGAAGACCGACAGGAAGGATTCAAACACTAGTTAGCCAGTAAGCACATTAACAAAGCAACCCGATGTTGAAGGAGCAAAGGATATGTACTTTGCTGTAGCGAACAATACACAAACAGTTACAAACTGTTTCTGCTAAAGAGCTCAGTGGCTAAACAAATGTTGCATAATGTAACAAGTTTGTTTTGACATCAAGCCCACTTGACTTAAGTCATTTGTTTGCTTTCCTCACCACAGTTTCTCTTCAGCTGAACTTCCAATCATAGTGTTTTCATTCACCGGCGGGCTGAGTCTGACGACCCAGATTCAACATGCTGAACTGGCCGTAAAAAAGCTGACAAGGACTGTCTCGTGCCAATGGTGTGGAACACACACAAAAAAACTAGGGCAGAAGACACTCACTGAAACTGACCAAGAGCCAACCGTCAGCTTGGTGTGTCATGGCAGTAAGAGTTAATAGGGGTTCCTTTCAATACACTGCACAGTGTGTATATAACACACTATGAATAAATATGTCTCATATCTCAAGAGCTTCCTTGGGTCCTCAGCAATACACATACCAAGTGTGAAGACGATCAGATAAATGGTAGTCGAGTAAATCGATGGAAAGACAGACAAGGGTTCCTTAATTTTTACTCATGTATTGGGAAATATCCTTTTCTGCATCTACTTAGCATCAGCAGTGAGGAATCAGTGCCGTTTCCCTGGAGTGCGGAGCAGCAGTGCAACAGAGGTGCAACAAGCATGTAAATCATCTTCAGCAGCACAAACAAACAAGAGTCCTGAGTCCTGAGCAGAATCCCTCACTCAGGCCTGAGACCAGTAATACAGCGAATGTTGGAGCATCAAAGAAACACATTCACAGAACACATGTAGAGCTGGTAAACCTTTTGCTGTGTGCCTGTAAGTTAGGCTTCTTACTGTAGCAGTTCCTCGAAGCACTCTCAGACATTGCAGCACCATTTTTCCCCACGAGTCATTTTAATGACAATAGCAATATTCCACATCCCCCACCCGAGCGATGCAACAATTAATGTTTTATTATTAGTGCTTAGTTCTCATCTCACATGGCCACCTGTGGAGCCCCATAGCGCACAGTGGCTGTGTGACAGTAATAACCATACTCAGCCTGTACTGCCCCAAGGCTCGGCCTTTGTGTTTGTTCCACGGTGGAGTGACACAGCTGTCTCTAGTATTTCACTGTCTGGAATAATGCGCCGTCACAGGGGCCAGATTGTCCCTCCTAATCTTCTGGCAGGAGGAAAAGACAGCCACGATGAATCACGCTTTGAATTCAGTTCTATGAATAAATAAATAATCACGGCCGCCTCCGAGGCAGTAAGATATGGAATTTTTTCTCTCTGGTGCTTGCGGGCAGTGACATATAGATATCACATGCTAGCGCCATGTGAGCTGAACACAGGCTATGGGGTTATTAAAGATGCATTACACATGCATCATACCAGTGGCAGTTTATGATGATAAGATATGAGTTAGGTTTCTGTATGAAAAATGCCATTGCAGACCTGTGCTTTTCACTCCCTGATTGTTTGTTGTCATATCTCCTTAAGCTGCATGAGCTTAAAGAGCCTCACTAGTGCTGAATAGGCCAACAGCCTCATCTCCATTGCCTTTGTCCAAAATGAAATAATTTTATGCTTCATTTGGCTGCTATTGTTGTAAACCCTCGTGAATATATTTAGCTGCACGCTCAGGCTGAGTTTAACTTAGGGGGGGTAATGTAGTATGACATAACTTGTTAACACAGATTATTAGATCCCTCTTTATTTCTGACTATTTTAAACCAGCAAGAGGAAATGCTGCAACGGTGGATTTTACTTCAACTTTAGGACCTTTTGTCTCCGAAACTGCATCCCTTTTATCATGGGCCATTTCTTTCAGGATCAGAGGTACAATTTTAATGAGCCTGCATCCCGCAGCAAGGCCAGACAAAAAAAACAGCAAGAAAAGTCTCCTCTCTCTTCATGTTTGTTACCCAGACTGTCAGCCATCATATCGTCACACTCAACCTTGGGGGGTTAGCTCGTGCCTGTGCGTGTGTGTGTACGCTGAGTGGTTGTGTTGACTTGTTTAAAACACTCATATTGAGTCCCTAACCTCTACACTGACCTCCCTGTCATTGTCATATGGAGGCGTTTGAGTTTTTACTCTCACAGTTTATTTGTGTTTGACCATGATAGATACTGAAGAGGGCATAGGTGTGGATTAAAGGGGGGGACACAAGGGACACGTTCTCTTCAATATTCAGAAAACGTGGATTTGTCTGTCCAAGTAGTGGAGAACTAAATGAAAGTCATTTACACCATAAATTGATGCAGAAAAGAAACAGATTGCTGCATAAAATTCACCAGAATGCAGGAAATTAAGTGTTTGGTGCTTGACATTTTCTGGCGGAGAACTCCCAAGCCCCCAGTTTCATATGTGTCCCTCCCATAGACTGTAAAAGTAATGGACGTAGCTGCCACAACGTCGCCCACTGGTTTGTTGACTCCTGTTTTGAAGCCTCAAGTTCAGCATTTCAGCCGTTGCCATCTTGATTTTTTGGAGCCAGAATTGACCATATTTGGACGAGCGGGTGGAGCTGTGGAGGAGCAACAGGTGGATCTGACAAAGAAGTTGAGGACACTATCAGCAAACAGTCACTCAAAGCGGCCAACCTTTGATTATGCATAACTTTAAGCCTTAAAAATGTAAACGGGTCATTTATAAAAAATAAATTCACCCTTGTACAGTTGTCATGAAGGGGGAAATTAGCTATAGAGACCAAACACATGCTGTAAAGACGTTTATTTCTGCTGTAAAGTTGGGCATTTTAACATGGGGATCTGTGGGGATTGACTGGCGTCTGGAGCCAGCCTCAAGTGGCCACTTAAAGAAGTGCAGTTTTTGTCACGTTTATGCTGGCTTAATTTTCCAGCCCTGGGGGTTGCCGCCTGGTCCCCCTCCCACTGTTGAAATGAAACCTATGCCCTTGGAAGAGGGTGATCTTTGCCGTGAAATGAATCCCTTCACCCATGTTCACGAATCCAATTGAAATGTGCACATTAAATAGCTATTGATTCTCTATTTTCTGCACACCATTTATAATTGTATGGATTAGCTCTCCCTGGCTGATGTTCCCTTGTGTGCTTACAAATCTACTATAGAAACTCCAGGGTGCTAAAGGCTGCTGTGATAACATCTGCAAAATACACCTTGTTTACATGTCTAAGAAGAATTGAGGATTAAAACGTTCACAGAGACAGAGTATATATTCTGCACTGAAGTTTTCATTGTGGCTTTGCTCCTTCCCTCAAAACGCACTTCTTTTCACCTCAAAGCTTTTTTGCCTGAGATTTATGAAAATGAATTAGGATCATATGGTGCACTACTGTTGCAGAAAATAGGCATGTAATATCGTTAAAAATTAACCGATTATTCATGAGCAGTCACTGTAAGATGTCTGGTTTCTGATGGAGCTGCAGCTCTTTTCCTACCGAGCTCCACTGAAGGCTGATTCTTTTTTTCTTCTCCTATCCTTTTCTTGATTAGGCGCCGAGAGGGGAAAACAGCTGCTGTTGAAACAAACTGTTGACAGTGCATGTCGGGCACCGAGTAAAGTCATCTACCTGCCTCGTACCTTTTGTTATTTATAGTTCCATTGGAGCTGTTTTCTCCTTAAGGATATTTCTTTGCAATGGCTTGAACTGTCTGCAAACCAAACAGCGTCAGAAATGGAGGTCCAAAGGGCTCCCGTCATCCCCGCCCTGGTGCTTTAGTGCTCTAATTCTATCATTGCAGTGCACACACCCTATCCAATTAGGGAGTGTAATGGGATTGCCGTGTAGGGTCAAGATCTATACTCATTTCTCCTGTTGGACGACGCCATCAGAACAGCTACCACTTGGGATCATCTTCTCTCCCCCTTGTTCCCTCTTTCTCTCCCTCAATACACGCTTAACTGTATTTTTCTCTGTCTAACTCTGTTTCATGGTGTAATGATTCCGCCGCTCATTTCCTCATGACTCAGCAGCAGTTTTGGGAAGATGTGAGAGAAGAAGCTCAGCCTCGTCTGTCATCTCATTAAGTTAGGTAGAGGCTTCTCGCGGGTTTTAATGGTGTCAAGGGGGAAGCTCCTGTCAATCAGGAGTCTGAATGTTAAAGAGTTTGTGACTTTGGTGAAGTTATTTCACTCACAGAGATGTGAAAATCCGAAAACTCGCTGAGATTAATTCAGCTCTATTTCGAGAGAGAAAAAAAATCAATATTCTAATCACCACTGCTTTATGGCCACCTTGTACTATCTTAAAATGTAGAGTGGCTAATCTATGTACCCATAGCCCATACCAACAAGGGCTGCCAGCTCTCCCTCTCATCTTTTCCCTAATATTAATAATATACTGACATCAATTTAGTCTGCAGCCACACTCAAAAGCATATTAGCTGCCAGTTCCTTCAGCTCATCTTTATTTTTACTCAGCCTGCACACATGCCAGGGTTAGATAAGCTTGTGCCAGTTTGTCAACACTTTTCCTGCCCCTTTCTCTCCCTTTATGACAGAAGTGGGCTGTGACTACCAGGCTTTTAGCTCCCGGGAGCGTTAATGGAGCATCCGCTCCTCATTAGCCACGGCCCTGCCCAGGATGCCGCCTGGTCTCCATGTCTGCCCTCAGCGTCTGTAGCAAGTACAACGTAACCGGCTGCACATGCTCGCACACGTGTGTGCACATGCCAAGACCCCCGAGCAGTTGGTGCTATATTAGTCTGGTAGTAGGATGGGAAGGAAATCCCAAGGACACGAGAGGAGCATCCCCGCCCTCCATATGCCCAGGACTTCTGTTTCATTCAATTAATCACAGTTCAGTTTATCGATCTGACACTGGAGAACAATGACATCTACCCTGAGTCGATGTTTTCCTTCATTTCTTAGGGGAGCCATGCTTTCAAGCACATTTTCCATTCACGGTTTCTGATCGTGGTTAAATGCAGGATGTTTACATATAAATGAACGTCTGTTACATTCAAGCCCTTGCCAAACAAATTCACACAATCCTGATTAAGCCTCTCGCCACCAGGGAAAGCTCTCTGTATTTTGCAGCATACTACAAACAAGGAGTTGTGGTGTCTGGTACCTGTGGCGACCGTAACGATGCATTTTACGTCAACCAGCCAGAGCTAAACGGAGCAGGAAGGGAGGAGGGACCACAGCGTTGGAGCAGTAGCTCGAAGGATGCCGGAAGCTGAGGCGGAAAATCTTAAGAAGCGTCCAAGAAAAGTTGCTGGAGTGGATGCTCCAGATAAAAAGAAACTTGGCGTTCAGAGGAAGGATTAAAGTCAAAAAAGACTTGAGTGCTCCTGGGGATGGGGGACAGACAGTGAGCTCACCTGCGGGCATACGTCATGAGGACACGTCAACAATGTTTGTTTAACTACACTCACTTCCAGAGGGGGGAATCGGAAGTTCAGCACTCCAGCTTTAAAGGGACAGTGCACCTCAAAATCAAAAATACATATTTTCCCCCTTACAGTGCTGTTTATCAGTCTAGATTGTTTTGGTGTGAGTTACTGATTGTTGGAGGTATCAGCCGTAGAGATGGCTTAACAGAAACGGACCTTGTTGTGAGCAGTTTCATGGAGGAACTATTTTCTTTCTACTGGACTACACCCACCAAACATATCCTTGCACAGAAGGAAGTGTGCATCTACTGCTAGCTCACCTAGCACCACGGAACTAGCTGACATTACAGCTCAGTCGAGGACGACGTCATTAATGTTTATTCTACTCAATTCAATTCAGTTCAATAGAACTTTATTTATCCCACAGGAAATTCTTCTGCCAGGGAATGCTTCAAATTACAGTAATACTAAGTACAGTAACCACAATTTAATGTTCACAACCAATAACAACCAGAACAACCACTGGGTTCCCAGCGTCAGGGTCACTCACTGGACCCAGTTTTACAAAGTACGAGTATTAAATATCTGGCAAAATATAAAAATATACAAGGTAAGAAGTATATTCAAGGAACAAAAGCAAAACCAGTGCCTAATAGAGTAACAGTAGGAGTAAGATAAGTATAAGAGTTACTAAAAATGAACCAAAATGGTGGAAAAAAACAGACTGCGCCGGATAATCAATGTTATATTGTATATGATTAAACAACGAGAAGTGGTATTGCACATGAATTTGAGAAAATGATATTGCACTAAGTAATCATGATATTGAAAAGTAGTATTGCACATGATGTAAAAATATTGAACAAGATATTGAAAAGTAGTGACGAAAATTATATAAAGTGACAGTGCCCCTAATGTAGGTGAGTATTGTTGTCAGTGTCCTTTGTATTAGCTCTCCTTCCTATAGAAGAAGGCGGAGTTACACAGTCTGATGGTAACAGGTAGAAGAGATGTTCTGTGGTGCTCCTCTCATGTTGTCTCAAGTGTGAGCCTCTCGTCCATGAGTAGATGCACATATCCTTCTGTGCCATGATACGGTTGGTGGGTGTAGTTCAGTAGACAGAAAATAGCTCCTACATGAAACTGCTTGCAACAAGGTCTGTGGATTATCTTGGGTAACCAGGTCATGGTTTCTGGGAAGAGACATTGCTGTAGAGTTTTTCAAATGTATTTTTTTGGCACTTTGAGCACCACAAGCCGAGTGCCATCTAGGTCTAGTTATTTCCAACACTCAGCAACTCATAACAAAACAATCTAGATTGATAAATAACACTGAAGGTACGAGGAAGAATAAATATTTTTCATTTTGGGGTGATATGTTCCTTTAATCTAATTCAGGGTTTTATTTAAACTGCATTACATAACAAAGACAAAGATAAGGAAATCTTGGCAAACATAAATTTCAGGCTTATTTTAATCTTTGCATGGCTCTGATTGGTCCCAGTCCAGACCTTAAAAATGACTTCTCCAGGCTACAGTACCATGGAGCTGTTTTTGTGGCTCCCAGTAGGTACATCGATTATCACAACATGCTGATTTTTTTTGCTCTTTTCCTTCACATTTTCTATCTCCCCAAGTTTCTAATTAACTCCATTTTTTGCAAACTCTTAATACCATTCACACTTTTTTTCCATAAGGCCTTTTATTATCCAAATTACCTCGCCGCACAGCTCAGTCATTAGTTGCGGCTGAATTACAAAAAGAATCCCCTTAACCGTGTTGTTGATTTTTACAGCAAATTTAAGTCATTGCTCACTACTACTCCTTGGATTGCTTCATTTTTCCACTCAACTATTCCCCTGGCATCACTTGCTTTAATAATTGCCGCCGGCGTACACAAGTTGATAGAAATGTGTGCTTATGTTGCCACATTTCTACGACTTATTCCATCCTACCCTAATTTATTATTCATTCCCTGCCACATCTGGTCATTAACAGGGCTCATACTAATGGTGTGACGCTGCTTGATGGCATAGTTGGTGGATTACTGCGTATGTCTTCCTCTGGCACTAGTGCTTTTGAGGATCAGTCACAGTGTCGAGGCTCTGGACTCAGATTTAATTGGAACTGTGGACCAGGACCACACAAAATCTCTTTTTCAGTTTGGCACAGAGCTAAAGATGTCTGCATTATAAGTTGCCTGCATTATCATTTCATAGGGGCATAACTTCTTGCCTAAATTCATTCAATACAGTTGGCTCATAGGCTATATACTAATTGAATTACTGGTATAGAGGAATCGATGGCTCCGTTAAAAGCTTTCTTTCTTAACGTGGCTTCGCTTTGAAGAAGAGAAGACCATTAGTGCATGTTTTTGTGGAATAAACAGTAAAATAGGTCCCCTTTGAAACAAGAAAGCATTCAGATAAAATTATACTTGTGATAAAATGGCACGCTGTCTATTCCCCACAGGGTTGGTAAGTGTTGATTGGATTATTTTACACATTCAGAGCTACATTAGCACTTAGGCTTTTTTAAGGTGAGCTTGCCACCTGAAAAACAAGATTCCCTCTGTATTAAATGCCAAATGTATTTGGCTTTTTTCCCCCTGTCGTGCTGAAGCAGCGCAGACAGAGACAAAGCTGCTGTCAGGGCTAATCTTGTACATTGTGTAAATTAATTTTGACTGAATTAACTTATGCGCAGGTTGAGCTGAATGCAGGTGGCTGTCTCTGAGTCCGTAGCACCTCAAATATTTCCTTTGACATCAAATATTCCCTTTGAGAGTGCAGCTAATAGCTGTGCTCTCAGACTGTCTCAGTTTGAGATCGAAGTTCTTTGCTCCAGGCTGAGGTTGCTGGTCCAGATTCATGTTAAACAACTTATTTCTTTCCCAAGGTTCACTTCTATTTTCTGTAGGATTTTTATAAATCTATAGCATAAATAACTGGAAGGCATGTGAAGGCCGGAGGCCCAATCAAACGTGACATTGCAGGCGAGGACTGGAACAGTCAAAGTGTCACTTCGATGATGAGCCGTCTTCGTCATCTCTGACAAGTGTTTTCCTGTCTCCTTGCTCTTTCCCTCACTCTCTCTCTTTCAATCTATTTTATTCTCTCAGTCTCTGCAGTATCTGCCAGTCTATTTGAGCTGAGTATAATTTCCAGTGTGGTTTCCTGTTTGAGGCTGTTCTGGGCTCTGCTATCTGTGTTTCAGCTCCTTAGTAGATGCTTTTGTTCTTGTTACATGGTCTTTATTGGCAGATGGAATTTGCTTAGTTGTCATAGAAGTGCAGATGTTCATGTGATCATTTTCTGTGCTGCTCCTTGAAGGTATACAATGCAGGAAAAAAAGGTATAAGCTCATACAGAAGTAATCCCTCTTGGTCAGCACTTGTAACCAAGTAGTATTGTGTGGTGGTTTGTTTATCTGCAGAGACTCTGCCCTGTATTTTCTTTTTTTCTTATTATTCTGCTGTGGTTACAGCATGCAGATGAGGTTGGGAGTTGGCGTTGCAGAGAGTTGTATGAGTAGACTGACACCACTTTAGTGTCTGTATGTTAAATGAAGCTACTGTACTACCCTGCCTCTGTCCGAGGGTAACCAAGTCTGTTTACCAGCACCTCTAAAACTCCTCTGAAGCTCACTAATTAACACATATCTCGCAGGTTGTCTGGTAACCTCAGGGTGACAATCACTGCTTATGAGCTGCTATTTTTATCGTAAGGATGTATGAAATGACAACATGAAAACAGTGAGAGAATGTAAGAGGAGTCTAATGTAGAGATGAACTGACAGAGAATTATCACCTTACTACTGCTCTATAGCATCATTTTCAGCAACAGAGGGCAACTATGTTCAGCAAAAAAAAAAAAAGCTTTAACAACTGAGTATGTTCACCTGCACAGCACAGAACAACAGACAGACACCATTGGCAACTAGCTTGTGAACATAGTGGAGCATTTAGCAGCTAAAGAGCCATGGAGCAGATGGTGGAGACCAAAAACAGAGCTAAAAGGGGAGTGAATATTGGACTTACATCCACCGAGTGGACAGAAACACAACTCCAAATGAATAATAATGTTGTTCCATATGTGTAAATAAGCTGTCTGGTAATTGTATTACCTTAAAGGTGATGATATGTCAATTTTGTCTACTTTGAAGGCCCTGACACCCCAAGCCGACAGTTGGCCGTCGGTCGAAGTTGGGTTGTCGGCGAGCGTCTGTCGCCCTAGTTTTTGCGGTGTGTCCCGCACCGTCAGCACTTCGGCATCTGCGGTTTTTTGGCTTTTCTGAGCATGTTGAATCGGCGGCCGAGCTTTCCGGTGAGAGAGATCACTCTGATTGGCTGTTCAGGTTTTATTTCCTCGCCCCTGCCTGTAGTGAAACCGGGGCTAGCCGGTGCTTCCTCCTCAGGCTCCACTTCACTCAGCTGCCTGACAGACCGTTCTTCCCACTTTAACCTGAATAACAAACCGGGGCTAGCTGTGAGGCTAGCGGAGCATTGGGCACCGCTACCGAATTTGAGGTACCAGCAGCCCCAGTAGTGGTTCAAATGTGAACAGAACCTAACCCATAATTTATTTCCGTCGCCCCAAAGTGGCCAGAAAAATCAGTTATTGCTTGTTCTAGGACTTAATGGAGAGCTACAAAAATGGACCCTGAGGTGAGATTGTTTTTTTCAGTTGCTGTTTCAAAGATGAAACTAAGCTGTTAAAACTTGGATTTACATCAGGAACTGTCTGATCCAAAATAAGTAAACAATATTATTACCATGCCAGCTTTCTGCACAGTACATTCTGATTCACTTTAATATGCACCAAAGATGCATTGAGGCTCAATATTCAGCCATAAAACAGGCAGGTCAAGCTGTGGGGCCCTTCTAGAGTGGATGTGTCATTTTCCAGACGCACTCAGATTGGAATGAAAGAATACTCATCAGCATATTTATTGCTGTCTTCTCTCTATCTGTGTCTATCTTTCTCTGTAATAATCTGGCCATCATCTCAGTTCATCTTTCATGGTTGGAATTCTTTGTTTCTCCTCAACTGGATGTTGATGTGGCTCCAAATCTCTGTGTTTCTCACTCCACTAATATCCATAGGGAGGTTGACGTTGATCCTATTTTCTGGTCTGAAACTCGGTGAACAAAGCCCAATCTTCCCATCCCTCTGTTCTCCACTCCTCTGTCTCCTGCTTCCCTCACTCATCCTGATAAATTATGCAGAGAATTTCTCTTTGATGGGGGACTAATTGCTCCACTTCAATGTGTGAGTCTTTGATAAACAACTTGACGCAGGGAACTAAGTGAAATTATTAGTTGAGTGTTAACAATGTAATGTTGGGTGGTAAACTGTGTTTCCCTAAGCTAGTGATTAAGTAAAACAGCTAAAAAAATTGCTATGATCACTACAAGATAGCTGCAAGACAACTCAAAAATAATACTACAGCCACTGCATCTCGGCATTCAGACGACACTGACAGCCGCTTTGCCCCCGAGGCACTGTGCCAGTCGACTTAGACTTGTCAGCAGAGTGAATTAGGAAATACATTTATGTTTGGTAATATCGTGTGACTGGAGCTTTTGCCGTTGTGAGGGGTTTTCTGTTTTCGAGTGAATCGCTAATGATGCTGTTATCTGGGGCTCGAAGCCTGATTAGCTTGACGGATGGAGGAGACATTGGCAGCATGAACTCCTCTCTTCTGTCAGTCTCGCTGAGCTTGTATGTGCATCTATGTGTGTGAGGAGGGAGACAGGGAGTTGATGAGTTTGTGGGGGAGACTGATACAGAAACTGACAGTGACCGAGACACACACACACACACAGTCTGATAAGGGAAAATAGGGCCCCTCCTGCTTTTACTCCTCTGCCCTGAGTCGAGCTCACACACAGACACCGAACCACTGCAAAGGAGCCACAGAGCAAGAAGTGAGCAGCAGCCGCCTGCCTGCCTGACTGTCAGCCCACCAATGTGTAGGAGGAGGAAGAACACATGCCTAATCTTCTTATCATCTCATCCAGCTCTGCCTTTAAAATATTTAGCTATATGTCGCCTGGTTAGTGGGAGGGAAGCTTTGGTGTGAAACTAGATGGAGAGGAAGAATGTGACAAGAATTAAACCTGTCTGAATGGGATCAAAGTGTGCGTGCCTGTGTTGGAAAGTATTGTTCCCTCACAGTGAGTATTGTCAGTCACCAGATATTCACCATGTGCAGAGGGAGTTCTTTTGTGTGTTCGCCTTTTCTGGTGGATATTGTTAATGTGCCTTCAGTACTGTCCCCACCAGAGAAATGAAGGCATTGGTCAATTGTTCAAGCACTTAAATTGAGCTATGTTTATATTTTCCTGACAAGCGACCTTTTGTGGCCGAATGAATAATAGCTTTTGTATGTCAGAAGCAAAGGTGGATGTAGCACAAGGTAATTATAGTGCTGCAAAAGCTCTTAGAGAGGAGGTCTGGGTGGATGGTGGGAGTAACGCAACAAAGTCTGTGACTTGACATCAGAGAGTACTGTTTGTATGTAGTCTCCTACCATCTGTCATCATTGGTATCGTAGCCTCAACCGATTTGTTGTAATCATAGACTGTATATTAAGCTGGGCGACAATGTATATTAAGATTTACTCCTGCTGTTCAAAAATGAAGCCAAAGTATCGCGGATATGGCCACTGCCATCTCGCGCTGGTGATGTCATGTGGAGCCAAAGTCTGTAAAGTAGCAAACTTTGCAGACTCGAGTTCCTGCCCATATACCCGTTTGACAAATCACGAGCAGCGCCATTGATTGTGAGCGCACAGATTGACACACAAAGCTGTCAAACATGACACCAACCCCCCTTTTTATAGCATTAAATCACGAGGTAAAACCAAACTTAGCAGAAAAATAAGCACTTGAACAAACATTAAAAGAACTACCTGAAATGACAGAAACCACTTTTGGAAACATTTATTTGACAAGTACTTTTTGAACTTTTAGTATGACACATTTTCCATCAGCTAACAAGGAGGGGGGCGGGGTTTATGACTCATTGCAGCCAGCTACCAGGGAGTGATTGAGATGTTTTGGCTTCACTTTTGGGGAGCTGTCATATTATCCGTCTTTACAGTCTATGGTTTTAACCATGATGATGATGATTTCTTTTTAAGGTGCCTTGTGGAGTTTTCTTGTGAGCCAAGTTATGTCATCCTCGCCAAAACATTGTATCCTTGACTCCAAATGAGTAATGCTGATTTTTAGCTTGACTAGCAGCTCCTTGGCTCGCTTTGTCGGTTGGTCAGACCACAGGAATTTCCCCATTCATTGGCGGCCACAGGTTTTGCCCTAGGAGGCTGACATTTGACAAGGAGGTCACAGCTATTGCAAATTTGCAAATTTGTGCAACCTAACACCCATGCTTGAAGGATACAGTTGCATTCTTCTTCCTTCTTGCCTTTTCTGGCACGTTGCTACAATTCTTGACATGTTACCACCAACAACCATGTGTTGCCAACCTGGTGACTTGCTCCCTAGATTTAGCAGTTTCGAGTTAGAGCTGCTAACATTTAACGTTAACTAGCTCTCCTCCTCCTGATTTCAACATAGATTTGTTACTGACAATGTAGCATTATCAGGGAAACAACAGGGTGATGCTGATGCTCAGTGCTGAGTCTACTGTGTCCTTTCTTTCTGAAGGGGTCCTGGGGAAGATTTCTGTTTGTCCCAAACACATTTTGTATTGTCCCTGGGAAGCTGGGACACCGTTAGTCTCAAGCCCTGCTTTTTAGCCTGTGTATCTGACGTAAAAGAAAAACATCAACCACTGCCATCATAGAATGTCATCTTATTTGCTGACTGACCTAACCAGGGAAATATCACCAATACTGATGATCAGCCAATAAATTGGTGTATCCCCACTTTCACGATAATGCCGTCCCAGTATCAGCAGTAACCCCTGTTTGAGTGCAGTGCAAAGCTTTATCTAGCCTATATCTTTCCAAAGCAAATTGTGGTTCTGCTATAGAGCTTTTAAAATGTGACAAAACACTAATTAGTTAACCTCGTTTGTTAATACAAAACAGACTGGAAGTAAAAGTGGACCAAAGCTGTTACCCTAGCAACAGAAGAGCAATGAAATGGTCTATAGCCTGAATCACTGATGTCGCACTTCAACATCAATAGTCGCTTCCAGGTAGACAACTGGCAATTGATTTCCATTGCGGAGATATGTAAAATGAGCACTTGTTTATTTCTGCTGCCATTTAACTGTAACCAGTGTTGGGCAGTAACGGTAACGCCTTACTCGTAATAACATTACTTTTTTTCCCAGTAATTGTATTTGATTTCTATTATTACTAATGAAATTTCAATAATAATATTACAGTTACTCCAAAACCAAACAACTCGTTACTTTTGTTATCACATCACTACTGACTTAAAATAGCCAATAACAATCATCTCAGCGGACTCATTTTAGTAATTGTTGTGCTGCACGCGCACGTCATAAAGCAACAAGCTAGTTGGAAACGCTTACCTTAGCAGCAGGAAATATTCCTGTTACTTTGATTTTGTCGGTAGTAAAGATGACAAGAACACTGGTGATGAAGGTAGTCGGACTAAAGCTCCTTCCACTGCAAAAACCACGTCCTCAAACCTCTGGTCCGAAACACCGTGGCTCCTACGACCAACAAAACAACAGCTTGGAGCTCCAGGATATAGACCGTACCAAAGGTGAGCCCTCCTCGGCCGCGAAGGACAGCTGTAGCGCTACACTGGCCAAACAACCAAAATTAGATTTTAATCGTGGACAGCTGCTGTTACAAAGAAGTTATGAAGCGTGTGGATGGATATGTTGTGGATGAAAAGTTGCTCTACCAGTGACTCTGTCTTTCAGGCAGAAAATACCTGTCACAGGCAACACAAGACCTCCAGTTAAAATAAGCTAACTAGCATTAGCTACACTGACCAGCAATTACTCTGACATTCACACAGAGGCACACATCTCAATTTTGGGGAGATAGGCAAATACCATTTTTATGGAGTGTAACGGAAAAGTAATATAATGAGTAGTGTACCCAATTACTGTTGGCAGGGAGCAATAAGTAATGTAATTAATTAATGAGTACTGAGTAATGCATTACATTTTTAGAGTAGCGAGCCCAACACTGACTGTGATGCTTAAGAGTTAAACACATCTTTGTAAACCACTGACACCTAAGCTAAACAATGTAACTTAGCTTAGCCCTAACACAGCAAAATGTGTTTTACCCACCAGAAAAAGATAAATATCATTTTAAGTGTACGCTAGATTTGAATATTTGCTCTGCTTTACCTCATGACAAGCCCTCTGGTTAGAGAGGGGCCTCTTCTGTCCCAAGGGTATTAAACCCTGTGAACCAGAAGGCCTCCATCTAAATTCAACAGCTGCTGCTGAAACCCCTCATCCTTCCCTTTTTACCCCTTCACCGTCTCTTGTTAACTCATTTTCCAGCCTTCAGTCGATTGCCTCTCTTGTTCTTGTATGTTCTCCACCCCACCCCACCCCCTCCGTTATTTTTGATTTTGATTGTATTTCACTCTCTTTGTCTCTGTTTTTTTGCTGTTTACTTTGATTATATGTCTTGATTTTTACGCTCTCATCATTTCTTCTGTGATTATTTTTTCCTTTCTTGTTTTGGTTCTGTTCAGCTCAGTCTTGTCTTCCAGCTATTCCTTGTCCACTGCCAATGATTCTCAAGGTTTCTGTTGATTATTGCAGTTTTTAATTAACCCTCTTTCTCTCTCTCTCTCTCTCTCTCTCTCTCTCTCTCTCTCTCTGTCTCTTGCTTTCTGTCTCCCTCTCTCTGCCTGCAACCCACCTCCTCTTTGTCTGCTGCCAGACAGCAGCAGATTGCAGGCTGGACAGGGCATGTGGGTGTTTGACATCACTCACAAAGCTGAGGGCCATGTACAATGTCTGCATGAACAAGCATAATTTGATATATTATTTGCACATGTACACACATACACACACATACCATTATAGACCTACACACATACTCACATATGCACACACTCTTGGCTTCCCATTCCAGCTTTCGACATCAGCGTGGATGCAAATAATTGAACAGACATCCGTTAAATTATACAAACACACAAACAAGCAAGTGTTTCTAGACCTGGCCGAACCGACAGGCCGAGAGATGGACACGCAGATAGAGAGCTTACAGAACGTCTATTACATTTATGCTATTATCATATTTTTGCAGCACAGGAGCAGATTAGTGTTTTAACGGTGGAGCCAGCGGAACAAATGATTGGCAAAGGGCTGTTTTTCATCCAGCTTATATAACTGACTCATTTTATTCACCCCAATGAAGACCACATCATGATTCCTTCCTCCCTCTCTGCTGTTTGGTGTGGTTACCATACGCATACTGTGTAGCATTACAAATGGCTCATTGGGAACAGATTCTGCCCTAATCAGTTCTGATGGGAAGCTTGTTTGTACCTGCAGCTGTGATTACGGCACTTGAAAACAACAGTTCAGCTTATTAAGAAATGGAGGAGAAATAAAACATAAAATTGGAGCTTGGATTCTGCCAAACCTGTCTCCACCCTTTGTCACAAACAAATTATTTTATGCAAAGCTAGCACTGTAGAGTGGGAGGTCATTGTGGAAATGTTTCCACTCAACATCTTACGCTGCAGTAATGCTGCTTGATTTTCAGCTACAGCTCTGGGGAGTGGCACAGATAGTATTTTTTTCTTCTCCTTGGTGGCTTTTCTTTATAAAACAGCTTGAACAGAAGCACTGAGTGGCAAGAAAAGCACCTAGAATCTCTTAGCAGACCAAAATAACAAGTCTCACCTACTCTCAATATATCAACCTAATATATTGGTCTCAAAATATTTACTCAAGAAAGCGAGGGAAAAGATCACAAGGTTGAACTATTTAGATACTTGTTCTGATCTAAGTTACTGTTTCAGTGTATAAACCGAGCAGTACATTGCAGTAACAGGCTGCATTTAAAACCATGGAACACAAGACAGGATTAGGAGCTGCTGTGTATGTCAATGCATATAACTCATTTACATCTCAATAAACCAAATATAAAATACACGGATGTTGAAATGCTGAACTAATTAACTGTTAATTGGTTTGGTAAATCAAATAAAAACATGTGCAGCCCTCAGCCCAGTCACAGGAAGAAAATGTTGGCATTGTATGTTCCTGCAAACCATGAATACATTATGTGCTTTTCAGTCATATCACATCAATGTTTCTCAAGGGATGTAGATTTCATTACATGCATATGAGATGACTTTGTCATAGGGAGGTGGAGGGAATAGTGGATGGTGTGCAGAACACTGTTCAAGACCAACAAAAAACAACAGTTGTTCAAAACCAATGTACCATGGTAGTTATTGTGCATTCTATATTGTAGTCTGTATCGTGCAGTGTGTAGCCTACTTACTGTTTTTATTATATAAGGCACCTGCACTGGTAACCTGGTCACTGCTGTGTTTTTTAGATTGTCTTTTTTTTGTAGGGTGCAGTGTGTACATACTGCTTCTGCTAGGCACATGGATTTACTGTAGTCTGCATTGCACCTTTAATTTTATTTTTATTTATTGCGTCTTTTTTTTTTAAAGAGAGATTATTTTTGTGGGCTTTTTGCCTTTAATGACAGGACAGTGAGTGAAAGGGGGAGACAGAGAGAGAGTGGGGACTGACATGCAGCAAAGGGCTGTGAGCCGGATTCAAACCCGTGGCCGCTGCAGCGAGGCGATGCCTCTGTGCACGGGGCGCAGGCACTATCCACTACACTACCGACGCCCTAATTTCTCGTAAATAACTGATGTCATTGCACACTGTCCTCTTATAAATCTGATAAACGAAACTAAACTAAACTAAACAGCAACAGGTGTTTTTTAGCGAGACATCAGCAGCATTTCCAGCTGATTGTGCCACCAGAAATAGGGTGTTTAAGCCAAAACATCATCTTTTCCAAACCACAACAAAGTTGTTTTTGTACCTAATTGTCATCACATATTAACCAGTGTTGCTGAAATGTTAAGAAACAAAACATTTCAACGCATCCGCCAAATAAAAATGTACAAAAGTTACATGTCTGTGGTTTGTAGAAACGTACAATGCTAGCAGTTATTCTGGCTATAGTTGAAGCCCTAAACCAAAAATTGGTCAAAACTGAGTTAAAACTAGAAGTTCACTACTGACATAAGTTTTACAAAATAAAGAATAATGATATAATAGCTGTAATTGAAAAAAAGACAAAACAGAGGTAAACAAACACCAAACTGCACTGATTGCGCTAAAGCTAGCTAAAACTAGCTAAAGCTAACTGGTGAGATAGCCCCAGCTAAACTTAGTTTAAGCCACATTTCTACTTGTTCTGTCATTGAAAAAACCCATTTTGATGCTTCATGATGTTAGTAATTGAGTTTTTAAATAGGGTAGTAGCTAAATAGTGTTAATAATAACAGAGAAAAGAAAAGTAACAGCAGACAAACATGTCATGTCAAACTTGCTAACTAAAAAGCTAGCTTAGCAGAGTAGTGGTTAATGGTAACTGACTCCAGTTGTATTAATGTGATTTGGTGGTTAATCTACATTTAAATCACATATATTTAGATATATGTGAATTAACTTATTATAACACATATTACTCATTTATTTGTTCAAATGGGTAAGAAAGCTCACAGAACACATTTTGTGATTACAAAGTAATTTGAAGCAGTAATTTGAAGGCATTTATTCAAGCTGTGAAACAGAAATAACTTACTTTTATTTCTGTTTCATGGCTTTCACAGCTTCACAGCCTACATGCCTTCAGATTATTGTGTCAAATTAATTTTTCTTCCCTGCTGTGTTGTCGCTGCTCTCAGCCTGTGTAAGATATTGACATCATAAAAAACTGTCATTATTCAAAATCACACCCCATAATGCATTATTGATCATCGTAAACAATTAACAGTGTGACAGTTTTGTACGCCCTACAATGGTGAAAATTATTCAAGGCGTTAAAATGGAATGTGACTGGAATACCAACGCAGTAATGTGCCTGTGAACTGTAAAGGGAACATGATAAATTGTGAGTTATACTGCAGAAGAATTCATCCTTGAAAGCCTGTAACGGAACTTTTCATTCAATCCACTGATATATTTGTGTGCACTGGGATTTTGTGTCAGGCTTGTTGTTGAATGTGTCATTTAAAAAGCTGAGAAGCGGCGGGGCCCATATGTAATACTTGGAGGTGCAGGGGATTATTGGTGTATTTTATCCCAGACTGCTGGTGCAAACATAATCACAGTTTAGAGCATCCTACCGAGTTGTGTGGCTTTTATATAAAGGGCAGAAAAATGTCATTTTCTTTATTGCAGATTATGTAACGGTAAAATGCATTTATAAGGCAATTGGTGAGCATATTAAGACCAGTCAGAAATAATAACATGCGAGATGCTGCATCGTGTGGGGCAGCATGTCGGAGCAGCTCTTTTTTTCCTATTTCTAAACATTTTTAATGCCTAACTTTTTTTGTGATCTTTCTCCCTGTGGGATCAACGAAGTGTCTTTCTATCCAAATAATAATAACAATAATGATGTGTTTCCCCCATGGGAACATCGTCTTCTCTTTCTTAGCACAGGGGCATGAACAGAACAAGACTCACAGAGCTTATATGGATTTAATGACTTGCTTATGTAACGTGGAGCTCCCACTTCCTACTCACCATACAACCCTCTTGACAATAAGGATAGAATATAAAGCTGCTGGTTTGTGGCCAATGTAAATCCTGTCCATTATACACTACATCCACTTTACATAAGAGACCTTTCTTGTCAGTCATAAGATGAAGTACCCTTTGAGAAGTCTGCGGGCTTGAAAGAGATGTAGCTGAGTCACTTTTCTATAATTAAGGGTCGAGTCCAATGTCTGGTTGCGTTAGGACCCCCACACTTTTAGTAAGTTTTATTTGAAGTGAAATGATGCAATTTGATGCAATGCACTTTCCAACAATTATACAAATAAATCAGTGTCCGGGCGGTTACGTGGTTTAAGATGTGACCGTTCTGGTTCAGCTGAGAACCTTTGTTGCACATTATTACCTGATTTATCATCATGTAGGCTATTTTTTCTGTCTCTCTTTACTGTCATACTATCAAATAAAGACAAAATGCCATTAGAGACGAATGTCACTGCTGGAAAAATGATCTTTGCATGAAACTTGGTTTGCAGTAGAAAGATGCAAATACTTTTGAAATTTGTGCTACATGACAAGAGAAAACAGAGGAAAAGGGCTGTGACATTTGCTTTTGCTCAAGAGGTAGAAAACCTACAACTACCAGAATGCACTGCACCACACCAGACCAGTAAATACTCCTGCTGGTGGTTGACGTAATGCAAGCTTGGCACTTTTACTACAGGAAGCACTATGGTATTACAACATATACTTAGTCAACAAAAAGGTTAGTGAAATGTATTGTAAAATTATAGACTTAATCTATCAACAAATCAGTTTTTATAAAACTATAGGCAAGAAATGATCTTTCTGAATCCTGTGTGTTCAGTAAAACTGGCACAGAAACAATTATACATTTATTTTATGAATTCATTTATGTAAAATTATTCCATATTGATGTTAAACATGTTTTTAAAATGATGTGTGGAACTTAGATTCACAGAAATGAGATGTTATTTTTTTAGATCATATATTCATACTGAATCTGCTCATTTTATATGGAAAGTTTTTCATCCATTTAAGCAAATGGTCTGAAAGGAAGCCCATTATCCACCCCTTCAAGCACGAAATGAAACTGCACTTAGAAACACTAAAAGGACTGACAAATTAAAAAGCCACCAAGAGTATGTGTGTTTACAATGTCTTAAAAACCTCTTCTTAATTTTAAGTGTATTTGTACCCCTTGTTCTTTGTCATTCTTGTTTATAATTGTACTCCTCCCTCCTTTTGTATTCTTTATGCTAATTGAATAAAGGAAGTTTTAAAAAGAAGGAAGCAATATGGCGGCCGGCTAACGATCTCAGATTACAAATAAATGATAATCTAATGTACGTTTCTGAGAACAATTGATGTCAGAAATAGGCTACGCAGTAACAGAGTTTTGGTTCACATCTTGTCAGCACTGCCTAGTTTTACCAGTTTTCAACTGCCGCTGTTTTTCACGATACATTGAAACAGTATGGCGGCCACTTCCTGTTCACAAACTCATTACAATTAAACAACAAGCAAACATATGCTCCTGATAAGATTTTAGGCGAGAATTAGCCTAGACCATGTAGCAACAGAATATTGGTTTATATTTTATCAGCATTGTCTAATTTAGGGTTTTTGGGTTTCTCCGGCCACTCTGACTTCCTCCCACAGTCCAAAGACATGCAGGTTAATTGATGACTCTAAATTGGCTGTAGGTGTGAATATGAGCATGAATGTTTGTCTGTCCCTATGTGTCAGCCCTGCAACAGTCTGGTCCTCTTGCCTAATGTCCGCTGGGATAGGCTCCAGCACCCCTGCGACCCCTAACAGTATAAGTGGTTACGAAAAATGAATGAATGTCTGTCTAATTTTACAGTTTGATCTAAGTTGGGTTGGGGCAGCTCTCTCTCAATCCACTTCTACACTCCTTGTGTCCATGATGGAAGCAGGCAGGCGACCTGCCTCATAAATGACAAAGTACAATCCCTGTGGTTCCTTATTATTTTACATCTATGGTAGCTTGAGCAGAGACCATTGATAAGTTGTTATAGAGCATCTCTGGTTCGATCAACAGTCCCAGAGCTGGCTGGTAATGAGCAGACAGATCTGGGCACTGGCAAGCTGGGGGGAAGTTCATCACAGTTCAGTTACATATACTATACAGGTTGGAAATTGGCAAACTATCTCTTTAAGAAAAAAAAGTAAAGAGTTTCATACTGGGCACTACTTTGCACTGAAAAGTTTGGCAAACTTGTACAGAGATGTTACACCATTAGTGTCAGCATACCTATGTTATACAGCTCAGCATATACCGTCAATGCTCAAAAGGTTAGTCATGCAATCAATACAACCGCAGAGTGGAAAAATGTGAGTTTAACAATACTGTGAAGGTCAGATAGCCTCCACAGTGCTTCTCACAGTGGATGTCTGCAGGGTTTGTGGGTGGCCCAGGCTGTTTTGTACAATTGCACACACTGCTACTGTAAATTTTATACACATTTCTATTTCTACCCACACACACATACATATATGCATACACACACTGCCTTCAGCTGTCAGGTATTTTTTATTTAGGAGCCTAGACAGCTCACAGTCGCTCCATCACCAGAACTTGTGTGACTGAGTGTGTTGGACAGAGTGGCTGAATATTTGGTTGAACTGACATTTCAGTGCAAAGATGCTTGCTGGTTCATTAATTGGTTGAGTGACAGTCCAAGCCTGTGAGTGTTGAATTAGCACATCGCTGGTTGGCTGCTTGAGTTGTTTAATGGCTGGTATTCAGCTGGCTGGCTGACTTGTTTGGTTTCTCACTGAGTGACAGGCTGGTTAACTGACACTTGATTCAGTAAAAACAAAAAGAGAGACTTCGTTATTCCTTCTCTCTTTCTGTGTTTTTCTCTTTGCACTGTCTCTCTCACATGCCTTCACTAGTTTCAGGTCATCTACTTTTCCTCTGCCCTCTCTGCATTTCCACTCCTGTGCTCTACTCCTCCACTCCATCACTTTACTCCTCAAGTCCTTGAACGCTGCCACTAATGGCTTCACCTCAGATGTGATTTCTTTCTCTGTCTCTCTTGGGGTCGCACAGCCCTTTCGCCTGAGGCCTCACGCTGCACTCATTCAAAACACCCACTGCTCTCCATGGTGCAAAAACACACACAAATAAAATCAGATGCAAAGACAGGATGCATACCTCCCAGAAGAGACAGATGGGCCACTTAATGTGAAATATGCGCTGTTACTCAAGGCGACTACACACAGATGGACACAGCGTCTATAAAGCATGTCTCTGTGTGTAAAAGGAAATATTGATGGGGGTCTTTTTTATAGTGGCAATATGGCTTTACATAATGTTTTACAGATAAACATGATGGGGAAGTCTTCCTTTTGCTCGCAAACACACACACCTTGTGCTCTGCTTCACAAACTTCCCAAGGCGGGTTTTCACAGGGAGTCACAGGGGAGGGTGAGGTGTTGACAACAATGTGAAGCAACTCTTTGAACTGTCTGTGTCGTTGTGTCGCTGACTGTTCCTGTGTTCCTCTCCACAGGGGAAGCCCTACGTGTTTGACCAGGTGTTCCCCACGAATGCCACTCAGTTACAGGTCTACAACACCTGTGCCAAGCAGATCGTCAAAGGTGAGCCACGTCAGTGGTTTGCTTTTTTGAGACAGACACAAAAGCGGAGAGAGAAAGCCAGTACACCGCAAATCACCATATACATGAGTATCAGCTTTGTCAGTTTTATGCTCTGTTCACTGACTGCATGCATTAGCAGTGAGAAAACCAATTTCCATGACATAATGTGGTCACATGACTTACAGGTATGAGCATCAACATGCACAGATTAACAGGATGCATGCTCATCACAGCATGGCGGGACCGGCATATCCAGAAGTCCCTAGATCAAACGAAACCAGTCGAGAGTCGAATCTTCTTTCCTTCGCCCCTCCCTCCGTCTGCCTCTCTTTACCGCCCCCCTGTTAGGGTCTCGTTTTTGTGCCACCTTCAAAGCGAATGTGGAACTCCATTGAACTAGCTCTAGATGGAGCATGAAAAAGAGATTGATTTGGTGCGAGAGATTACTTGCAGAGTGTGAGATTACCGAGTAGGCCGAGGAACGACGAAATAAAAAGGCGAGATGAATCGCGGCGCAGGGTTGGAAAAACTCGAGGTTGGGGCTTTAGCAAAATGAAGGAATGAGATGAAAAGTGAGATTTGAAATGTGTCAGGGGAAAAGGGTAACGGAGAGGGCGAGCAAGGCCAGAGAAAGCTGGTTTGGAGACATATTCATGTTTACACATTCTGTCCTTTTTTCTTTTGGTCGTTCTGTCAGGTTTTTTTTTCTGTTTTGCTGCCTCTTATTTTTGCCTCCTCACTGTCCTTCTCTCACACTCTTACTGACTGTTACTTCTGTGCTTTTCCTTTGTGGTAGTCTCATGTTGTGTAGCAGTCTTATCTCTGACTGTCATTATTTCCGTTCAGAGACATATTCTTTATTGTCTCTGCATTAAAGTCCTGGGGGAAAGAAAAAATGTCATCCTCTCCTCGGGGTGTTGACATTATCAACTCACTGCTGCAGAGAGGCATATTGGATTCATGCTCTTTAGACAGTTGAACCCTTTAGCCTAAATGAAGGACTGAATTTGTCATGTTTCCTTTAATTTGTTACACGTGATGGATGCAGTACTTGTACTTATTGTGTTCTATCTTTGTATCTTGAAGAGATACCTGTGTTTGTTCCTGATGTGAGTGTGGTGCAGACTGCAGAGGGGGTGTGGCACTTGGACATTGACAGTGGAAACACTTTTAGATCCACTATCCAGTAGGTTAAAAAACAGGTTAATCAATTATGCAGTGAGATTGCTCACCTGTTGTTGGTTGACTATACACGCATTTGATTTTTTGTCTTTAACATCTTTGACTCTGATGAAGACACAGTACTGTAGAAATGTTTGTTTGCACAATTAAAGGCTGCAAATCAATCAGTGTGTCTCAGTCCTTTTGTTTTCCCTCAAATAGATTAATTATTCTTTCCTCTATTATGTGTCACACTGTGTTTCGGTCTCAGTATGACCAGCGCGGAGGCAGCGGAAGACGTGGCTCAGCTGAGAGCTGCAAGAGTAAAGGCAGCACAGGAGAGGAGGAGAGGGAAGAAAGGGTGTCTCATTGTTCAACCCAGTCACCAGAATGAAATGGTTGCATTGTATGTTTCTGCAAACCACGGATATGTTCCATTTGTATGTTTCATGCATATCATATCAACGTTCAGAAAGTGACGTAGTTCAGATTACATGTATATGATTATATTTTTTTAACAGGAGAAGTGGATGGTGAAAGAGATGTCAGGACATTTCCAGCCATGTTTGTAGCAACAAAACCGGGTATTTTTTAACGAGAGGATGGGACATTTCCAGCCATGTTTGTAATTATGAACCAGGTATTTTTTTACGAGAGGATGGGACATTTCCGGCCACGTTTGTAGTTACGAACCGGGTATTTTTTTACGAGAGGATGGGACATTTCCGGCCACGTTTGTAGTTACGAACAGGGTATTTTTTTACGAGAGGATAGGACATTACCAGCCATGTTTGTAGCAACAAAACCGGGTATTTTTTTTTAACGAGAGGATGGGACATTTCCAGCCATGTTTGTAATTACGAACCAGGTATTTTTTTACGAGAGGATGGGACATTTCCAGCCACGTTTGTAGTTACGAACAGGGTATTTTTTTACGAGAGGATGGGACATTTCCTGCCACGTTTGTAGTTACGAACAGGGTATTTTTTTACGAGAGGATGGGACATTTCCAGCCACGTTTGTAATTACGAACAGGGTATTTTTTAACGAGAGGATGGGACATTTCCTGCCATGTTTGTAGCGACAAAACCGGGTATTTTTTAACGAGAGAGCTGGACATTTTCAGCCATGTTTTTAGTTACAAAGCCGGGCATGTTTTTGACGAGAGCTTGGGATACTTCTAGCCCCGTTTGCGGTGACCAAACCGGATATTCTAAGCCAAAACATGATGTTTTCCCAACCCAAACCAAGTTTTCATGCTTAAACCTAACCACATGTTAACCACAGCGTTCGTCAAATCATAAATTTGAAAATGAAAACAGACAGAAACTTAAAGTTTCTGTGTAACTGCTACATATAAAAAGTACAAATGTAACATATCCATGGTTTACAGAAAAGTGCAATGGCAACATTTACTCTGGCGGCTGAGTTGCATTGTTTCAGCCGGAGCCTTTATGATTAGTCTGTGGTCAGCTAACCTGTGGCAGCCGGCCTCTCAGGGTGAAATGTTTTTCTTTATCCATGTTTGACTTTTACCACAGGGGTTTATTAGACTGTGTCAGCAATATGACATTCAGCAGTGAGCTGCTTTATAACCTCAACCTCAACAGAATGTGTTGTTTTCACCGCCGCTCCTATCAGATGAATGGAGAGAGAAAATAATACATCCATACTCGCTTGCTACTTCACTGAGTGCCTCCTGGTGACTTTAACGCTGCAGGTAGGACGTTGTTTATTGTGTGCAGCCACAGAGGTCATTCAGCACCTAACCAAGCTTAAATACCACGTACCTTTCAGTGCACACAGGCTTTATGTGGCACAGTCAGATCTGTCTTTGGTGCAAAGGTTAAAGATATTTGTCTTTGTCTGTCTTCCTGTCTTATTGTTTTCATACCTGGCTGGCTGAAATCTGCAATTGTGTTGAATGTTGTTTTTGTTTGGCGCTCTTACTGCCATTCTCCATTTTCACAGACTTTTCTTTTTCTGTAACATGCTTTGTGTGTCTTCTTTTCTCATTATAGATGTACTGGGTGGATACAATGGGACCATCTTTGCCTATGGGCAGACGTCCTCTGGAAAAACACACACTATGGAGGTACAGTATCACTAAATAATTCAAAAGTAGACCTCTTGGTGTGGCACACACACGCACGCATGCACGCGCGCACACACACACACACACACACACACACACACACACACACACACACACGCATTTTTTTTAATAGAGTATATTCTCCTCTGCTCTCCTCTGACAGTACATCTCCCTCCATCACTGTCATCACTCACTATCTCTCTTTCCCAGCCTTCTGTGGGAACTAACCTCCTTTACAACTCTCTCTGGGAAACAACCCTGTTCCTTTTCAAGTCAAAAGCCTCTCTGCTCTCCTTTCTTTTACTATTCTCTCCACTTAATTCATCCCCGGGTCTGCATTTATCCTACTCTTCACTCACATGTTCTCATCTTGTCTCTTTCCTCTCGCAGGGGAACCTACACGATCCCCAGGGAATGGGAATCATCCCCCGCATCGCAGAGGACATTTTCGAACATATATTTGCTATGGATGAGAACCTAGAGTTTCACATAAAGGTTGGTATGAATTTCCATGTGTGTCTGTGTGATCAAGCGTGCAGTTGTGGTCACACAGGGATGCACATGCTCAATGTTACTGTATGATACATTCAGTGGGAATACAGCTTGGGCCTCTGATGTAATCCTCACATGGATGGGCTGAGTGGAAGCAGCCAAGCATCAATAAATCATGATATATAAACCATGATAATCCCACAACATTTATTGTGCTTTTTTTCCCTTTTACACAACAGTCTTCTAATAGAGGATAATACCTTGCCAGACCCACAGGAGGACAGATTACTGCGACATCATTTTGCATATTTGCTCAATGATCCTCCTTTACATCCTTTCTCTGTCTGTATCTATTGTGTCTCTCCATTTTATTCAAAAGATTACCTTCTGCTTTTTTTGTGTGTTGCTGCAGGTCTCCTACTTTGAGATCTACATGGATAAAATCCGGGATCTGCTGGATGGTGTGTCAATGCACTGAACACGTGACACTATAACACTGAAAACACAGCTTATATTTGTTTATACTAAGGCTGCCCCTGACTAAGAATTTTTGTAGTCGACCAATACTCATTATTTAGGGCCATTAGTCGACTAGTCGCCCGCATGTTTACGATATTAATGTAATTATTAAATGATATATTTTGGGCGGGGCAACACAATGGTTTGAGTTGAAGGTGTGAGAAAGAATAGTATCAGTAACATTGTTAACACTGTGCTACATTACAGAGAAATACCAAACCGTACTAATGAACCTTCATTAATATAGGCCTATATTTTATCTACACGTGCACGTCACACACTGAGCGAGCCGCCTGTTAATGACGCTGTCAGCAAAGCAGTAATGATTGTGCTAAGTGGCTAATGGGCATGTAGCTACTTCCATGTTTCAGATGATACGTCATGTTTGTAGTCGACAAATGATAGGCAAATGTTTGCCTGCAGAGTTTACATATCACCTTGGGTTCGTCCTTCACCTTCTTAAAATGATCCTTCACTTTGGATTTCCTGCCCGACATGTTATTAACTAGCTTGTGTAATAATCACAGGTACCGGCCCTGTAAATTAACATGAGTCCTGTCTGACTGCTGAGCGTGGCCACTTCCTGTGTCTGTCCTTTCAAATTAAATTCCCACATGGTCCAGTCATATAGGTTTTGATTTACTTTGACAAGGTGCAGCTCCTAATATAGTTTCACATTTGTTTGTTTTTTGTTCTGCAACTAAGCGACGAATGAAATCTTGCCGACTAATGACCTTTCTGGTTGACTAACGTTTGGTCGACTATTAGGGTGCAGCACTAGTTAATACTGTGCAGTTTTCTTGCAGTACACAGTTGGAAATTCAAACCCTTATAGCTACATTCATAGCCCCATACGAATAGACTGTAATGTTGTCATCAAGGCAGTAATTTTGTCACGGGATGGGGGGACATTTCATTTTTTGAAATCTTATTTTCCTCTTACGGACTTGCTGCCAAAATCCTGATGAGAGAAGAAAGCAGTTAAGAAAAAAATAATACTTTGCAGTAGGGAGAGTAGAGAGTGTGGACTTCTTTTACTCTGTCTTATTAATGAAGGCTGTATGCAGCCCGAGAGAAAGACTGCAGACAACTCAGGGCTATAAGTACCTAAACCTTGTCTGCTTGTTTTTTTTGTTTTTTTAAAAAAAGCTAGCGTTGAACATCAATCAAAAATAAAGCAGTAAAGCTCAGAGCTCGCTGTACTCACCAAGTAGGCTTAGTGCATTAACAATATTGTGTTGATATAGCATCTTGAGGTTTTTATTTATTATTATGTGTACCCCACTTCCTTTTATACTTTTCTGCTTCAGACAATAAAGCACTGTGGTTTTGCGCGTTGTACACACAGAAGCACCTCAACATTGCAGTTCATAGTCATATCACTGAGATATAAAACCGGTGTAAAATGATGAAGAGGCCCGGACAGGGAGCCGTAGGCAGCATCCTTGTGATTACATCTTTAATCGAGCCAGAGACAGTGGTGAAAGCCCCCATTTGTATGCAGGGGAGTTCGCAGCAGCTGAGGAACATTTTAAGCTATGAACAAAAAAAAAGGAGTCGACAACAAGCGAGATGAATCGAGGCAGAACAGAGAACAACACCCTGTGGAGGTATTTGCGAAGAGAAAAAGTGGCTGTAGGGTGATAAAACACACAAACACGGACACTTACTGGCATAGCGTCTCCAAGCAAAAGAAAAAAAGCAGCCTCCACAATCCGCTGAAATTTAATCATCATCGACAAGATAGGACTTTCAAATGTGAAATGACTAATGCAGGAATTGGGGCCAATAAATGGCTCGGCCAAAAAATTAATATTTTGTTCACTGACATTAGCAGAGGCATCTGCTTAACCTCTCTGTGACTTTGGCAAAAATAGTTCAGTCTCATTAAAAACATTGATAGCAAGGGCTTCATGTTTTTTTAACACCGCATTAGCAGAGTTTGACTCACAGATATAAAGGGAAACGTCGTCAGGTCAGATTAAAGTTGTGCCAAGAGTGAAACACATTCACGTGTAGATGCTCATTTGCACATGCACACACAAACAGATAATGCTTTAGGTAACATAATGACCTCTTTCCCTCACATCCTAGTGACAAAAACCAATCTGTCGGTGCATGAAGACAAATACAGAGTTCCTTATGTGAAGGTGAGTCATCTGCAGTTTGACATGATTCACTTTGAATTCTCTTCTCTTATTATGGAGATTTAGTTTCTGTTATAGGTGCATGTCAAGAGAATACCATAGTTTGACATTTTGGAAGATAAGCTTTTTGGCTTCCTGTTGGAGAGTTAGATGAGATGATTGATACCACTGTCATATCTGTCTTAGCTTAGTTTAGCACAGATACTGGAAATGGAGAAGCTGCTATGAGCCTGGCTCTGTCAGATTCCCCCCAGGAGCACCCATGGATTTATTAAGAGACCTGAATATAGCATTGAAAAGTTGCTCAGTGGTGCTTGAAGACAAAAAAGCTGTATTTTTGTGGTATGAAATTACCCAGGTGATCGATGGTGCTTCTGCCAGCCAAGCCAGTGCCACCCACTTCCGGTTTAGCACTCTGCGAACTTGAATGGGGATATGATTTAATCTTACAGCTCTTTTAGACTTTCCAAATGTTATTGGACTGTATGGATTTAATCTCGATAGTGGAGTGAGTCATTTTGCGTTTGTGACGCTCTATGGGAAAAAGTCTTTTTGGGCCGTGATGAACTCAGGAGTTATGAGTACACTTTTTGGCTGCCTCAAAAATTGGCTTCAAAGCCAAGCACTTCCTCGGGTGCCTGACCAGCACCTCTAACAGTCCTTAAAGGACGGGTCCATCAGCATTTTGCCGGGTTTTTCAAATGGAAACTCCACTCAGACATTAGCAAAAAGCAGTGATGTAGGTTGGAGCGGTGATATAATAATATATAATGATAACAGAAAGGGTTAGTCTGGATTTTTTGAAGTGGGGATGTACAAGCTACTCATTCACAATCAGTGCAATATGTCCACTGCTTTACCCTGCTGTCAAACAGCCCTTTCTGACAGGGAACCAAAGCCAAAGCCCGAAGCCAAAAACGTAATTAATTTTGAATGTCGAAAACAAGCGTTGCACACTCTGGCTCTATATACATTTCTCTTTTTGAAAGCCAGTAATTTTACCTGATAGAACATTGGAGTTGCTGATCTACCGCTGCCTCCACTTGTGACTTACCAGTCGTGCCACTTAGAGGGTTTAGAGGAATGTAGCTAATTTAAAAGAGTGATAACACATAAGACTCAAAGAAAGCTTTGTTCAGTTACAAAGAGGCACAGGTGAACTGGGGAGCGAATGTAGCAACGTCATCATGCAAAAACTTACGTTAGGTCACATGGGAATCATTTTTAGAATGGCTTGGGCAAATAGCATTTTGATGCTAAAACATATATACTTCAACCAAAATTTAAATGTTTGGATTTGAATACAAAAGAAACACTACTGGGAAGCTACAGAATGATATAAAAACCTTGAATTTATACATAATGAACCAGATCTTAATTTGACACGTTTTATCCTATTTATTTAATCTGTAATATGTTGTGTAATGGGGGTTATGAGCTGACCTATTACTTGGTGCGACCGGTAACTTCTTCTGCTGCTGGTTGTAACTGTTCAGGGCCAAAAAGTTGTCTCAGACACAACCCTCCAAAAAGTCATGAATCATAGTTTCTTATTAGTTTATGTACAGATGAAACAAATGAATATAACATGCTGGCAGGGGGGTTTTGTCAATGTTTGGTAAAATTAGGCCAACTGATTCCCCTTGTTTTCAGTCTAGCTAAGCTAAGCTAGCAGGCTGCTGGCTGCAGCTTTAAGTGGTGGCAGTCTTCTCATCCAGCGAACATAACTGATGCCAGACAGTGAATAAGTGAATTTTCCAAAATGTTGAACTCTTGCTTTGAAGTTTTAGGATACTGATTTTCAGAAAAGCAAATGTCAATCTTTGTAAGATTTGATGTGTCTGTATTTGTTCAGACACAAGCATATGTGCATGCCTTTAAACTTAAAATGATTGTGCATCTGGGAGCGTTCATAAGCAGATACAGTGTGTTTGTTGGTGCTTGTGCTGTACAGGTATGTGTGGATGGTTTCTTTTCCTCAGTGCAAATGAATGTTTGCACGTGTGTTTCTCTCACTAAGGGCTGCACGGAGCGCTTTGTCACAAGCCCAGAGGAAGTGATGGATGTCATAGATGAAGGGAAGGCCAACCGTCACGTTGCAGTCACCAGTGAGTCATTCTTTTAATCCTCGTTATGCTTTGACGCTCACTCTGTCAGATGTTTCATGTCAGGTTTTTTTTTCACAGTTTAAGTATAACAATTTCCAGGTGCAAAGGTGAGAAACACATGATGAGCTGCAAAGGGAACATCTTGTTCAACAACCCCTGCCGTGGGGAATAATACACCGAATGACGTTTCACACAAGGAGTCTGAATTAGAGTCTCTCCTCTCGTCTCTGCACTTTATTCTTCAGACATGAATGAGCACAGTTCCCGCAGTCACAGCATCTTCCTGATAAACATCAAACAAGAACACGTGGAGACAGAGCAGAAGCTGTGTGGGAAGCTGTATCTGGTCGACCTAGCTGGGAGTGAGAAGGTAGGACGAAAGAGAAATTTCATCTAAAAAAACATTAAAAGTAGGGCTTCGCACTGCTATAAACTCTCAACATTCACTGTCAGCAGGATTTTGCAACACTGGGACGCCTTTTCTCACAAAAGGTGTTTTCAGACATCAAAGAAGCAGATAAACAATGCATTAAAGCTCTGAACTTCACTCGTAGAGCATTTTAAAGCACTCACTTTATAGCACTGCACTGAATTTTCATTAAGTTCAACATTATCTGTCTTAGATGCCTTATGTTTTTTTTCCTTAGCTGATGCAATGTCAGGTTTAGTGTTTGCTCATTTTGAGGAATCCAATCGGTTCCGCTGATGGAGACAAAAAATCATTTTCTGAGAAATAATAAACTCTATTTTCCTCCGTTCAGATAAGCTCTAAAGCAGGTTTCAGCCGAGACAGAGGTCAAATTGAGGAGAGCGCCACAAGCAACTAATTGTCCTCTTGTTTCAAGGCCTTCAGGTGAAATCTGAGTCAGCTCGCCTCATCGCACCATCTATAAAACGAATTATCTCCAGGACATAGGTCATACTCCAAAAAGCAGATAGAAAATACATTTAGAGACGAGGCTGAGCGCGACACCTCAGCTCCTGGCAGGAGTCTAGTGTTGATAGTATTGATACAAAATATAGAGTAGCGTGCGGTTAGAGTAGTAGATGGCCATACAGATGCTGACGGCAGTGCTTTGTAGCTATTAAGTGCTGATGCTGCATCTTTAAGTTGTGTTGGTCATCCCTGGGGATGATGGAGGAAATGGTTCTGCTCCAACAACTTCTCAGGCTGATACAAAAAATATTGGCTGAACAGGAAGCTGGTGCATGCTCCACAGAAGGCTTTGATAGGATGACTTTCTCTCCTCTATAATTAAGCTCCTCATTATCTCGCTGTAAATAATTGTATCCCATGACGATTTTGAGACAATATGGTGTGACTTCCCTATTGAAGTGTCTCTGGCACAAACCTTCTCAAAAGCTGGCTGACTTCAAGTGTTCTTAACAATTTACAGTACAACACAGAAGTGCTTTCTTTCACAGGTGTGTAATTTCCTTCCTTTCCTCCGTTTTCTAAAAAGTAATGTGTGATTTTTGGCACTCATGATCAGGAAAATAGAAAAAGAATTCTGAGACTGTTATTTGAGTTGTGTTGAGTTGATATTAAGTTGTCGACTGACAGAGACTTGAATTGCTCCATTTAAATCTGGAAAAATTCATGAGCAATATTTGTTGATTATTGAAAACTTTATTCATCAGATATGTTTACTTGTGTGCTTGCCTGTATACACATTTCACATTTCTGGATGCTCAAGTCACCAGCTGTGCACTGAATAGAAGACTCTTTCGCTGGCAATTAATTATAATTAATTAATTGGAAGTGTACCAACTGAACACTGTCTGCGTTTTCCCTATAATTAGTACCAAATTACACAGTTATCTCCAGGAACCTTCGTATGAATTTAAAGTTACAGATCATGTAATTTGTAGGAAATTAAAACCAAACTACAGGACCTGTAAAATAAAGCATTACATGAAAATAAACATGGTTTCCCTGATGACATTTTTATGCTGATGATGTACTTTATGAGCTAATTCCTGCTGTGTGTGTGTGTGTGTGTATCTGTGTCAGGTCAGTAAGACAGGTGCGGAGGGAGCAGTGCTGGATGAGGCCAAGAACATCAACAAGTCTCTGTCGGCCCTGGGGAACGTCATCTCAGCTTTGGCCGAAGGAACGGTACGGTGGAGAAATTCTCCGCAGCCTTTCTTATCTATCAGGCCTCCAGGGTATCGCAGCTGCTTAAGGCTTGTCTTATTATTGTTTGTTTTTATATATACCTCATACTCGCTGCCAAAACAATATGTTTACCAAAACTGAGCCGAGGCTGCAGTGAAGTAGTTGAGCGTATTAGATTAGCACAACCTAAATGTCGTCAACGTCACTCACAGCCAAATCACACCATCCATCAGCCCAGTATCCCTACCTTAAAGGAATAGTTTGACATTTTGGGAAATACGCTTATTTGTTTTCTGGTCGAGAGTTGGATGGCAAGATCGATACTGCTCTCATTTTTGTATTGTAAATGTTAAGCTACCTTTGGTTGAAGACTGGAAGCAGGGGGAACAGCTAGCCTGATTCTGTCTGAAGGTCTGAAGCAGAGGTCAGCACCCTCAAAAAGTATGCCACCGCTGGCATGTTGTGGCTTTACTAATGGCACACTAGCAATAAGTATGCAAGGGAGTTATTTGAAATGTTTGCAGGGCTTCCTACACTGATTTATTTGCAGCGGCCCTTAACGATAACATGATTGCCGTAGAGTTTGCTTTCGGGATGCCCAGTAGCTCAGTGGTTGGGGCGGGCATCCCATGTGCAAAGGCATTGTCTTTACTGTACCCCCTTCATGCTAATCTGTCGTGTCATTAAAGGCAAAAAGCCAAAAAAAATAATCTTGAAAAAGCTTTCACTCACAAACAGCTGCTCCTCTCATCCATCGATTTAATCTGATCAGCTCTGATCAGATTGACTGATCAGTATTCCACCTCGTGACTCAAATCATGAAGAGTTTCGCTAGTGCTGTGTTAAGGAATCTGTAAAAACCTCAGCATTAAGAGAGGGGACATAGAATGATACAAAGGCACAAACACACATACTCAGAAAGTTAGCAGCTTTAGCATTGCACTTGATGAGAGTGTGGATGTGAATGACTTACCATGTTTTAGCAAGACACTGTGATTGGACGATAAGGCAAGGCAAGGCAAGGCAATTTTATTTATATAGCACCATTCATACACAAGGCAATTCAATGTGCTTTACAAGAGAAATACATTAAAATAAAACATTAAAGGAACAATAAAATTGTGTTTGAGATCATTAAAAACAAAAGCTAAAAGCAAGACAATAAATAGTTAAAAACAGTGCAGAAAATGCATTTAAAAAGCAAACATAAAGCAAAAGCAACAGCAGACAAATATAAAAACAATAGCTACAGATTATCCTAACAATAAGTTACATATCTAGTTCACTGGTAAGCTGCAGTAAATAGTAATGTTTTAAGCCCTGATTTAAATGAGCTGACAGTTTCAGCCGACCTCAGATATTCTGGAAGTCTGTTCCACAGGCGGGGAGCATAGAAACTAAAGGCTGCTTCACCTTGTTTGGTTTTGATCCTGGGAATACTGAGTAAACCCGTTCCAGATGATCTGAGGGGTCTGGGTCCTTCATAACGTACAAGTAAATCAGAGATGTATTTAGGCCCGAGACCATTTAGTGCTAAGGAAGGAAGCTAAGGAATGAGCTTTGCTGCTTCAAACCAATGCCTCAAACAACAAAGTGAGGACATTGCTAAAGTTTTTATGAGGCATTTTGAGGAGCGAGGGATTGACATGATATTGATATGGCAGTGATTAACAAGAACATTTAAAAATGGCACTTCATATCAAAAAGGTTGTCACCACCGGAAGTATGCAAGGCAACAGGGAGGACTTCGGGAAGTCACTGGTCCCAGCACATGATCCCCCAAAAATAACCACAACTGGTCATGTTTACATTTTTGTGTGCAGTTTTTTGTTACCAACAAGATATAACATGTTAATCTGTGAGTTTTAGAGGTGCTGGTTGGGGAATTTGTTAACCTTGGACAGAGCCAGGCCAAAATAAAATAAGCTAACCATCTGCTGGCGGTGGCTTCATATTAACCATACAAACATGAGAGTGGCATCACCCATCTCATCTAAAGCGCCTCTCCCACTGCACAAAAAACCCCACTAACACCCGCTAACATTTGGCTTTTGTCTTTGGTGGGAAAGGTTACAATTGACAGTCACTCCCGGGACAAATAACTCTGCTGTAGTCACAGGTATTTATCAGCTCCTGTACCAATAGGCAGGGATGGAAACATGACACCAGGGTGGATTGATGCACCACCACAAATTCCATCCCTCTCTGTCCAATCTGCATTCAAACATTGTTCCAAATTAGTTGCCACTGAGTTTTAGAGAGAGACTTGATACGTAACAGATATGAAAAACAGAAGTAACCACTGAAACATTTTTCACTGGCCTCCATGCTGCTTTCTACCTGTTTTCTGGCATGTTCATGACGTCCAAACCAGTGAAAAAACAACTGACAGATACACTTGCTAGTGCCCATTATACTGTACATGCCCATTTCCTTTCATTTATATTTGATTTAAACAGCACAATAACCTGTCTGTGACCCTACTAGGCCATAAAAGGAAGGGCGTTGTTCAGTCTGGCCCCTGTTGAGGTAAAAGCATGTACATGTGTGTGTGCCTGGTGCTGCTATAGCTTGTATATTTTTGCTCAGGCCTGCAGGTGAAAGAGATAAAACAACACTTTTCTGCACCATTAATACTGTTGCTGTCCGGATGGTCTTACATCTGCATTAGTAAAGGAGCCTATCTCCTACTTTTAGTGTGTCTTCCCCCGTTTAAAAAACCTGCATATACCTGAGAATTTTGATGGGAAAAGGATATAACTCTCAGCAAGAAGGCAAATAAGCACATTTCCCAAAATGTCAAACTGTTTCTTTAACCCTTAGATGCATGACCTACCAACACCTACACTCTTCCATAAGTGGGGTCAAAAATGACCCCAATTAGAATCAATGCGTTTTATGTGATAAACTTTCATTTTGGTTAAAGATGATGATTTGTATTATATTTTGGTCAACAAAAGAATGATTTCATGTTTGACATGTTCATTTATCACTTTTTATTAACATTTTAACAACTAATGACATCACTGAATAATCAATAATAGTATAATAGGCTACCTAATGGGTTAGATTTTATAACAAGGAAGCTATAAATATCATAGTAAGTCTGCTTATCTCTACACAACAAATGCAGTAATGTTAGCTTGCTAACATTACAGTACTGACATTACATAGTAGTTAGCTAACTAGTACCTACATTGTAGTTAGCTAACACTAGCTAACTTAGTTAGCTAGTGTTAGCTAACTACAAAGTAGGCTAATTTGATGACAATAATAGTATACTTTATCACACAAAAGTCATGGATATGGAAAATAAGTTCATATTTTATTCCAAGAATATAATACTTAGATGTATGTTGCTGTATAAAAATCCTCCTGGGTGGTGAGACTGCTGGCATTAGATGTGTAAGTGCGACAGTAAATGTATACCTGACAGTCACAGTTGATAAGAATCAAAGATTCCTAGGTCTAACCCTTGATATTCTTTAGGAAATGCTTGGGGTCATTTTTGACCCCACTTATGGAAGAGTGGGGTAGTGATACAAAAACAACAATTTCTTAAAATGTATATAATTTTTTTTTTAAAATGCAAATGGCTTCATGTCAAAAACATGTTTTGTGAGGAATACCTGGAATATGAAATGATAAAAACGTTTAATTCCCTAGATATTGAAGAAAAACAACCCCTGGGGTCACTTTTGACCCCACTTATGCACCTAAGGGTTAAACATATTTTATTTGTCATAGCCACAACCTTTTTCCAACGTTAACACCACAGTACCACAGTTGCCATTTACAGATGTTGTAGAAAGCAAAAATGTCGGCACCAAATGTAAAAACAATGAAATGTGATCCTCGTCCGGTGTTTTCCAGAATCCTTCCATACTGACATTGTTGTCATGTGTTTGTATTGGTTAACGCTACAGTGACATGTTAGCTAGTTTTCTGTCCCCTTGTCCAAAACCCCCAATGCTGCTATAGCTGGTGGCTCCTTTCCATCTTGCACCAAACTCAACCAGCAAATTCACTCACTCATTGCAGTCTGCCCATTCCATAACCCTTCCAAGCTCCATCATCGTAATTAAAATATACACCATCTTCTATTATATAACCAGGAGGGCTCAGGGAATTCCTCATAAACCTAATGGAAGGGCTCACAAACTGTGAATGCCCCACAAATCTTTTATAAATCTACCGCCATTCATTCTTTATTCATTAGCCAAGGACACAGTCTTTTTGAAGGCGCTCCAGAGGTTAAAAAGGTAATACTGTGAATGATGCAGCAGACAGAGAGAAACCTTTTATTCTTCCTTTGTTCTGTGCTGATGCTCACAACATTATTTTTAGTTTTTAAGAAGAAAGGCATGTGCATGGTGATACAGCAATTCAGAGTGCCCTCTGCGGTCTTTTAATCCTCTTCTATCTGTCTCTTTTTTATGCCTTTCTTCCTTTCTCTCTGTATGTCATTGTAGAAATCCCACGTACCGTACCGCGACAGCAAGATGACTCGCATCTTACAGGACTCGCTGGGCGGGAACTGCCGCACCACCATGTTCATCTGTTGCTCTCCCTCCAGCTACAACGATGTAGAGACCAAGTCCACCTTGATGTTTGGCCAACGGTAACATGCTTCCATGCTAAGTAGCCATGGGCTGCTGCACTGTACATGTGTGTCTGGCTCAGCTGCAGCTGTTTCTGCTGTAATGTGCTCAACTCAGATATGCTGTTCACATTTTACTGCACCCAACTTTCCTTTTGACACCCTGCTTTGGAGGCAGGGTTTGTGTGTGGTTTGTGATCGTGTTGGGATTGCTTAAAGAGCTTTTATTTTGTAATCTTGAGGGTAAGCTGCACTCACAGAGGCAGAGATTTGGTTTGCTCGCCAGCTTTCTGCTCCCATTGCTCACGGTCAACTCAGAGAAACTCACAGATAGAAAGAAAAGATCCCGAAAAAGCCTCCTTATCCATCTCCAGCCTCTTTCCTTCACCAATAAATTCCTTGAATAGTGACTGACATGAGAGTGTTGGGTGAAATAAATAATGCATGGCTGAGAAAAGGGAACGACAGAAATCCACAGTGCATATTTGAATTTAACCGAACAGAAGATTTGGTCTCTTATCTCTCTGTGTCAGCCACGGAAGCTGTTTGACACCATGATTAATCTATTCATTAAAATCAATATGGCACCACAAATACTATGACATGACATAAACCCTCTGAGACCCACCATAGACCCATTTTTGTCTTTTTAGAGGGGAGACAGGGGATCTTTAGGGAGAGATAGCAGGTCAACAGTATATGCCACATAAAAGTGATACACATCATCTGAAAGTCAGGAACCTCAAGATTAATTTGAGATGCAGCTCAGCATCGTCTGTCGGGTTTTTCTGGTCATAAATCCTCAAAGTGTTTTGGTTAGACGCCTGTTCAAAGTTTGAAAGTTTGACTGTGTTCAGCCCCAGCGTTCAGAACATTATGATGGAAATATAGGATGGCCATTCCCTCATGCTCAATTATGTTCATTCATATCATTTTTGGGTTGATACCATTTCTTACACAGATTTGGTGCCAATTTAAGCATTTTTTACCACTTGTGAATTGATAAAAATGGTAAAAACAGACAGCAAGACCTCGAGGAACACCACAGAAAAATTCATGCTGTGATTTGGAATTAAAAACTTTTGACATTTGGAGGTTTTGGCGAGCACTTATGTTCTGAAAACTGCTAAGAAATCCCCTTATTGTCCATACACCTATTAAAGCCATATATCCTCTAAATGCCCGAGGTCTTTAGTTTGTGGCTGTAAAGTTTCATGAGGCTGTGATTATCCTAGAGGTCACTGTGGGTCGTTAAAATGGTCTCATGACAATAAAATGGCTCATATGGGGGTTAACATCACCACACATGAATAAAATTAGGCTCATTGAATCCTCTACTTTCCAGTCATACCCAGTGTATAATTCAAGACTGTTTATGGACTCAAGTATGCAGAAATATCTGTACTGCATTCAAAAAATGACATGGTTTTGCACAGGACTGCATGGGACTAGCATAAAGTGGGCATGCCTGTAAAGGGCAGACTTGTGGGTATCCATGGAACCATTTTTATTCAGATACTGCCATGCCGTCTTTCCCTCGCTAAAATTCAGCCTAAGGCCCCCATCACACAGAAAGCGTTTTGCAGGTTGCAAAACGCAAGGCACACCGCACTGCCTTTTTAAAAAAATTGAATGCCACTAGTAAAAAAACAGCTGCTGCGCCTTTTTATTGTTGCCAGGCAACCACCCCATCACATCCTTCCCGTATGATAAATCAACCATTTTTTCCCCCAGTAATCAGCATCTAGTTCCTAAAATGTTCAGGCAGAGGGTACTTGCCGTAGCTCTGGTTTAGGGTGAGAAGCTGTCAGCAAATATTTTGTTGGGCACAGGGAAACAGAGATCTGTGTGGGTACATGAGACCCTAAAAAAGAGGGTGGATCTTGGGGATTACCACCAGTTGGTCCAGGAGCTTCGCCTCCAAAATGGCCTTTTCCAGGCATATTTAAGGATGATTTGGGGCAGTTTGACAACCTGCTGTCTATTGTTGGGGCCATATAGCTCTGGGTATCCAGCAACCACTACCACCAGGTTCTCCTCCATTGTTTACCAACTGTAAACTTGTTGTCGTGACCACCACAGAAGGCCCGCCTCTTAAAACATCCGATTGGACAATGGGAAAGAAGATGAAGAAAAAAGAGTTGACATCCGTCAAAAACGCCAGGCGCCTATAGAGCAGAAACACGAGCAAAAAGTTTCATTCTCTATAAAAACAATTATAGAAAAAGCCGCCTCCAGCTGCTTTCTGTTTGATCAGGGACTAACTTTGGAGGGTTGTTTAGCCCCCCATCCTGAGAAGCTAGCATGACATAGTTGGGACCACTGGATTCTTTAGGTCATCTAGTTTTCATTACCACTCTGAATCTCAGCCCGCTACAGCCCCTTACAGACAGGAATGTCGCCTAGGATCGCTGACAGCCCTGCAGGTCTCAGAGCGTTCAACAAATAATTGTCAGACTATATTTAGATATTTCAGTGTTATCAGTGTTACAAGTGACAATATTGTTGCAGAAAAAGGTCTACAAACGTACAGGTTGTGTGTAACGTGCAGATCTATGTTTGGACTGTGGATGTGTGTACATAGATGAAGTACATAAACTAACCATTACCGCTTTGTTCAACGTTAATGTTATTGTCACCTGATGTTTGATTATCAGCACCTCGCTATCCAAACAGAGTGTTGACTTATCTCTGATGTGATGAGACAACGTAAGATAGGGCTGTTTGTCGCGTTAATATCAGGGAATAAATGAATAAGGACAACAGTGTATTCTCACTGGAGTGTGAAATTAAGTGATAGCCACTGATGTGGAATTCACAGTCGGAGCTGAGGGCTGCTGCCGTAGCATCATGAATGTTTCAACTCTGTGATGCCCCTTATTGGCATCACAATTTAGCAATAATTTAAGGTCACATACAGTGCTTTTATCCTCTTATTAAATGTGTGATTGCTATATTTTGATGTGAAGAGGTCTGAAGGGTTTCTGTCATTGTGATTCTTGCCTCCGTATACCTCCCTCTCTCTACATGCACCATCAAACACAGTTGGCAGAAACCCAATTTGCATACCAATTAATGAGATGCAAGCCCATTTTCATTGAGCAGCCAGGGTTGAAATACCCCTGTTGACAGTTCCTCTGTTCTCTTACACTTTCTTTTTCCCCTCTTTCCTACATCTTCTCCTCTCACCCTCCTACCCTCACGCTGCCCCCCCTTCCTCTCTTGTGCTCTTTCTCCCTGCATCCCTCCAATTAGAGCCAAGACCATCAGAAATACTGTATCAGTGAACCTGGAGCTCACAGCAGAGCAGTGGAAGAAGAAGTACGAAAAGGAAAAGGAGAAGAACAGGTCATTGAAGGAGACTGTTCAAAGACTGGAGGCTGAGCTGAACCGCTGGAGGAATGGTAATACTCACGCTGATATCATGCTGGCAGCACACAAAAACATGAAATATCTAAGTCTCCTTCTGGGGAAGAACCATGAAAAATTGTTGCCCGGGCATTTTGACATTATCAGTACTTTTTGTATTTAGTGCCAGAATAATAATACGTTTATATTTTTAGCCACACAAGTGGGATGGTGGTTTGTTGTTCCACCACTTTGGTCCAGGCTGAAATAGCTCGACCAATATTAGATGGATTGCCAGGAAGGTTTTTTAGGTTCATGGTTCCCAGAGGATGAATCCTAATGACCTTGGTGACCCTTTTACTTTTCATCCTGTGTCAAAACAAGGTTGATATTTGTGGATATGAGTGAATTGTCTTGACAACTATCAACCCGTTTCCCCAGCATAAATGTTGACATTGTACGTTTCTACAAACCGCAGATACTTGACGTTTTTTTTATCATGTATTATGTATGATACGTTGAATCTTTGCGTATCATCACATTTCAGTGACGCTGTGGTTATTTAGTGGTTAGGTTAGGCACAAAAACAACTTGGTTGTGGTTAGGAAAAGATCATGTTTTGGCTTTAAATACCTCCTTTTGGTGGCACGGTCCCAGCTGGGAATGTCTTGGTAAAAACAATCGCTGTTCGTGGCACTCATGGTGAAAAAACAGAAAAACACCATGCCACACCTTTACAGTTTGCTACGGACATTAATGTCCTCCTCAGGATGTATTCTAATAACTACTTTCATCTAGCACCACCAGGTAATATTACCAATTTGTCCAATACTTTGGTTTATGACCATCTGCAAAACAAATACTACTGCAACCTATTTTTGTCATCCTCAGCTGTACAGTAGTTTGTGCTTATTGCTAGTTAGCAAATGTTAGCATGCTAACACGCTGAACTTAGATGGCAAGCATAGTAAACATAAGAAGAAGAAGATACACTTTATTAATCCCTTTATTAATTCAATTTTTGTTCACTTTGTTGTCATACACACACAGGCCCGAAATACACACACATGCACAAAAAGGACTTACATGCATTAAATGGCGACATGTCAGAGCGAGGGGGCTGCCTTGGACAGGTGCCTTGAGCAGTTAGCTACCACGCCACGCTCCACACTTCGGCTGCATGGGGACTTGAATCGGCGACCCTCCGGTTCCCAACCCAAGTCCCTATGGACTGAGCTGCTGCCAACTGTCCCAATTACCCAATTATCCCAACTAAGCATCAGCGTGTTGGTTACTGTTAACATGTTAGCATGAGGATGTTAGCATTCAGCTCAAAGCTACAGCCTGCTTGTTGACTAACCTGTTTACATCTGGTATCAACATGCATTTTGCAAGTGGAGAGCCGAGACACATTGCTGTTTCCAGCTGACCACTTGTGTTCAGAGTTCGTTACTGCCTACATCAATTATGCTAGAAGGTCAAAGGGCCCCATGCACAGTTATTGTGTGCCTTTCCCAAACCAGGCCCTATTTATTCCCACTCCATCACGCAGTGTAACTGTTTCTAGTCAACTTCACAGCTGAATGAAGCACCTTTCATTAAGGTATAGGGTATAAATACAGCTTCTTTGATAGCATTTATCTTTTTGTAAACATCCTCTTGTTTTTTTTTACTTTGATCTTCATAAGCTGCTTAGTTTTTGCAACAGACCCTGTAAATATACAACACTTTACAATAAAGTGAGTAGTTTGTGTTTGTACAAGTAGTCGCACGGAACTTACATTGTACGGAACGTCTTTAATGACCCACTTCCACTTGCCCACCACTGGTTTGGGATGGCAGTCAGTGTGGCAGACTCTTCACTTGAATGAGGAAATGGAGTGGAAGTGGGTAGAGAGAAGGTGTAGCGGGTGGTTTGGGAAAGGCCTTAACGTCCACTCTCTGCCCGGTCACATTAGTGGTTTTGTCAGTACAGCTGGAGATATCGCTGTCAGCAGAATCCAACACATCTTCTTCCCCAGGGCAAAATGATTGATGGTTGCCCAACACTTTATCCAACCCAGGGTTTATACCTAGTATTAACATGCATTTCGGTGATCCAAACACAAGTAGACAGCTGAGACACATCGCTGTTTACACAGCTGACCACTTGTGTTCTGATTTCATCACTGCTCCGTGCACAGTTATTACAAACACACTTTTGCTATCTGCTCCGTAGCATGTGCTAGTCATGTTAGCGGTGGTGTCAGTACAGCTGAAGATATCCCTGTCCACAAAATTCAACACGTCTTCTTCTATAGGGCAAAACAATGGATGGTCATGCAGCAATGTGTCCAGAGTGACATAAAATGATTAAGTTATAGAGCATTAGCACACTGTTACCAAAACAACCACCACGTCCTGCCCTGATGATGTAATCCTTGTCAGGGATGCATTAGTGTTTAAAAGATATATGGTCAAATGCGTCCCAGACCACCTCAGTAAGTGGTTTTAGTGATTGGATCACAATGCCTCTCGGTGGTCGTTTACACTTGTATTTAGCGCTATTGACTTGTGATCACTCAAGATGCATGATAGTACCAGGTCTAAACAGGCTATTAGTCTTGATCAGGGACACATCAGCGTTTACACAACAAAAGATATGTGGTCAAATGTATCCCAGACCACCTCAGTCTCTTGGTGTTTTTTTCACTTGTATTTAACACTGTCTACTTGTGTTCTGATCACCCAAGGTGCATATTAATACCAGATATAGACAGGTGTTGTTAAACTACTGTAGATGACACCAAACAAATGAGATTTTATCACAGTTTTAAGATTTGATTTAATGTTTGGTGAAAACAACCAGCTTCCTATGCAGTAAAAGATTGTAAGTGTATTGGTCCCCTATAGAAAAATCTCTACAGTAAATGTACCTGTAGTTCTTGTTCCTTTTTCCAGTCTCTTTTCATGCATGGCAGAGCACTTACTAACAGGAATGAAGATGTTACCGGCCTGCTAGCCCGCGGACATTATTTTTCAGTCCACGTAAGTGCAGATTTAACCTCATTTGATATCATCTGAATACATGCCAGTGGAGATACGCGAGGAGAGCAGCCAAACAGACTTGCTGGCCTTGTGCCCAAAACACTTAAAAATCCCTTTTTGGCAACTTCTGTTTAATATTATTCAGACTTTTACACTTTGTATAATTGGATTCCCCTCTTATTGTGCTGAAGGCACCAAATGCTGGAGGGGGTTATGTTTTATGAATCCTTATGTATTAGTAATAACCAAAATTGTAACTTAAGCTGGTCTTTTCCCATGTCAGCACACACACCTGCATGAAGCACCAGAAACACACATAGTCACTCCTAATTGCACACACACACACACACACACACACACACACATTTCGAGGCATCATCTCCTGCTGGACTGTAGGTCAATTCAAATGTCAGCGCACTCAATGGTAGTGATTGGTTGACATTCAAGCCGTGTAATGAATCCTGTCCGCTGTTTTTCTTGAAGATCATTCCCTCAGTGTTTGACCTGAATTTTTAAAATGCTGTAACACATCTTTATTGAACACCTATCAGTGAAAATTATTCCCTTTATTGCTACATCCCTCTCCGTTTCTGTTCTTCAAACACACACACACACACACACACACACACAACCTCTCACTCCACTCTCTTCCTGCGTGTCTCTCTAACAATTTAGTACTTTTAATTTCCTAATGGATCATTTTGACAACATCGTTGCCCCCACCCCCCAGTCACTGCTCCCTATATTGTTGCCCATCTCAGGCCAGGAACTCCCTAAGCAGTATGCTGTTGACCTCCATCTTGTACCACATTAGCCAATTCTTTAGACCAGGATGGCCCAAAGACAGGACCAGCTGTCTCATACAGTAAATTCCACCCCATTTCCTCCATCTACAGTCTTGACGGAGATCTCCTCTTGTGTACAGCCATATGTTTTCAGGTTTTTCTTACATCTAACCAGCTGCTATTCTTTATTGATTAGCACACCTTCAACTAGGCAAGAAGACCTAATCAATGAAAGGTGTTCCTTAGGTGTATTGTCTTAACTGGATTACTTCGACCTTGAGTTAAAGGGGCAAACCACGCAATTTCCCAATTGATTGTCCTTCCAGCAGTCAAATCGGTGCTGTGAAATACTGGAGTCACACAAACAACAGTGGAAGAAAGCTCATCGTCAAACTCTCAGTGCTGCCTGAGGAAGAGCATTACAATTACAATGCATTACAATCCAGAGTAGCTGTCAGTGCAGGCGAATTCACAAAGAATGGCTTGCGGCAGCTGATAGCACCATAAGTTGCGCATCACTTGCAACTGCTATCCGCCCCGTGTCAAGGTTCAATTCACAAAAGATATCACTCTAATGATATTACAGCACAGACAAGCTCATAAAGTTTTGCAGCTGAGTGCACTTTGCCTTATTTTCTTGCATCTGATTGCAATTATCCATGTGGCAAAGTATGAATGCTGCCATTGAACCAAGAACGCAGGAGGCAGAACAACAGCAGAGAGAATGGCAGAGGCGTTCCTCAAAACTTAAGGCAAGGAATTTAAACATGACAGAGAGAAACCGTATTTGGTATTTAATATCCCAGTCTGTCAGTGCTGTTGTTGTTTTCAAATGCACACCGTCAGAGTATGAAAGAAGATACGACAAATGAAATGATATCAGGCAATGCACTTCAGTTACTATCAACTCTGAAACACTAATTACTTCACTGTAACCATGAGTGGCTATTAGTGCTGATCTTAGTGAAGTGAACTGCAGTGAAATGCAGTTAGGCTCATTTAGGACTAATTTTGTGCCAAATGTACGCATATTACCTAATTTAAATACGTGCAAATAGCACAGGAGCTCAGAGGTGCTATTTGCTTGTCAGCACAGTGAGGAGTGCGTTTCACCATGTGCAGGTCCTTTGAGAAGGTCCTTTTTTGTTTTATTTTTGCAATTTTTCACTCTGCATTCAATGGCTCCACTCCTGTTTCTTTGTGAACTACTGCAGGAGTCTGAGCCAGAGCCAAACACAGATAACTGACATTTTAATGTTATAAAGGTCTGGTATTTTGTACTGCTGTTAAGTTCGTAAAAAGGAAAGCTCATTTATTGCACAGACATATCTCCAACCTGAGATTTAAATGTATTCAGGAGCAAGGAAAGGACATATGCTGAAGATTATCCTGCTAATCCCCTTTTTATGCATTAATCCATAGTGAAGGATTTTTCAGCGATAACAGCAACACATAAAAATTAATATTTTGTCCCTTGTCAGTAGGTGAGGATGTTGTTGCATTCGAGGATCTGAGCCCAGAATCTGAGGACGTCCCCCTGGTGCCTCCTGAATCCGAGGAGCCGCTCCCTGACATCTGCAGCCCCTGCAGCCCTTGCTCAGTTGCCTCTTCCATTGTGGTTCACATCTCTGAGGAGGAGCGGCAGAAATATGAGGAGGAGATCCGCAAGCTTTACAAACAGCTGGATGATAAGGTGATGAATGGATGCCGCATCGGGACCATTTGTGTGCATGATTGTAGAGCTGTTTACACACAATGGATGAGATTTTTGTAATGGTATGCGCACATGAACACAAAGAGCATATCACACATGTATTATTCATATAAATGAATTCAGGATCAGACACGTAGTAGTGACTAATGTAGCTACTGTTAAGAATAGATGTCACTGGGGGAAATAGTAATGTTCCACATTGAAAGGCATTAAAGATTTCATTTAGTTAACACATCATCATCTGTGCTCACGTATGCTCTGCTCCACGGTGCTGAGGTGTGTAGTTTTATTGCTTTTATTAACATAATCCATTAAATATGCAGAACTAGTTTTGTGTCAGTGCAGTAACACAGTTTGTATATTGTGTTGAGAAAAATGCCTCTTCACACATAACATATACGACTTCTGACATTTTCACACATGCAGGCACATCCAGGTGTATGCTGCACATACTGTACGGGGCGTTCCATGGGGATGCATACACTTTGTTTTTTTCCCCTGCTCACATGGTAAACTAGCTCCAGCAGACCCTAGGCAGAATATTTTATGTAACATGTTAAATTTATGCGCAGACCATGCAGTGTCTCTGGAGCTTGTTTTTGCCACTGTGGTATTCATGATCTATCGACCACAGACCATCAAACATATGCCTTTTGAACTGTAATTTGACATATCCTCATTAATATAGTGTGCTTTTGTTCTTGATTACACTGCATTAAAGGGAAACTTTGGTGTTTTCAATCTTGACCCTGTTTTTCCATGTTTCTGTGTCATGACTAATGGAGACAACTTTTTAAATTGGTCCAGTATTGAAAGAACCTGCCGCAGTGGAAGTGGTGAAACAGGCTGCAGTGTAATCCCTCCAGGCAACTGTGCACCATCACTTTGCATCCACTAAAAATACTTGTTTTTGCCACCAATATGCTCAGATTGTTAGTGGAAGTGTCTAGCAACACTACGGAAAGAACCACATAGAGGAATGAAATGTTTTTCCTTACCTATCACTTGTCTCTGTGTTATTGTGCCCAAGTCTCGCACAAAGAGAAGTCTCATTCTGAAACCTCACGTGAAGTGACTTGTTCCAGAAAAAACAATGATGAAAACATTTCAGTCAGGAGAGACACGTTTTTATGGTAAAAGAATATTTATTAACATGTGAACGAATGAATAAGAATGTGGAAAGTCTTTGGCGATTAGACCCCGTAGAGATGGTTTGATTTAAGGAGAGTGATGAATCCATAGTCGAATAGGGAACCCTCCCGGGGTCTAGACGCTGGTGGTGGAGGTGGTGAAGATGAGATGAGAGGAAGATGGAGAAGTGCCGATAATCTGGATGAGTAGAGGAATGAGTCTTTTAGAGCTTGCCCTGGACTCTGGATACGATGGCTTGAGGTGACCGGGGAGGAAAGTGCTAAGATTCTGCCTAAAATGATGGCTGACAGCAGCAGAAGAGAGAGCAGATTTAAAATTTTGCAGTGGCATCCTGATTGGCTGAGAGATCGTGGCAAAGTGTGATTGGATAACTAGAGGAGTGAACACCCATAGTCAGCTGATTAGAGGGAGTAGTGGTGAGTGGGATGGAGAAAAATGTGAAAGGGTGAGCATGAGAAAGGTTTTCCTGATTGAACTTACGCTGAGCTTCATTAGTCAGTGTTGGAGAGATGAGTGTTGGAAAGAGTTTGTTGTGTTGGAGTACAGAAAGCATAGCTTGGTGTTATCTACTGGCTTCCAACGGTCATGGTAAACTAGGAAAAGTCATGGAATCTCACAATCTCATTTTCCAGGCCAGGAAAAGTCGTGGAATTCGTAAAAATCATTGACATTTTCAGAAAAGTCATAGAATTTTGTGGTGTGTAGTAAAATTATTACAGTAATCCTCAGTGAAAAACCTTCCATGTAATGTAACATAACACCAAATGTATTTTCTGTAGCTGTTAATGTAATGTAGTGTAATATGTGTTACTCCATAACGGCGTTTTGTTTAGCATCACTACATATTTTTTGATTTTCTTCCTGCACAGTGTCTCTCTCTTTTTGCATGCCTGCTAGCTGGAATCAAGACACCAGAATTGAACATGTTTCCACACCAATGGCTCACTGCTTTTAGATTGTACTGCATGAGATGGAGCAATTGACTTATGTGGCCTAAGGCATTCAGTTTTCACTTCAGTTTCATTTTAACTGGTCATTGAAGCGTTGTTGTTCCAGACTTAAATCCAGGTTTATAATCAAATGCATTAAGAATACACTTATAATACAATCAATTCTATTTTCCCTCATGCATGAAAGTCAGTGATTCAGTCTGATATAACTGCTTGTACAGGTTTTTAAAACAAAGGACAGTGTATAGACTGTGCCTGTAGTTTGAAGTGAATATGAATGTAACTAACTATTATAGACTGGAAAAGGTTGCTGTTTATTTTTCATACAATACTTACCATTTGGAGTAAAGTATACTATACACTTCTGTTGGTTTTATGGGTCCTCAACAAGGCAAGGAAAAGTTTGAAAATTTTGACTGTGAAAATATGTGGAAACCCTATATCTAAAGCCCAGTTCAGACTGATGATTTGGGATGAGATGAAACCATTTTAGAAAGTTGCAGAGAAAAGGTGCAGTGGTGTGAACTGGCCGATCTGAGCTTGACTCAAGCCGGCTGATAGTGTCACCTGCGACCCAGCCGGTCAGTCGGCTGGTTTTAGAACATGAGGCACGTCACCAATTTCAATAGCTAGTCGGTTTGTAGTGAAGTCCACTGATCAAGTCCAAATGACTGCAGATGTTTACCTACTACAAATGCAACTGTAGCCAGTATCTCACTATCACTGTCCTCATTCATATTTTAAGAAGCTACTTATTATATTCAGCCACAAAATAAGCCTTAAAGGTGGAAATCAGAACAGAAGTACAGAGAATTGTTGCATAGAGATGACACACAATCTCATCTAGTTGCATTGATGTGAACAGGCAGGTTTTTAGAATGTTGCAGAAAGGCCTGTTTGCCTGTCTGAACTGGGCTTAAAACATGGTCAGTGTCATTGTGGAATATTAGGCTTTTGACATTGTGGAAATGTTCGTGAGATGTCAGATTGAGACTTCCCCTCGAGCAAGACTTGGTTACAGACACTAACAAACAGAGCTGATCAGTGAAAGATAAAGAAAAACATTTCATTTCTCAGTAGGGATCCTTTCCATAATGTTGTCCGACACTTATATTTACAATCTGAGACTGTCAGTGGCAAAACAAGCTCTTTCAATGGACATAAATTGACATTGCACAGTTGCCTGTAGGGATTACATTAGAGCCTGTTTTGCTGCTGTGGCTGCAGCTCTGTCTCTCAATACAGGACCAATTTCAAAAATTGCTGTCTCCATCAGTCACTAAGTCACTACTGTTGTACTACAGCATATCTCTCATTTATTCAGTTGACTGGACATCGAACCCAAAATACAGCAGTGTACAAATCTGTACTGTACCAGCATGACTAATACGTAACACCGTTAATGAACTGTTTGTCTCTACATGCCTCCTTGCCACTGAAGGATGATGAGATCAACCACCAGAGCCAGATGGTGGAGAAACTGAAGGAGCAGATGCTCGACCAGGAGGAGGTAAAAGACTGTAGTTTTACATTCTTTCATCAGTTTGGTTAAATGGCTCACGGTAGGCTGCATGTAGCAATCAATACCACACTTTGAATAGAACTCAGCCGCAAGAGTTTATTATCTCGCCCTTGAGAGGAATGAGAAAAAGAAATCACTTTTCCAGGTGCCAGAAAGCACTTGAAGAACACAGAGCATTATTGTTTAAACATAAGTGTATTTGCGTGTTAACAGCAGGTTAGAGCAGAATTGGTTTCAGTGGCTGCTCAGACACAAATGATTAGAAGGAAGGATCAATACATAGATTGATGAAGGATTGAAGCATGTTATGGGAAGTGTTGCTTATTTTAGTCCATGGCTGACATTGTAGCTGATATGCAAACAAACAGATGCTTTCTATTGATCTGATCTGTGATTAAAAATGCTGCGGATGAGCATGACTCCACCTTCTTAGTGAATTCAGAGACCTTTTATGTAGCAGGAAGTGGTTTTACAGCCTTTTTCTCACACAAATCTACAGTAAAGAGGTTTGTCTGCCAGTATGTGCTACTTATGGGAAGAACAGCAATTAAAAGACTCCATTAAAATGCAATTACAAGCAGTATTTACAGCATGTATACAGAAAGAGCCTTAACCAGTGGGTTAAACAGCCTGAACCAAGCGCTGGCATGGAGTGCACTGCTGAGTAAAAGACTACGCATTCGCAAAATTAGTCCATTCATATTCCAAAATGGGTCTGCTGTGGGCTGAGCTGACGTGATGGTAACTACCCAACCTTAGCTGTGTGCGCAGTAACATGATTTTACATCCATCTGGCCAAAGAGAAGCTGTATGCCACGGTGCAAACATCCCGGCACCCTGGGTAGAGCAACATCTACCTTTAATGACCTTCATTCAGTAAAATGGCCCACAGTGGGCCTCAGCAGTGCACATGTAAGCAAACATTGTGGTGGCAAAATTATGTCAGCTCTTACAGTGTCAAGTAATAGCCCGAGATGAGTATTTAAAATGTGTGTTATCTGTTAAATCACACCTGTATTGTGTAACGAGGTTTGTACACAGGCTTATCAGTTATCACCAAGAGAACAAGATAAACCCCACAATTATGTTTTATTAAAAACCAGCAGCTCTGCCCTGTGAATAATGCAGATGATGCTTATTGTGTGCATGCTCACGTACACTTGACTTCCTCTGCTCCCTTTTATGAATCAAATCTTTCTTTATTTACAATTTATGTTCAGCTGTGAAACCTCTGTATCCCTCAGCTCCTGGCATCATCCAGGGGAGACAGCGAGAAGGTGCAGTCTGAGCTCGGCAGGCTGCAAACGGAGAATGAACACGCTAAGGCTGAGGTGAAGGAGGTCCTTCAGGCCCTGGAGGAGCTGGCAGTCAACTACGACCAGAAGAGCCTGGAGGTTGAGGAGAAAAGCGTGCAGAATAAGCTGCTGGCTGAAGAGCTTGCAAAGAAAATGGTGGGTTTTTGCTTCCTGGAGGCTCAGATTCATGCCATGAAGAAAGATAAAGAAAACACGGGAAAATATGAAGAATGATGAAGAGAAAAAGAAAAACAATGAGGCAGTGACAGAGATGGATTAGCTGATAAATCATGGACATATACTGAGCTGTAGTACATACGTGAGGAGAGCACATTTAGAGGGGAAAAAAGAGAAAATGAGTATTTGGGTGCACAATAATCTAACCATCTATCCATTTAAGTCCCTGTCTTTTCAAGAACGTGTCGAACTACTGGTTCAAAATGCAATTAGAGCGATAATGAGTAAAATTAGAGAGCTGCGTGAAAGGAAAGATAAGAGAGAACATTATGATAAATTGTGCAGGCAGCAGTCATGCATGCAAGAAAAACTAAACGTATGAGAAAGAAATATTTAAGTATTAAGGATGGGAAGAACAACCTAAACCCTATTTCATTTTTCATAATCAGTCGAGACATTAATCAACAACTTGACATACAGTCACAAATATGGTTCCAATTACCACAAGCACTGGCTTTTCTTCAGCTCGAGCCTGAATTCACTCTCAGACTCTCTGGCAGCGATGGCACAAGCTGTGAATTGATTAATTCTAGGAGACGTGACTGGTTGTTTTGCACTGTGACCACAAATAAACCGTTAAAAACTGCAGCTACCAAGAGCACAAGTCTGACCTCTCTTGATTAAGGTCAGTATTCAGAGTCATCACATAACTTAATTTCAGACTCTGTGGTTTCCACTTGAATAGCTCGGTCACATGAGGACAAAATTCAGTGTTGACAAAGATTAAATTTCAATTAATAAATCTGGCATCGTTTATCTGCAAAAGCCTGTGAAATTAAGTTGTTAATGCTTTTATTAAAACAATCCTTTCAGTGACTGTGAAGAGAACCAGGCGTATTCATGTCAGTTTTTGAGGCTTTGAAGAGTCTTAAAATCTGCATTTTCAAGAAGTGATGGTTTGAAGATGTTTTATTTTTTAAATCATGAGAACTCAGATGCCCTGAAAACCTTTTCTTCTTTGAGAAAAACATAGCTTCTTAGTATGAGTGTTGCGTTCCCATATGAGCATAATATTATCTGCCAAAGTTTGAACAGTTTTGGTTATTTTGCATTGGAGATTTCTGTATTTATTTTTATCTGTGCTTGTCTTACTGATTTGAGATGTGCGGGGCTCAGTTGGAAAAAGTGATGTCCTGTTTTTCTGTGCAATAATTAGATGCTGTGTACCTAATCACATACTACACACTACATACTCAATATGTGCGCTTAGCATTTTGGGTGGACAAATAATAGTATGTGTCTTTTGGGATGCCCTGAGCTGTAAATACTGCGTCACTTTCCGAGAGCCTCCTTGCTGGTTGGAGGTGCGTAATCATTCTAACCAGTGCCAATCTCAAGTCTACCAGCAAATAAAGACTTTCACTTACAGCACAGTCTCTTTTTACATCCATGGAGTAGCACACAAGTAGTTAAGATAAAGAACAGTACACTTAGACACAGTCGCACAGCAAATGGGACCATCTTCCTCTGGAGCCACACCCACTAATGATTTAACACACCCTCCCCTCCTCAGTTCATAGATTTATAATAGATACTAGATCCCAAGATTGACGCCTACTCATTCCAGTGGAGTTGCTTGCCTGGCGCATACACCAAAAAAAGCTCCTAGCAACTGGGTTTACTTCCAGAGTACGCGGCCTATTGTAGTATATGCGCAGTAGTGTTTCTCCCACTGGCCCCACCTGTGAGCTACTGCTAGGCTCAAAGACTTTATACTGTGGTGCTGTTACGGATTTTTAAAACTCTTCTCAGCTTGAGGAATGTTTTACAAATATAAAACCTCTGTGCATCAAAAATTAATAACAGAAAGAGTCATAATCGACTGTGTTTGCAGTTCAAGGTGCCCTCAACAGTTTTACAGACGTCTCTTTAATAATAGTGGCCTAAGGGGAAAATGCTTTCTGGGCTACAGGGGATTTTTTATTGATGCATCACGAGTGGTCACTGGGAAAAATTGGCTTCAAGGCTGAGTAGAGTCCTGGGGGCCTGCTTTAGCTCCAGTTGGGAGTGTGAGTCCCTGTGTGACTGGTGTAGGCTGCGCAGCATGTTGAAAGTAGTAATACAGACTTCCGTGGAGTAGGTACCATGCATCATTTTGGGTACTAAACAAACATACAAGGAAGAATAAAGGACAAGACCACAAAAAGCAAACTAATTAGCGTCTTAATATGGAATTGACCTTTCGCTAAGCCCCGCCCCTTTGTGATGGTCCAACAAGCTGTTGCAGTAAGCATGGAGCCCTCACTGTAACCTGCAACACTCCCTGAAGAAATATTATCGTATTTATGGAAAAATGAAACAGTGATTCCAGAGAGAAGCAGACAGAGGGGTCTACAGTCTGTGTTTGAAGGATATATCCAGGATGTCAAACTGACTCAGCAG